>NC_056750.1:480115194-480476081 GCF_019279795.1 Protopterus annectens
ATTATGTATAAAATTCTGCTACACCATAGATTGTATTGGATAGTGAAGGAATTTAAAGGGATTCCAGGAGGTATCCAGAGCAAGACATTTGTCTATGTTATTAATGGCTATTATGGACTGACATTAAGCACATCGGTTAATTATAAAAGGCTTTGTCTGGCTGTAAGTGCAATGCTACCAACTGCAAGAAACAAGATTTCCCAGATTGTTGTATCTTTGTAATGATGATTACTGAATCAGAACTTTTTCTAATCTGTTAAGCTCAGAATATTGTAAAAAAGATGAGGAAGAGGAACAGACTGTCCTTACTCTGTCTATGGTTCAACATGTAGTGGTAGTATTACTCAATTAACCCTTAGTTCTTGAAGTTCAAAAAGCTTTAAATAATAAAAAAATAAAAGGTAAAGTAACTAAATGATGCCAGCAACAGTGTTGGCATGGTTTCAAAAAGAGGTAACAGTGATTAGAAGTAGCGATACCTTAATAGAAAAGAAGTTCAAATATAACATTCCAGCCTACATACACGCAGAGCCGTAACAAAGTTAAACACACCTAATGGAGTAACACTGATAGTCAGGCTAGCCAAAATAGTGTAGAAAAAGCTATATATTTGTAAAAAAGAGCTAGAAAAAGACTGAACCCTTTTAATGAAACATTGTCTAGGACAAAGGATTAGGACTCTCTGGACCCCAGTTAATGAAACACTGTATAGGACAAAGGTTAAGGACTCTCTGGACTCCAATGATTTGTCTTCGAGTAAGCTGGAGATTGATTATATACTCCACAGCAAAAGATAGAAGGGCTTTATACAGTCAGCAGAAACAAGACCTAAAGCTGACTGGTGTACTTCAGTTCTTGAGGCCATGAATAGTTTGATTCACCCAAATAACAATGCAGGAAACCTTTGGAGAGCAATTGACATTTTCCCTCAAGAGATAAGTATATATTTCAGTGATGGTACAATAAGTAAATAACTGGAAGACCAGGAGAAATCACCACTGACTGTTCACTGGAAATCAGACCAACAAATAAAAAATAAGGAAATGACCACCACAAGACCGCAGAAACTACTATCACACTTTATTAAAATAAAAGCGAGTTGAGCAGTTTTATCACAAAATCCAGGGATGACGTCAAAACTGAAAAAAGTTTTAAGACACATAGCATTTAAGCAAATAGAAATGAGACAAGCCTACCCCTATCTTCCAATCACAGTATGTTAAAAAAGTTTTTTTTTTAATTCTTAAAGGCATATCCATATATATAACATTAACATTCCTGTACACAACAAATACACAACACAAACAACCCGCAAATAAATGCATAATTAATGAGGATTTGTGTACATTATAACTTATATTATTTTAATTTTAAAACACTAGCAATAGATACCGTCTCATTCAATCCAGTGTAATTGCATGCATTTAACCTGATTTGCCATCTTAGTTCTGCAAAACCTGTGCAATCATTCCATGGTCACACCCCTCAGATTCTTAAAAATCTTATCGAAGCCAAATAACAGAAAATAATTATCTTTAAACTATTTGATATGCTTATATAGTGCATTATTCCTATTCTGGTAAAAATATTGTAGGAATGTGCATTAACACATTCTTTAAATTTTCGTATTGTCTTGCCTACTTAAAAACAAGGGCAACATTGGCACTTAGCTACATATACAATGCCTTTAATATTACAATTGTAATGAAACATAGCTCTAATAGTTATTATTATATAGCAAGTTATTCCTATTCTGGTGAGATAGATCATAAGAATGTTTGTAAATACTTTCTTTAAATTGTTGTATTGTCTTGCCTACATAAAACAAGGGCAACATTGGCACTTCGCTACATATACAATGCCTTTAATATTGCAATAGTTAGCTGATTAATTTCAGCAGTGTCTCCTACCTGTAAAATCTGGCACTGGGAGCACAATGCACATTTAAAAGTACCCTTGTTCCCAAAAAATGCTGAACTACCTGTGTTGTCATTTAGTTCAAATAACATTTTAAATGACCTTGCTTTCTTGTACACAGTATGAGGGTTCTTCCCTAAAATTTTCTTAAATTTGTTATTAGTGGAAAATGCAATCTGATTCTTTTCAACTAATATTCTTACTATGATAATTAAATGTCAACACTAAAGATCCAGAAAAATCATGATCCCCAGCACTGTTACCAACAGAGGTCATGTTTTCAACCACTGTTAAAAGTGGTTTGTAAAGATCTCCTACTCTTTTATCAATCACCTCCTTCCAAATGTCAGTAAGTAAACACCTCAGATACCCTCTAGTCAGGAACATTTCTATTCTGAGCTTTCACTATAGCTTTCTTCTGGTGAAAGGGATGACAACTCAAATAGTGTAACATTGCTTTAGAGTAAGTGAGCTTCCTGCACGTAGTCGAAGTAATACCTGTCCCCTTTGAATTTCTTTCAATTTTGACATCTAAGTTGTCAATATTTTTATAGCCAATCTTGTATGTGAATTTTAAAAAAGATGTCATAGAGTTAATGTAATTAATAAACAATAATAACTCATCCAGTGATTGCTTCCATATAATAAATATATCATCCAGGAAGTGTGTGGAAAGCAACCATGACTTTGAGTACTTGGTACTAAAAATTAATCTTTTTTCCCATTCCAGCATAACTATGTTGGAAAAAATGGGGGCCACAAGTCAGCCCCATTGCTTCTCTGTAAATAGTACTGCCCCTAAAAATAGACATTATTTTCCAACACCAATTCCATAAAAGTAGTTAAAATATTTGTCACTTTGGCAAAATCAGTAATTATTATCAAAAACATTCCTCATGGGGAATAATGCAATATAAATCCCTAACATCTATAGTGCAAAAAATCATGTCCTTCTCATATCCCACTTACCCCAATTTACTTAGGAAGTCCCATGAATCCTTAAGCAAATAACCAAATGATTCTACCACATTTTAATTTAATATCTATATATTCTGCTAAAAGATGTATCCTAGAACTAGTTGCACTGACATTAGGTCAGACCAGGAGATCCCTAACACATTTGTGTATTTTTGGTATGGCAAATATGTTTGGACCTTTAGGAAAGTGAACCATCAAATGGGAATGCATTTCCTGAGAAATTTGCCCCTGGGTGAAAAAAAATCATCAATAAAAAAGTTGATTTTGGTTATAGAAATATTTACCCTATTACTAGAAACCTCCTCCTAAGTGTTGTCACATAGTACATTTATTCTGTTAACATAATCACACCAATTCTTTGTCTGGCTTCATAACCCTTACAGTTTTGTCTGAACATAAACGCTTGAGCAATTTTTGTTTGCAAATGGTCAGATTATTATACTCCAAATATTTGCAGCATGCCAAATGTTTTCTAAAATCAAATTCATATAGCTTCTCAAACAAAATCAACATAGGGTGAAACAACTACTTTAATGCAAAACACAGCTGGGGAATAATGGTTTTCTTGTCCTTGAATATAATTTCCATTTCCTGAAAAAGAGTTTTAAATCCACCAGTGTGCCCAAGATATTGGCCCTTTGAGTTGGTACAAAATTAAAACTTTTAAATAACAAGTTGGCTATATCAATATCCACCTCATTGTCACTATAATTAGAAACTTTAAAATCTACATTATCATTTGACACAATCACAAAATTATCATCAGTCATTAAACTCTCTCCCTGCTGGTAGTCACCCAATCTGAATTGGACCACCTCGAGTGGTTGGGTATCAGGTTCATTCCCTCCCAATTGTTGAGGGGTCCACACCTCCAATTCTAGATTCTATTCAACCTCCTCAAACGTACCTGCTGTAAAGGGAAGGCCAATGGTGTATTGCCAGTAGCCACCCTTTTTTAACCACTTTTAAGAATGGTTGAAAACCCGACCTCTGTTGGTAACAGTGCTGGGATCATGATTTTTCTGGATCTTTGGTGTTGACATTTAATTATCATAGTGAGAATATTAGACAGATAGTTAAAAAGAATTGGATTGTATTTTCGACTAATAAAGATAAGGACATTTTAGGGAAGAAATCTCATATTGTGTACCAGAAAGCAAGGTAATTTAAAATGTTATTTGAACTGAATGACAAGACAAGAGGTCCAGCATTTTTTGGGAAGAAGGGTACTGTTAAATGTGCATCATGTTCCCAGTGCCAGTTTTTACTGGTGGGGACACTGTTAAAATTAATCCGCTAACTATTGCAATATTAAAGGCATTGTATATGTAGCAAAGTGCCAATGTTGCCCTTGTTTTATGTAGGCAAGACAATACAACAATTTAAAGAAAGTATTTACAAACATTCTTATAATCTATCTCACCAGAATAGGAATAACTTGCTATATAAGCATATCAAACAGTTCAAGGATTATTGTTTGTTTTTTGGCTTAGATAAGATTTTTGAGAGTCCAGTGAGGGAGGTACGATGTAGTAATCATATAGATTTTGCAGAATTGAGATGGTAAATCAGGTTCAATGTGTGTAATTACCCTGGATTGAATGAGACAGCATGTTTTACTAATGTTTTGAAATTAAAATCGTATAAGTTATAATGTGCACAAACCCTCTTTTATTATGAATTTATTTGAGGATTGTTAGTGTTGTGTATTTGTTGAGTACAGGAATGTTAATGGCATTATTAATTATTTTTCTAAAGTTTTTTTTATATTATATATATTAATATGCCTTAAAGAATTTTAAAAAAACTTTTTTACATACTGTAATTGGACGATAGGTGTATGTTTGGCTCATTGTTATTTAGCTAAATGTTGTGTCTTAAACTTTTTTTTTATTTCTGAAGAAGTCCCTGTTTTTTGGACAAAAATGCTCAACTGGTTCTTATTTTAATAAAGTGTGATAGTAATTCCTGTGGTTTTGTGATGGTTGTTTCCTTAATTTTAATTTGATGACCATGAGAAATGTTAACAAGATTAGAGGCATAGAGGAGGAAACAGGCAAACTCCTTTTGGATTTTTAAATTTTAGCTGCTACCCAAGGTTTTGGATACTAAGGTCATGCTTTGCTAAGGTCAGTAGAATGTTATAAGGCATACAAAGTAACTAAAGTGAAACTTTGGCAAACTTTTTATATGAGTAATGTGGATCACCTCCACTGAAAACTCTGTCTGAACAAACTGAAAAGTTCTCTCATTGATGTCCAGTGGTGTTTGTTATCTGTTTAACTGTACAAAAATAAGTGCAGTATGAAATACTGAGGTTGTTTGAATTTGCTTTACCGGGTCAGTGAAATGTCTGATGCCGTTGACAGAGTAGAGCTGTTATTTCTGGCACAAAATTAAAACAGCATGGGTGATGGTATGTATTCAAAGTTGCTACAAATGCAACTCATTTCTGAATGCCAAACAAAAAAAAATGTAAATTTTCTTCCTCATCTAGAATGAGATTTAATTGCACCATAGAAGACATTTTAGAAGTTTAAAATTTACACAAATAAAATTAAGTTTTGAAAAAAAGTAAACACTGAATCTATTTATAGTGATAGTCTAAGAAATCAGCATTTCATGGTATTGCCTTTGTAAATAAATGCTTTCTTGGTTATATATTATGGGGACAAAACTCAAATTACCAGAGCAAGATGATATAATTGAAGAACAAAAGTCTGATCAGTATAGTAGTCCCAACTTGGTGATTTGTGTATAGCCAATTTAAAATAATAATAAACATTTAAAGTAATACTGAATCATTAGTACTATTCACCAACATCTATTATATATATATATATAGATATATATATATATATATATATATATATATATATATATATATATATATATATATATATATATATATATATATATGGTTTCTTGGTAATTTTCTTTCAATAATGATAGCTTTGTCAATTGAATCATTTAGTATTGTTTCCAGAATATCCTGTAGGCAGACTTTTACCTCTGGTTGAGATTTTTCTATAACAATTAAAATAGTGCATACAAACTATAAAACTTGTCGGTTCTTATTTACATTCATCTTGATTTATTTTAAAACAGTGTTAACAATTAATAATATTTTTAGTTTTCAAGTGAAGCTAACCTGGTTTTGTTGTTTTAAGCTATACTGGTTTGCAGTGTGATAAAGTTTACCATAAGAAAGGCAGTGATTCCCTTTGCTTAAAAATGTTATCAATGTAATCTCTAACACAACAATTTCTGCCCCTGAGACAGTAGCTTTTTATGTTTTTCACATTCCAGATGCAGTGTACACTACTTGACAGGTCTCGTATACTAGACATTTTCACTGCATGAACATTGTGCTTTTATTTCTACTATATTTGTTGGCCTACTCGTCTACCAGCTGCAAAGGTTTTCCATATTTTGACAAATATTTTACTCATCTTAAGTTTCTTACCACTGTTCCTCTTACCGTTTGTCAATATATGTGTCCATATTTAGGGGTTTTATGCTCCTTGTTGGTATCAGTAATGTAACAATTCCTCCAACCATCCATAATCTTACATTTGTTGTTTTTAAATAGTCCACTACATTGACTTTCTGATATCATATATCTCAAGCTGTGTGATTTATGAGGGCATTCAAAATAATTAGAAAGTCCGGAATTCTCAACAGGGTATGTGTCTGCCTCTTGTACCAGTATATGATTGGTGTCATGCAGCATACTCCAGCCATATGAAATATGCGTTTACAGTTTCATCTCCAATAACATGTCAGTAACATAATTTTCAAAACATTGCATTTCTGTGCCATTTTAGACCAAGTGAGAGTTGTTTGTTGTTACAAATTTTGACAGTGATTAACATGGTGCTTTACATAAGATAAAACAGTAAAGGGAGGCATGTACATAAAATGATGTTTCAGAAAACAAGGAAAACCGCTGAAGTAATAAAATCTACATGCTGTCATTTTCCGATATTAGTCTTTAGCTGCCACTTTGCTTTCAAATCCATTCCAATGATTTGAAAATTTTTCTGTATGTCAAATGCATTTTTGCAGTCACTTTACTTTTACAGCACATATATACAACATTCAAATTTATATCAGAACAGCCTAACTACATCTTTTTGACCAAAGAGAAGTAGTTTAGACTTCCAGATTCCAAACACCGGTAAAAGTATATGATCTAGGACCCAAGGACCAAATGTGTTTATTTTCATGCTACTAGTTCCCCACAGTACTATTTTTATTTATTTTATTTATTTAACATTTGTTTACCGGGAAAGTCCAAATGGGAAAGACCACATTTTCAGCGGAGGCCCGGGGATAAAGGCTCCAGACACATATCTTTGCAATGTACTATATAGTAAGTATAGACTAATTCCTATGCATGTTCATTGCATTGAAAGCTGGAAACATTCATGGAACTTATATTTGGAATAAGGATAGGCGATAGGAAGGGAGTATTTTATAAACACTGCATTCAATGTCACATTTCATGAGCAAGACAAGCAGCATATCAAGCATATTTCTAACTAAGCAAACAGAGAGCTAAGGAGATGCAACTCTTACAATCAAAAAGAAAAAATACTAAAATGAAGAAAATGTTCCAGAACTAGGGCAGACACTACTCCAAGTAGAAGGCCTATAACCTTCTATCTTAGGTGCCCCAGACATTTTGAGGTGATGACCTAGCAGTTTGCAGAAGTCCTGCAGGACCTATTAAGACAACAGGGTACTAGACTGTAAAAGGATCTCTGGCCATATGCAGTATAGTTATCAGAAGAATAGTCACAGTAAAATGTGGTGAGCATTTGGGTAATTTATTTATTTGCAATTTAGTAACCAGGAAACGCCAATGACAAAACCTCTTTTAATTGTGAGTTAGGAAGAAAATATATGCATACCAAATGAAAGGTGCTTAAGTTATAAGTATACAATTGTAGTTGAAGCTTGGGTATTTATAGCATTGTGAAATATTGGGACAAGTTTCACAAAAGAGAATATAATGGATTTGGAGGCAATTTAGGATCAAAGGAGAATGTAACATATACTGTGAAGTATTGTAGTATGGACTATGGTCTTTGAATCTTCTAAACTGCACCAAAACAAATTCTCATAAATGAAAATCTGATGGCTACCAGTGTTATGGACCTAAACATGTTAAATTATATAGAAGACACACACATATGAATCATACCTCTCAACTGTAAAGATTTTCACTGAATGTCCAGATTTTTGCCTCATATTCTTGGTTTGTCCCTCATAAAATTTGTGGTTTTCTGGCAAATCACTGAGGATTGAAGTCACTAAATAATTAAATTTATTTGAGTTACAGACTTCATATCATTTAGAAAATGCATGCTAATACAAAACCTGTCATTCTAGCAACTTTCTAAGTTTATAAGATCAATATCTAAAATCTGTCCCTATTTTTCAGCCTCTGTACCCCCCAAAATTTTAGTCTTTGTCCAGATTTCTTGCACTAAATGGTTGAGAGGTATGATATGAGTCATTAAGCAATTTACAAAGTGTGGCTTAGCCTCAAGGCATGCATGGAATATGCACTGTTGCCCCACACCTACGAGAAGACTTTACAATGAATAACCCCAGTCAGCAGTCTTTGGCCTAGCATATTTCTCAGCATTTTTATTGGGTTTTAGTGTTTCCAGTGCTCTCACTTTCCCACAGTGCTTTCACTCAGAAAAAAAAAAGTTATATTCTCTTACATGCATTGACTTGTTGGGAAGGCTGGTAATATTTTCATACACTACAGCATTCTGTTCTGACCCAAGGTAGTAGGCTGCCATCAACCAATATTATCTGGCTGAGGAACTCCCAATTACTGTTTTCCACTCTTGATAATAAACCTGATAATTATAAACACAAATGGTACTGTGTGGCAGAGCAGTTTGGCCAGTTAGATACGGATGCCAACAGTCTGTCAGCATATAGCAATAAATATCCTTTTATCTGTTAATAAATTAGTAGCTATATCAGTCATAATCTTGAATAAAAGAACTCTAAATATGCACAGATAAAGCAGAAAATAATCACATTGAGCAAATAAATTACAAAAAAAAATGTTTTACCTTCTCCTGTTTCTTTACTGAGGTTATCACTGAGCCATAAGCTAGGGCAGCCATGGTGATGCAGTGGTTAGCATTGCCGCCTCACAGCAAGATGTTCTCCAGTTCAATCCTCAGCTGAAGTGCCTTCTGTGCAGAGTCTGCATGTCCTCCCTGTGCCATGCTGCAGGTCGATTGGACACTCTAAATTGGCCCTAGGTGTGAATGTGTGCCTTTTGTGGAAGGTTGGGTGCCGGGCTGGCAATTCAACACCATAAAACTCCAATACCAATCATGAGCAGACAAGGTGATCCGCTGTGGTGACCCCTAACCAAGAAAAGCCGAAAGAAGAAGATCACTGAGCCATAAGCTACACTGGCTGAACTTCCAGTAAGTATCCCAGATAAAGATGTAACAGTAGGAAACAAGCAAAGGTGAGTGGACTACAAGCTCCAGGGTATCATTTCTCCTTGAATGCCCTCTTCATTCATCTGTATGGCATATGCCTTTCCCATCCAGAGTCCACATATGTAATTAAACAGCATTTCACATGTCTTCTAATATGTTTATTTTTCTGCTCTTCGCTCTATGTCTCTTTACATAATTTTCTAAAACTGATTTTATAGTTTTTAGGTTCATAATCTAGGAGTAGTTGGTAGAAGTAGTCACAGGTCTTGTAGCCCCAAGGTAGAAAAATTACATTTTCTGCATTTTCCATGTTCTATATAATTGCTGAACTTCCCAGATGAATCCATTTGCAAACTATAGCTGCAAATCTCATATACCTTTTATGCATTAGATACAAAAAGATCACAAGCTCTTATCTTTTCATGCCACTGAAAAGTACACTTTGGAGACTCAGTCATACATCTTTCAGTTTACCTGCTGGAGGTTTCATAAGGCTTAAATGCACCATTCAGATGTGTTACAGTCTGATTTAGAAAACAGTGACATATTTATTCTCAAACATCACATATACAAGGACTATTTATATATATATATATATATATATATATATATATATATATATATATATATATATACATATATAACATTAGCCCTATCCTACCACCCCTTCTTAATCAGTGGTTTACATAAAATGCATTAATAATTATATAAAAGAGTTGTAAGCATCAAAAATGTTATTGAATGAATGTAGGCAGCAGTAGGCAAGGAAACCATTTGACAAAGGCATGGGAGTATCAAGAGTATTGTAACTTAAAATTAATATTAGATTCAAAGCTAGAAATTCATCTGAAACAGCACATGCACCTTTCATTGCATTTAAAATAACTAGGTACCATGTACATTATTGTCATTCTTTACACAAATCACTTCAGAGAAAATACCTAGCTCTTGCACATAGAGCAATGTAGCCATGACCTGAATCTGAGTGACAGCTCAAACATTGGAGGAGCTGTGTAAGGAAGCATAGAAATGACTTCCAAAACCAAAAATACAATCCACAGAGAGCGAAGAGCAGCACGGTTTATCAAAGTTTATTAAGAAAAGCACGCTAAACACCAAAACATTAACGCTAGTCACATTCGCGTTTTCGTCTGCATAACATCCATACTTCTTCAGATGACCAGTGGTGATAATGACATTCTTATATACCGCAACCAATTAACTCATTAATTAAAATTAATAGAACACAATTTATTTCAAAACCTGAAACAAGCTCACTAGTAAGTATATGTGTATATATATCTATATATATATATATATATATATATATATATATATATATATACAAACTAACTAGCACGTATATAATCAACTCAGATAAAAAATACTTAAATAATTCAGTGGATGGGACCATATAAAATTTAATAAGAATGAAAATGTTATAATTCTATTTCTAATGAATAAATAAAATCATAAATATTCAAAAATAATAGGTTGTTGCTAAAAATATTTACAAATATGTATATAAAACATAACACCATTATATACATTTCTTAAAAATCCATAAAAATCGATTTCTATTAAAATGTTATAAAATAATAATAAAATTCTATCCTTCAGGCTCTTAGCTCTCTGTGGATTGTATTTTTGGTTTTGGAAGCATAGAAATACAGGCCCAATGACCTGCATTTTCAGCTGCCAGATTCTTCTTCCCTGGCAGCTCCTTTGGGAGGAAAGTTGCACTCTTCAAGAAAAATGGCTTTTAGTCACCCAGGACAAATGGGTATTGGACATTATAAACCGAGGCTACAAGTTTTATTTCCATACATTGCCTCCTTTCAAAGGCATGCCAGACGTTCCTCCTCGAAAAGGGATAGAGGCTCACAACAGATTTCTTTACTTCTTCAAATAGGAGCTATACAGCCAGTTCCTCTGTCAGAAGTGGGCCTAGGATTTTATTCTCGCCTGTTTCTAGTACCAAAAAAAAACCGTGGAGACCAATTTTGGATTTATCTATCCTCAACATTATCTGGACATTCCAAAGTTCAAAATGTTGACGTTACAACAGCTTTTACCTCTGTTGGGAAAAAGATCACTGGATGGTAACTCTGGATCTAAAAGAGGCTTATCTTCATGTTCCTATCAGGCCCAGTTGCAGGGGGTACCTGTTTTTGGGCTAAAAATTTCATTATCAGTTCTCTCCATTGCCCTTTGGCTTATCTACTGCCCCCAGTGTGTTCACAAAGGTTCTGGCTCCAGTGATAGTTTTTCAGGTTAAGAGGAATACAGATTTATCCTTATTTGGACGATTGCCTGATTATTGCACAACAAAAAGGGAAACTCTTCATCGTCTACAGTATGTGATGGTAGTGTTAAGATGCCTAGGGTATTCTGTGAACGAAACAAAGTCCAGTCTAGTACCCTCTCAGGACATGTG
Source organism: Protopterus annectens (assembly GCF_019279795.1). Lineage (NCBI taxonomy): Eukaryota > Metazoa > Chordata > Ceratodontiformes > Protopteridae > Protopterus > Protopterus annectens. Next base: position 480,127,012 of record NC_056750.1, read on the forward strand.
CTTTCTGGGTGTGAGACTGAATACAGCTTCCCAGATGGCCTTTTTGACCCCGGACAAACAAAGAAGCCTTTCTCTTTTATTTCCATCAAATGTCTCTACAGTCCAGGCTGACTGCAAGGACAGTCCTTCAAGCCTTGGGGTTCATGGCATCTTGTATTCTGGTGCTTCCCAATGCCAAACTGCATATGAGGAAGCTTCAATGGTATCTCAAAAATGTATGGACACAACACTGCCAAGATCTAGACACTGTCATTCAGATAATACCTTGCATTCAGAAAGAATTTTTGTGGTGGGCTCAGGAATGTCACCTAAACATTCCGACCAGAGGCGAGTCAGATTCTAACGACAGATGCCTCGGACAAGGCTTTTTGGGGAAAACACCCAAACCCAAAATTTCAATCAACTTGAAGGAGATGTTAGCAGTCCAATTTGCATTGATGGCTTTCAAGGATTTACTTCACCCAGGCAGGTGTTGATTCAAACAGACAACACAAATGTCATGTGGTACATCAACAAGCAAGGGGAACCCATTCTTACCCTCTTTGCAGGCAAGCATGATTTTGTGGGAGACTGCTCTCAGTTTACACCTCAATCTTCAGGCAAGGTTTCTACCAGGAGCACAGAACTCCTTAGCAGATGTGTTGAGCAGACAAATTGTGGATCCTCACGGGGGAAATTGGATCCTCATGTATTTCAAAAATTGACAGTGTTATGGGGAAATCCAGACATAGATCTGTTCGCTTCTCCACTAAATTACCAGTTTCCAAAGTTTTGCACAAAAAAGTTTCATCCCACAGCTTGGAAGGTGGATGCTCTATCATTCAGTTGGAGCAATCTTCTTTTATGCCTTTCCACCTCTGCCTCTCTTTCCCAAGGTACTCCTGAAGGCCCGAAAGACAAGCCATCCATGATTCTGATAGCTCCGATTGGCCTCGACAGCACTGGTACCCACTACTGAGGAGTTTGGAGGAGCCTCCATGGCCTCTGCCTTTGATTCCCATCTTTTGTCTCAGGAGGGCAATCACTTCCTCAATGTCAGGGTTCAGTCTCTGCATCTAAAAGCCTGGCATATTCTGTTTTAGACCCTGGAGGGTCTCAGCTTCCACAACAAGTTTTGAATGTTATTTTGGAGGCCAGAAGGCCTAGTACAAGGAAAGTTTACGCTGATAAATGGAGGAGATTTTTCTTTGGAGCAAAGCAAAAGGGCTTTGATGTTTCCCAAACCTGATTTAAGTGTTTCTCTTCAATATCTTACTGAGTTATTGGACAAGGGTTTGTCTTTCTCCTTAAAAGGGTTTATGCTGCAGCCATTTCTGCTCACTATGACTGTGACCCCCTTTATTTTCCATCCTTTGTTTAAGCAATTTCTTAGAGGGGCAAAGAACATAAGACCCCCCACGTAGAGCTCCTACTCCTGCTTGGGATCTCAATTTTGTGTTGGAAAACTTACCCACAACCTTTTGAGCCTGCAGCTACTGCCGAGTTAAAGTATTTATCATGGAAGACTGCTTTTTGTTGGCCATTACAAAAACATTTAAAGTAATACTGAATCATTAGTACTATTCACCAACATCTATTATATATATATATATAAATTTATATAGATACTTATATATGTAGATATACAAATATATATATATATATATATATATATATATATATGGTTTCTTAGTAATTTTCTTTCAATAATGATAGCTTTGTCAATTGAATCATTTAGTATTGTTTCCAGAATATCCTGTAGGCAGACTTTTACCTCTGGTTGAGATTTTTCTATAACAATTAAAATAGTGCATACAAACTATAAAACTTGTCGGTTCTTATTTACATTCATCTTGATTTATTTTAAAACAGTGTTAACAATTAATAATATTTTTAGTTTTCAAGTGAAGCTAACCTGGTTTTGTTGTTTTAAGCTATACTGGTTTGCAGTGTGATAAAGTTTACCATAAGAAAGGCAGTGATTCCCTTTGCTTAAAAATGTTATCAATGTAATCTCTAACACAACAATTTCTGCCCCTGAGACAGTAGCTTTTTATGTTTTTCACATTCCAGATGCAGTGTACACTACTTGACAGGTCTCGTATACTAGACATTTTCACTGCATGAACATTGTGCTTTTATTTCTACTATATTTGTTGGCCTATTCGTCTACCAGCTGCAAAGGTTTTCCATATTTTGACAAATATTTTACTCATCTTAAGTTTCTTACCACTGTTCCTCTTACCGTTTGTCAATATATGTGTCCATATTTAGGGGTTTTATGCTCCTTGTTGGTATCAGTAATGTAACAATTCCTCCAACCATCCATAATCTTACATACATTTGTTGTTTTTAAATAGTCCACTACATTGACTTTCTGATATCATATATCTCAAGCTGTGTGATTTATGAGGGCATTCAAAATAATTAGAAAGTCCGGAATTCTCAACAGGGTATGTGTCTGCCTCTTGTACCAGTATATGATTGGTGTCATGCAGCATACTCCAGCCATATGAAATATGCGTTTACAGTTTCATCTCCAATAACATGTCAGTAACATCATTTTCAAAACATTGCATTTCTGTGCCATTTTAGACCAAGTGAGAGTTGTTTGTTGTTACAAATTTTGACAGTGATTAACATGGTGCTTTACATAAGATAAAACAGTAAAGGGAGGCATGTACATAAAATGATGTTTCAGAAAACAAGGAAAACCGCTGAAGTAATAAAATCTACATGCTGTCATTTTCCGATATTAGTCTTTAGCTGCCACTTTGCTTTCAAATCCATTCCAATGATTTGAAAATTTTTCTGTATGTCAAATGCATTTTTGCAGTCACTTTACTTTTACAGCACATATATACAACATTCAAATTTATATCAGAACAGCCTAACTACATCTTTTTGACCAAAGAGAAGTAGTTTAGACTTCCAGATTCCAAACACCGGTAAAAGTGAATGATCTAGGACCAAAGGACCAAATGTGTTTATTTTCATGTTACTAGTTCCCCACAGTACTATTTTTATTTATTTTATTTATTTAACATTTGTTTACTGGGAAAGTCCAAATGGGAAAGACCACATTTTCAGCGGAGGCCCGGGGATAAAGGCTCCAGACACATGTCTTTGAAATGTACTATATAGTAAGTATAGACTAATTCCTATGCATGTTCATTGCATTGAAAGCTGGAAACATTCATGGAACTCCTGTGATGCATGCAAAATATTTGGAATAAGGATAGGCGCTAGGAAGGGAGTATTTTATAAACACTGCATTCAATGTCACATTTCATGAGCAAGACAAGCAGCATATCAAGCATATTTCTAACTAAGCAAACAGAGAGCTAAGGAGATGCAACTCTTACAATCAAAAAGAAAAAATACTAAAATGAAGAAAATGTTCCAGAACTAGGGCAGACACTACTCCAAGTAGAAGGCCTATAACCTTCTGTCTTAGGTGCCCCAGACATTTTGAGGTGATGACCTAGCAGTTTGCAGAAGTCCTGCAGGGCCTATTAAGACAACAGGGTACTAGACTGTAAAAGGATCTCTGGTCATATGCAGTATAGTTATCAGAAGAACAGTCACAGTAAAATGTGGTGAGCATTTGGGTAATTTATTTATTTGCAATTTAGTAACCAGGAAACGCCAATGACAAAACCTCTTTTAATTGTGAGTTAGGAAGAAAATATATGCATACCAAATGAAAGGTGCTTAAGTTATAAGTATACAATTGTAGTTGAAGCTTGGGTATTTATAGCATTGTGAAATATTGGGACAAGTTTCACAAAAGAGAATATAATGGATTTGGAGGCAATTTAGGATCAAAGGAGAATGTAACATATACTGTGAAGTATTGTAGTATGGACTATGGTCTTTGAATCTTCTAAACTGCACCAAAACAAATTCTCATAAATGAAAATCTGATGGCTACCAGTGTTATGGACCTAAACATGTTAAATTATATAGAAGACACACACATATGAATCATACCTCTCAACTGTAAAGATTTTCACTGAATGTCCAGATTTTTGCCTCATATTCTTGGTTTGTCCCTCATAAAATTTGTGGTTTTCTGGCAAATCACTGAGGATTGAAGTCACTAAATAATTAAATTTATTTGAGTTACAGACTTCATATCATTTAGAAAATGCATGCTAATGCAAAACCTGTCATTCTAGCAACTTTCTAAGTTTATAAGATCAATATCTAAAATCTGTCCCTATTTTTCAGCCTCTGTACCCCCCAAAATTTTAGTCTTTGTCCAGATTTCTTGCACTAAATGGTTGAGAGGTATGATATGAGTCATTAAGCAATTTACAAAGTGTGAAGCTTAGCCTCAAGGCATGCATGGAATATGCACTGTTGCCCCACACCTACGAGAAGACTTTACAATGAATAACCCCAGTCAGCAGTCTTTGGCCTAGCATATTTCTCAGCATTTTTATTGGGTTTTAGTGTTTCCAGTGCTCTCACTTTCCCACAGTGCTTTCACTCAGAAAAAAAAAAGTTATATTCTCTTACATGCATTGACTTGTTGGGAAGGCTGGTAATATTTTCATACACTACAGCATTCTGTTCTGACCCAAGGTAGTAGGCTGCCATCAACCAATATTATCTGGCTGAGGAACTCCCAGTTACTGTTTTCCACTCTTGATAATAAACCTGATAATTATAAACACAAATGGTACTGTGTGGCAGAGCAGTTTGGCCAGTTAGATACGGATGCCAACAGTCTGTCAGCATATAGCAATAAATATCCTTTTATCTGTTAATAAATTAGTAGATATATCAGTCATAATCTTGAATAAAAGAACTCTAAATATGCACAGATAAAGCAGAAAATAATCACATTGAGCAAATAAATTACAAAAAAAATGTTTTACCTTCTCCTATTTCTTTACTGAGGGTATCACTGAGCCATAAACTAGGGCAGCCATGGTGGTGCAGTGGTTAGCATTGCCGCCTCACAGCAAGATGTTCTCCAGTTCAATCCTCAGCTGGAGTGCCTTCTGTGCGGAGTCTGCATGTCCTCCCTGTGCCATGCTGCAGGTGGATTGGACACTCTAAATTGGCCCTAGGTGTGAATGTGTGCCTTCTGTGGAAGGTTGGGTGCCGGGCTGGCAACTCAACACCATAAAACTCGAATACCAATCATGAGCAGACAAGGTGATCCGCTGTGGCGACCCCTAACCAAGAAAAGCCGAAAGAAGAAGATCACTGAGCCATAAGCTACACTGGCTGAACTTCCAGTAAGTATCCCAGATACAGATGTAACAGTAGGAAACAAGCAAAGGTGAGTGGACTACAAGCTCTAGGGTATCATTTCTCCTTGAATGCCCTCTTCATTCATCTGTATGGCATATGCCTTTCCCATCCAGAGTCCACATATGTAATTAAACAGCATTTCACATGTCTTCTAATATGTTTATTTTTCTGCTCTTGGCTCTATGTCTCTTTACATAATTTTCTAAAACTGATTTTATAGTTTTTAGGTTCATAATCTAGGAGTAGTTGGTAGAAGTAGTCACAGGTCTTGTAGTCCCAAGGTAGAAAAATTACATTTTCTGCATTTTCCATGTTCTATATAATTGCTGAACTTCCCAGATGAATCCATTTGCAAACTATAGCTGCAAATCTCATATACCTTTATGCATTAGATACAAAAAGATCACAAGCTCTTATCTTTTCATGCCACTGAAAAGTACACTTTGGAGACTCAGTCATACATCTTTCAGTTTACCTGCTGGAGGTTTCATAAGGCTTAAATGCACCATTCAGATGTGTTACAGTCTGATTTAGAAAACAGTGACATATTTATTCTCAAACATCACATATACAAGGACTATTTATATATATATATATATATATATATATATATATATATATATATATATATATATATATATACATATATAACATTAGCCCTATCCTACCACCCCTTCTTAATCAGTGGTTTACATAAAATGCATTAATAATTATATAAAAGAGTTGTAAGCATCAAAAATGTTATTGAATGAATGTAGGCAGCAGTAGGCAAGGAAACCATTTGACAAAGGCATGGGAGTATCAAGAGTATTGTAACTTAAAATTAATATTAGATTCAAAGCTAGAAATTCATCTGAAACAGCACATGCACCTTTCATTGCATTTAAAATAACTAGGTACCATGTACATTATTGTCATTCTTTACACAAATCACTTCAGAGAAAATACCTAGCTCTTGCACATAGAGCAATGTAGCCATGACCTGAGTCTGAGTGACAGCTCAAACATTGGAGGAGCTGTGTAAGGAAGCATAGAAATGACTTCCAAAACCAAAAATACAATCCACAGAGAGCGAAGAGCAGCACGGTTTATCAAAGTTTATTAAGAAAAGCACGCTAAACACCAAAACATTAATGCTAGTCACATTCGCGTTTTCGTCTGCATAACATCCAGACTTCTTCAGATGACCAGTGGTGATAATGACATTCTTATATACCTCAACCAATTAACTCATTAATTAAAATTAATAGAAAACAATTTATTTCAAAGCCTGAAACAAGCTCACTAGTAAGTATATGTATATATATATATATATATATATATATATATATATATATATATATATATACAAACTAACTAGCGCGTATATAATCAACTCAGATAAAAAATACTTAAATAATTCAGTGGATGGGACCATATAAAATTTAATAAGAATGAAAATGTTATAATTCTATTTCTAATGAATAAATAAAATCATAAATATTCAAAAATAATAGGTTGTTGCTAAAAATATTTACAAATATGTATATAAAACATAACACCATTATATACATTTCTTAAAAATCCATAAAAATCGATTTCTATTAAAAAGGTTATAAAATAATAATAAAATTCTATCCCTTCAGGCTCTTCGCTCTCTGTGGATTGTATTTTTGGTTTTGGAAGCATAGAAATGAGTGACTGAAGACAACTAACTAATGTTAGGGGGTGGAGTCCTCATTTGCGATTCCTTCACCAAGTGGACGCTTGAAGGTAACAAAAGGTGCAAGGCTAGGGGTTACTGGCTTGGTTCTGATAAGTCAGTGATGTTAGTCCTCACTTATCTGAAAAAGCACATGAAAGCAGCAAATATAGTGTAACTTTAAACGGATGTGACTGTGTATATTTGTCATCCATTGGTTTATGTAGGGTCAGTAGGAATTCCCTTAGAGCCTCACTGACAGATCTTCCATTGAAGTCATAGATTTCTAAGATCGGGAAGGTGGGGGTCCATTCTTATGAACTAACTCCCCAATTTGTTCAAACAGCTTCCAAAATATTTCATAGTTTTATTGTTATACTCGCAGCTTAATTTATTCAAATAAGTCAACTGTGTCTATACCTTCACTACTGAAGCATGCTTGTTTAAAATGTTTAACTCCTCAAATGCTGTTTATTAACTCAAAACCCCCACTGTCTCCAGGTGTGGCACAGCGGTGCAGAGAGTTGCATTGTTGCCTCAGATCAACTGTTTTTTGCCTGATTCAGTTCTTATCTGAGGTGCCTTCTGTGAAGATATGACATGTCACCCCTGTAATCATGCATGTTTTCTATAAATATTGTTTTCCTCAAAACACCAAAGAAATTCAGTAGGTATGTCACTGACTGTAAACTGCCCAGAGGCGTTTGTAGCATCCAGAGCCAAATCTAAAGTGAAGTGAATGGGGTGTGGGGTTGCCCTGGGTACAAGCTGTTACGATGCATGATTGTAGGTACCTGTGGTGTAACAGTATAGTACCAGCACTGAGGTGCTCAGTCTGTGATGATTTAACTGTAGCAAGATGATTGTCACATTCACACCAAATAGCTTGCTACAATTTTAGTGCATTTTTTTCTTCGCAAGTTGAAGAGTTGAGGGAGTTGCACAAGGTGCCAAATCATATAGTTAATGTTCCGTGAAAATGATGCCATCAGGTTCTGTGGCAATTTAATTCTGTTCCGTACTAGGAATGCAAGGTTAAAGTTCATCAATTCACTATAAGAGGCAGACGTGACTAGATAGTATTAGGTAGATTGATTCTAGGCACTTTTCTCTGATGATATTTAATCACTGAATATGAATCTTATCTTAAGTTGCATTTATAAAAAGTGAAGTGTTCATCTGTGAAAAAGAGAAAAATAAAAGCATTTATCTCTAACAAATACAAAGTGAAATTGAAACCCAAAAGGAGAAAAATTGTGCACAGTCAGTGGGAAGAAGGTCAAGTACATTGAACTCTTCTTGTGTTCTCAAGTGCTTCTTCTTTACAGAGGTCTGAAGCAAAATAACTTCAGTGAAATGAGCTTTTAAAATAAAATCATTCCTACATTATTTCATAAAGTTTCCCTTTTTGACTTCTGTATTGGAAAACTATCCTGGGAAGAATGTCAACTTCCTTGGCAAGCCTTCAAAAAAAAAAAAATGTTGTGCAATGACTTGAAACTTCAGAAGGAAGATTTTTGCAAAGGAAAATAAGCCTCAGGGAGGTTACTACATGTTTACCAAAAGCAGTAGACATAGGTGTGAGTAGAATAATGACATCTGAGTCATGGAGAGGGCATGGAGCTGAACTGGGTATGTATAGAGTAGCAGGACAGGATTTTTCAGAGCGTGTGTGTAGGTCTAGGTGTACTTTACAAAATCAACATATTTAAGGTGCTGCATTGCTAGCAGTCAAGAAATCATGCCTGACTGAATGTGTGTTGCATTTACTGGATACAAATAAATGAGAAAAGTTAGGCATGGTAGCTTTCTGCAGTTTTGAGCAACGGTGTTTTGTAGGAAATGCACTGAAGTCTATCGGTCAGTTTGTTCTGGCTATCTAGCTTAAAATAGAGTAATATAATGGAGAAATGGAATTTTCAGCAATAATGGGGCTAATTTTTCACTTTATAATACACAAGAACAAGTGACCATTTGCAACAGACTAATATGCTTTTAACTGAAAATCTTGTACTGCCCATGTTCTCTTAACAGTGATGCTGTGAAAATTAAATCACTTAAATATTTTGCGACGGTAAAAGCCAAACATTCTTAATTTTTTAGAGAATGCTGCAGAAAATATTTGTTTGATTACTGATATGTGTGTTGTGAAAAGATTTGGCATCTCCATGCATGTTACTGTTCTAACAAATGTAAATCATAATAATATAAAAACACATACTAAACAAACCTATTCTGCATCCAAAGTTGTGCTGAATGGCAAACCAAGAGCAGTGTATCTTCTTCTTCTTTTGGCTTTTCCTGGTTGGGGGTCACCACAGCAGATCACCTGTACGTTCATGAATGGCAGTGGAGTTTTACAGTGTCGAGTTGCCAGCCCGGCGCCCAACCTTCCACAGAAGGCACACACACGCACACACTCACACCTAGGGCCAATTTAGAGTGTCCAATCTACCTACAGCATGTCTTTGGGATGTGGGAGGAAACCGGAAAACCCGAAGAAAATCCACGCGACCACAGGAAGGACATGTAGACTCTGCACAGTAGGCACCCCAGCCGTGAATCGAACCGGAGAACTTCTTGCTTTGAGGCGACAATGCTAACCGCTGCACCACCGCAGCTGCCCAAACCAAGAGCAGTGTCTAAGGAAGAAAATGTTTTGCTGCCCCTATCAATAAAAAATTGAGATCTTCATGCCGAAAAAACTAAAGGGGTTTGCCTAAACAAATCATAAAACATTTTGCCCATCACAAGACATTTTATTTTCACTTGCACATTCTTTTACTGTAGCAATGTTTTCATAGTTATACTAAAATGGTGAATACTGTTAAGGCCTCATGAGACTTGACAGAAAGGACAGAAATTGTGATTATAAAATACACAGCCAAATAAAAAAATGCCCTGTCATTAAAGATCTATGGACAGGTGTAGATAGTTTAAACTCTGACCTGTATGTATCTTCTAAAGAGAGAAATGCATATTCAGTAGACTATCTTATTCTGAAGAGCATCTCTAGTCACTCAAGAGAGAGATCAGTATACCATTTCATACCTCACTGATCTGAGACATTCTTTACTACAGTGCAGACCTCTGTAGCCTTTCAGGAAGACACTTGAAAGAACTTGAAAAGGTTCAGTGATTCATTACTAGAAAAATCATAGGGTGTGTTATTGTCCGTTGTTCAGAAAGGTTATCATTGTATACTGCTTCTTGTGGGCTACTTATGATATCTGCCTGATCTAAAAGGCTATGTCTGAAAGTCTATGCCTAAAGTACACTTCTGGGGAAGTTAACATTATATCAGAAAACCTAATATTCAAAATAAATATCAAAAAAGGAAAAATGAGGCTGGTATATGGTACACTGCCTCTCAAGATTATAGCATAAACTTCCCCTTAAAATTTAGACAACTGTATTTATTCTGAAAAGCAAAGAATATCACTATGGTAGTAATGAGACTCAAGCTTTTTGATGACCAGTAGGTCAAAGACCATTTAAACTGAATCTATGAATTAAAAAATGCAATATATTTGTTCTTGTTAGTATGAAATATAATGCTCTGTTCCTGCAATGGTGTTTTTCCTGCTGCTTGTGTCTGTTTCCTTAACTGAATTATATGAATGGCATGTTTGTTTGCTACCTGTTAGCATGTAATTTGTGGTACATGATGATTATTTTGTTTTGAGAAAACCATTAGGGTTGTTAATTGAAATTTTTGTTGTGCTTTTTTTTCTTCTGGAGATTAGAATTTATAGTAAAGGACGTTGTTATATATTTAACACACTTATACAAACGGTTCACCATTTCATTGTGAAGCTGCTTTTTTTGCATCCTTTAACACTTTGTGGAACATGTTTCTAGTTGTATTACTCAAATACACACAGTGCATCAGCTTTCTATTGTAATTAAAAAGCTAAGGCTAATTATTTTATTTTAAGTAACTGAAGGAAACTGTTGTCCTAAACAATATTACTTATTAACTATGGTTAACTTAATACAGTGAAAGTTCAGGTACCTTTGGGTCCCATATCAGCAATGTGTGTACAGTAGCAAAGTTCAGATAATGTGTCATTCTGCGCAAACAACTGCATGGATAACCTATAAGTGCCTATCCATGCCAGTATCCCTTGGGCATCCCTTTCATCCTTATAGAAGTCCACCCATATGACACGAGTCCTCAGCAAATGGCATCTAGGATGTCAAATAAACAAATACTATAAAAATAAGTATTATATTTAAGAAATGAAATAAGTAGTCAAGCTCAGCAAGCCAAAAAGAAAATAAGAGGAACATATATAGTTGGGCATGCAGTATATTTTTCAGATGGAAAAAAAACAATTATTAGATCTGTAGATACAGTATGAAATCTCAGAAATAAGTTTTGCCCTTGACTGGGAAGTCATTTTCCATTAAAATTTGGTTTAACAGTATTCACAAGGCAAAATAAGCAAAGGGCAGAAATATGCTACTATTAATAGTAGATTGTAAAATGCAACACATTCCTGTCAGTGTCACAGGTTTTGAACAGTTGTAGGCACAACATGGGGACACTTTTATTTATTTATGAATTTAATACAGTCAGTAAACTAACTAACATAGAGGCCTACTATTTTTAAGTAATAAAAATGTTATATTTGTCTAAGGCTGAGACCTTTAGCCATAAGGTAATAAAAATATTGTTCAGAAATGAATTTGCTATGATGCGGCAGAACTGTGGAATAAGACATGCATTGAAGATTATAGAGACTTACTTCAGCTGTACAGAAGTAACTAAGCTGTTTAAGCTGGCTGGGATTAAACATTTTGAAGGGGCTTTGTTTCAAAATGTTGAACTCCTCTGTGGAGCATTATATTCTCTGTTGCATGCAGACAAAATACTCTCTTAAGTTTTAAACAAGTAATCTTAATACAGCATATAACTGAAAAACAACAAACTGAATAAAATATTAAACAGAAAGATAATCAGTAAGTGTCATAAAAGCAGTGTATGTTCCAGTTCCACTACTACCCTACTATAAATTTGAAAAAGGTCATTTTGTTATGTAATAGAATCATAGTCATAATCACCCTTACCTAAAATATAGACACACTGTATTCCCATTATCAACCCCCCCCCCCCAGTAAAGATTGATATGTTCCACCCTCCTTTCATCTGTTGGTTAGGTGAATGCATGTAATTTATCAAGTTCTCTTTTCATGACCCCTGTACTAAACTATCCTGGCCAGTCTTGAACTGATTACCCTTGCAACCCTCACTGCTTTTCTTCATGTTAGTTGTTGTTGTCTTTCGGCTTTTCCCGGTTAGGGGTCACCACAGCAGAACTCCGTTCCGCTAATGATTGGTAGTAGATTTTCACGAATGCCGAAGTAATCCCTGAAATTACTCTTGGATGACTACCATGGCTGCTATATATTCTTGGATTCTGTAACTTATGCCTCCAAAATGATAATGAGATAAGTAATCATTCTTCTCAAACATCATAAGTGGTATACTATGTGGTAGGTAGTTTCATTCTTCTCAAACATCATAAGTGGTATACTATGTGGTAGGCAGTTTCATTCTTCTCAAACATCATAAGTGGTATACTATGTGGTAGGCAGGTTCATTCTCCTCAAACATCATAAGTGGTATACTATGTGGTAGGCAGTTTCATTCTTCTCAAACATCATAAGTGGTATACTATGCGGTAGGCAGTTTCATTCTTCTCAAACATCATAAATGGTATACTATGCGGTAGGCAGTTTCATTCTTCTCAAACATCATAAGTGGTATACTATGTGGTAGGTAGTTTCATTCTTCTCAAACATCATAAGTGGTATACTATGTGGTAGGCAGTTTCATTCTTCTCAAACATCATAAGTGGTATACTATGTGGTAGGCAGTTTCATTCTTCTCAAACATCATAAGTGGTATACTATGTGGTAGGTAGTTTCATTTTTCTCAAACATCATAAGTGGTATACTATGTGGTAGGCAGTTTCATTCTTCTCAAACATCATAAGTGGTATACTATGTGGTAGGTAGTTTCATTCTTCTCAAACATCATAAGTGGTATACTATGTGGTAGGTAGTTTCATTCTTCTCAAACATCATAAGTGGTATACTATGTGGTAGGTAGTTTCATTCTTCTCAAACATCATAAGTGGTATACTATGTGGTAGGTAGTTTCATTCTTCACAAACATCATAAGTGGTATACTATGTGGTAGGCAGTTTCATTCTCCTCAAACATCATAAGTGGTATACTATGTGGTAGGCAGTTTCATTCTTCTCAAACATCATAAGTGGTATACTATGTGGTAGGCAGTTTCATTCTTCTCAAACATCATAAGTGGTATACTATGTGGTAGGCAGTTTCATTCTTCTCAAACATCATAAGTGGTATACTATGTGGTAGGCAGTTTCATTCTTCTCAAACATCATAAGTGGTATACTATGTGGTAGGCAGTTTCATTCTTCTCAAACATCGTAAGTGGTATACTATGTGGTAGGCAGTTTCATTCTTCTCAAACATCGTAAGTGGTATACTATGTGGTAGGCAGTTTCATTCTTCTCAAACATCATAAGTGGTATACTATGTGGTAGGCAGTTTCATTCTCCTCAAACATCATAAGTGGTATACTATGTGGTAGGCAGTTTCATTCTTCTCAAACATCGTAAGTGGTATACTATGTGGTAGGCAGTTTCATTCTTCTCAAACATCATAAGTGGTATACTATGTGGTAGGTAGTTTCATTCTTCTCAAACATCATAAGTGGTATACTATGTGGTAGGTAGTTTCATTCTTCTCAAACATCATAAGTGGTATACTATGTGGTAGGTAGTTTCATTCTTCTCAAACATCATAAGTGGTATACTATGTGGTAGGTAGTTTCATTCTCCTCAAACATCATAAGTGGTATACTATATGGTAGGTAGTTTACCATACCACAGCACATGCAATATCCACTGTACTGCCTCTTTGGAACCACTCTTGACCTTTCTGCATGCCCGATCCTGCTCTAACTTCCTTTGATAGGTTTGTAACATATACCTTACCACAGTCCCCTCTTCATATTTCCTTTCCCATGCTGCATTTTGCCTTCCCTAGGCAACAACATTGTTTTGTTTTCATTTTTAATAATCTAAATTCAAGTCTTTTCTTTGGCATGATATAAGACTTGTGGAAATGTGTAGTAATCAGACAACTCAAGTATTTTGCTGTTCAAAAAACTGTACCCATAACATTTAGCATAAAAAAGCTTTCAGAATTTAGACATATTAAAATAACATCAACTCAATTAACATAGTCAGTAAGAAAGGGTTTCCATGGTTTGTTGAACAATAATACCTCAACAGGATACAAACAACATTACTCTTAGAAGGTCTTATCTTGTATGTCGCCACAAAAGACCCTTCCCTGCAACATATTTCTGCTTGAAAATATTGCCAACTACATGTTCAGATTACATTGTTTATATCTTCTATGTGTAATGAATTACTGGTATGATCATATTAACTTTTTTCCAAACAAAATCAAGGGCATAGGATATTTGCCAAGCATGTAAATGTATGCACAGGACCTGGTAATGTGTACAGCATATATGACAGAATGCATGTTTAAGTGGACTTAAGGCAAATATACACTATCTTATCATGAGGGCAATATATAAAAATTATGGTTTGAATTCAGGATGTTAAATGGCTGTTTTTACAATACAAGATTGGTAGACGCCTGTTTTATTTACTGCTGAGATGCATAGAGAACAGATACCCCCACTAGGACTCAAAAAAAAATTCCAAGAGTTTCCTTGCTTCAAAATTGGATGTAATCAATATGGTATTTGCTGACAAATTGGTTTGCCATTATGTCCGAATATAATCATGTATACACACACACACACACACACACACACACACACGCACGCACGCACGCACTTTCTCAAATATTGTTTATGCATTAGTAGAACTGGATATGCTGCCCACCTATATTTTGTTATGTATAGGTAAAAGATAAGCAGTCATTTTTTTATGCTAGAATAATGAGTAGGGATAATCATCTCAAAAGAAAGCTTACTCCATACCAAGTGAACAATAACAAAGAATGATACATGGCTCATGGAATAATCCATACAACCAATGAGTAGCTAAAGGGAGGTTCCACAGAAAAAAGACTTCATTGCTGCTGCTTTACTTTAAAGCAGGAAAGAAAGGAAGAGGAAAAGTAGGGGGATCAGATTGTAATGACCAGCTCCTCCCTGTGTCTGCAAAAACATTTCATCATGACAAGGTTGTGAGTACATTAAATATGTGGGAGATACAATCCATGAAGGCATTCAAGATACTCAAGGTATAAGTGGAAAAAGGACGAATGGTTAGGAGCTGTGGAGGGTGGCCGAAAGTTACATGCACTTATAGGCAGACTAGAAGGACTCCTCCCCTACTGTCTAAAAAAAGAAAATTATATTTATTTTTATTAAGCTGAAAATATCAAAATGCCTAACCACAGGCATTGTACACAGCAGTAGACTACACTATCAATGTTAAATAATTATCATAGGAAGTAATGTTTAAATGCTAACTAACCTTAAAATGTAAAGTTCTCAAGGACGGGAGTGATGCTCATTCTAGCATCCTAGAAGAATCTCCTGAAGAACTGAAAATGTAAGGGCATCGAAGACTCTGTTTTGCATGGCTGAATCAGGGAAGGGATCAGATTCCAAAGGACTATAACCTGATAATTAAAAACAGTCCCAGAAGCCTTGAGATAAACCTTTGCAGAAGCCAGCACCCACTTGTTTGATGACCTCAGTGCTTGTCAGGAGCAACAGGGCAGAGCAGCTCTTTCCAGCGTGAATCATTGTCCTCAGGTCCAAAAGATGACACACACATTGATTGAGCCTGGTTGTATTGTTAAAATGCATAAAAATAAGTTTTGTCAGTAGATGACACCTGGTCTTCTATTTTCAGCCTGTCATCAAGAACAAAGCCTAAGTTATGAACATGAGAAACAAATTCCATCCGTTTCCCATTAGTACGTAATCAATTTTGAGTACAGAAAATTGAGATAGATAGGCTTGTGGAATGCATCACAAAAGTTTGTCTTAGTTACTAAGTTTTAAACAATTACTGGATAAAAAATCTCTCATATTCTGCCTAAAAGAGGGGATGTTTAATTGAAAAGCATCAGCACAAAGCCTGTACATTGATACAGTAGATAAGGAGAAAACATTCTGTGATCAGTGACGTACATGATACTCTAATAGTGCCCAAATTTCTAATATTGTGTAACAACCCTATTTCTTTGTATAGAAAATGATGATATTGTTTTATTGGTAATAGGTCAATAAGCCTACAGATGATTTTCTTTTAGTAGTACAAGCCAACCACTGTGCTGTCATGTACAAAAATCTAGCCAAGCCACATTATTCAATTTACCAGAAAATTTACCCAAAGTATCAAATTCTCTCTCTGAGGAAATTGTCTATCTTTTACCAGACGTAGATTTGAAGCTTTAATGTTTGAGATGTTACACAGATGACGATAGCATATAATGAAAAGGGTTAAGCCAATTGACAAGTTATCAAAACAAAAACAAATAAAAAAGTTATATGTCCAGTGACTTGAGGCAAGTAGTTATTTGATGCTAAACTGCTTTGACCTTGGTGTAAAGTATGGGTCATATTCACAGTCTGAGACTTCACAGCTATCTCGGTTATATGTGAAGAGCGCCACTATGCATATATACAAATTAGGTAAGTGCAGTTTATTTGCACTAAACAAGGAAAAACGAAGTTATTTTCAAAAATATTCCTACTTACAGCAAAAGTATAAAGTACCTAAAATTAAGCAAGACAAACATGCAAAGTACTATGTAAAAGCAGTAAGCTTCGAATAACTTTATATGTATTTGGATATTGGGGATGGATGGAGCTGTGCGTGGTCATGCTTGAAAGACATAAGGTAAGTGGCAAACTGTACAGCATTTATTATTAATACATATTTTTTTAAAAATAAGGTGTTGAAATGTTTTACATAAGAGTATCCTTATGTGGTCATCCTGTTGGAGAAACAGCAGGAACACTTCAAGAAATGTTGTGCTGTTGGGATTGGAAGAGGAGGTGTTCCATGTTTTTGCAGAGGCTAGTCCCCCTCCCATTTTTTCACAGTTTTTTTTATAAGAGGGTAGTGTGAGTAAGACATAAGTAAGAAGGTGAAGAACAATAGATAAGGGAAGAAGGGGGTTAGGAGGACCAGTGCTAGCAAGAGTCCACATTCCACAGATCCTCTGTCATTTCCACTGCCTTATGGAATTGTAATGGAGGACCACAATGCTGAGGATATAGGGATCTGTGCTGGAGCAGTGTTTGCCTCCAACTGGGACATCATATCTTAAACTTGCTGAAGAGAAGCTTCAGCTGTCTTAATCCACCTGTCCACAACCTACTCCAGCATGTCCTCAACCAAGTCCTGAAGCCCATGTTCAGTGAGGCTTGCCAGGCCACCATTTCCTGAAGTGCCTGCAGCACCAGCCACCCCAACCTTGCGAGGATGTCCCTGGATGGGCAGAGGACAAATGCTCCCTAACCTGTGAGGTATGTGCCTTGGCTGATTCTGAGGAATTTTTATCTGTAAAAAAAAAGAACATGAATGGGAGAGAAAGAAAATAAAGAGGGACAAAGGAATACATAATTAAGATAATAAATTTAAATAAGATAAAAGAGAAAAAAGGGGTAGACAAAATAGAAAATACACACAATAATTTCACGTTACACATCATTCAATTTTTGTACATTAAAGCATTTTTATAAATTTTTATAGAAGCAAAAGACAATGTAGGGGAAGTACTTACACATACATGGGACTAGTGATTTTGGAAGTGTTTGTGTATGAATGGGAAAACTGATATGAGAAGTGCTTATGCACACTTGTGATGTGAACTGCTTAAGCCTACTTGGGAAGAAGGAGTGGATTGCTTTCATGTTTTGGGTGATTTTACATTTTGCAGTCTGCTGTACTAATATAAATGATCATATTTCTGCCTGATATGGATTTGTTTGCAATACTGTACTGAAAACACCCTTACTCGCATCTTATAAAATTAGTTAGACAGAATGTTGCATTTATATATTGACATATCTCTTAGGATCATTGGATCATAGGAAGTTAGTAGGTTATTGGCCCTGAGGCACGTATAAGCCTAGCCAAGAGTTTAGCCCACATTTAGACAAGTCAGCACCCGATACACCTGTCCAGCACGGACACAGGTGGAATCCCAGGGGTTTATTTTCTGTTCCCCATCCAGTTATCCAGGTTGCACTTAAAAAGAGTAAAGTGATACTCTGCTTGACATGGAGAAGGCATCTATTCCACAGATGGGGAAGTCTTTGGTACACAAATCTGTCCCGCCAACAAGTCCTATTGATGTCACAGACCAGGTAGAGGCCACATGTGCAGGTTTCTTCAATGGAGCTTGACTTGTAGATATGCAGTAGTCCCATCAAGGTGGTGGTCCGAGATCACCTTGTATGCCAAACAGAGATCACCTCTGATGAGTCTATATGAAACTGAGTAGAGGAATAGGGCTTTGTACTGTATTGCTTCATTTACCTTTCTTTAGGAATTATTTTGTACATATACATATATATCTATATATTTATCTATATTAATGAAATCAGTTAAACACACAATATTTACTACCATATTCATGCTTACCATTGGCTATAAAAAGCCTAGCTATTCTCCTGCCCTGCAAATGCCAATTTGTAGGTACAAAGAGAAGACATAAGACAATTGTTTTCCTGTAGCTGACCTCTTTATTTTCCTTAATATTACTGAATCAGTAGTACTAATATACGAGGGATGTCATTCACTTCTGTATTTGCTTACTATGCATTTGTTTAAATATGTATTAATATTTCAGGTGTCATACAGTGCCAATCTGCTCTTTACTACAAGTAAAAATAAATTGTTACACTTTTATAGGTGTGAAAAGCTTAACTGGTTGAAAGGTGTTTTAAAATGGTATACTTTAATGTAACAGTCTGTGAATTGCATTCAGAAGTTTTATATACACATACACACACAAACTCACAAATGTAGCAATTCAAGGAAGTTTTCAGTTGCTTAAGTGTGCAAAATGTGTGCTTTGATAGTTTTCTTCTTAATAATTCTAACTATATAAGGGGATGGTTTAAAGATGTATACAGAAATAGTTCAGAAGTAATATAACTCACCATTTCTCAAAAAGTATGTTTTCATCAGTCACTTCACACTGCAACCCCCATCCCCTCCACCAATCTCCACTCTGACTAGGGTGTGCTTCCTGACTGAGAGTTCAGCCATCTTGAATGTACAGTTAATATTATGAAAGAAAGGACTTCTTATGCAATTACTATACTAATAAATATCTTTCTTGCCTGCACAAATAAAATCCTTTATTTACAAAAACTGTCTGCATGTGCTTTAACTACTACCTAAGATAATACAATACTAAATGAAATTATGTGGCATTGCAAATATTTTTTTTGGGGGGGGGCGTTCTGTGAAAATGCATATATTTATATACATGAAAAAATATTTTTAGAGTACTCGCACACATATATATTTATGATTTATAGTTGTAAATATGCAGATTATTTTGCTAATGCATATATTACATTTCTATTTATACAGACTATTACGTTATCACATAAACATTTCATATATATTGCGAATGTGTTAATGCTTTCTTTTGTATTATTACAACAACATTATGGATATATATTTGCAGTTAAACATATTTTCTAGAAAGTGGCTTCAGTTATGCAAACCTCTTATATTTTTTTTCTTATCTTTAATATGATGGTCAAGCCAATCAGTCAACTGTTTGGGTCTACACTTTTGTAGTTCATTGGACCTATGGCAGCCCTGGTGGCCAGAGCAAATTACCCCTGTCAGGGATTACAGGCACTCACTCATCTCCTGCCAGATGTTTATCTTTTTCCACTTGGATGCACGCACACATACGTGAATGTTATCCAGGTATCACTTGCTCAGATGGTAGAGCATTTTCAAGATCTCCCTATCTGATCACCTCAGAGCCTTCAAAGTTTCTGTCATCATCTAATGTCCCAGAACCAGAATGATGAAAGTATGAGCAGGGTTGTGGTTCACAGATTTAGAATAACTCCCTCTGGTGTGTGATGACATCTTAACCAAACTCAATAAACCAACAGGGACATTAGGCCAGCTACTGTTACTGTTGGCAAGTTTGGTTTAACAAAATTTTTTTTAAGGAATGCATTCACATTTCATTTATATGGTGGATAAACAGCAGTATGTAATGATCATGTTTCTTTATATTACTTAGAATTGCTACCACTGCTGTGCATTGCTTTAGCTACCTTTTTTGGAGAATTATATCTGAATGTGATTTATACATGCCTTGCATAGCAGAACAGTAGCATTAATGTTTTTCTTTCCTTTTTTGGTTTGGAGGAGTCTGAAGAAATAAATATTGCTGTGCTTGTATCAACTTTTATTAAATGCTAAGTGCTTTGAGGTGATAAGGTGTGTCAGATAATGTTAGATGGACAGGGATTGTACTTCATGACCATGTAAAGTGTCATGCTTTTTCTAAACATATCTAAGACTTTTCTCTCATTCACTCATCATGCTGGGGAATGCTGTGGACTCCACCACTTACCATAGCTTGTTCACGTGAACCAGAGGCCATCTACATAACAGGCTGAGAGCTTGTTATGCTGATAACTGGCCATATATGTTCATGTATTTCTCTGATTCACATGGCCAAGCATAAAAGGGTCTAATATTTTTACAAAGCACTAAATGGACCTGAATTTATATGTGAAATAGTTTAATAAAGTCATATTAACTTGTGATGATTCGAGTTAGGTAGCAAGTGACTTAGGAAACCATGGACTTTTTAAAGTAAGAAAAAATAACAGAAATATTGTAACTTAATATGAAATACTACAAACTTTGTGAGTAAGACAACATTTTTTATTTTAACTGGGGCATGGCCAAGATGACTAACTGTGAGCAGCAACTGGTGAAAGCTCTGTGACTGAAAACTTCTCTCTGACAGAAAATATAATTAACAAAATTAAGATTTGAAGATACGTGTTAGCTAATTTTATTCCTAGTAGTCAGAGAAAAGATATGTAAACTCAGGTTCTTCAAAAGCTATAATTTTCCTGTCAGAATTTCAACTTATTGGTTAAGGAGAGGAGACTTTAACATGAGCCATTCAAGAAATGGTGCTCATGATTCTTGTGGTAAAAAAACTCTAACTGTAATTATTAATGCTATAGTGTTATTAACTCTAACTGAACATATTAATGGAAAGAAGTAAGGTTAAATGTTTGTTATTGATTAGAACAGTTAAAACAAAATAAGAAAAAGGAGAAACTTGCAGAAAAAATCAACACCTACTGCGTGCTGCGAGTTGTCATTTTTACATGTAAACAAATTCTAATGGCAGAATATGAAACTTTGATCAGAATAGCAGTTCTTAATGGCTAAACTGCATTCAAATTAAACAGGAATTCCTTTATATATAGTAAAATTTGCTTGTAATCTTAGAAATAATAATAAGAATAAACATCGTATGAATAATATGCAAATGCAAATGGAATTAAATATCTACTGTGCAAGACTAATAAAAGAGCAGTATCAGTAAGGTGGTGGTGCTGCAGTAGCGTTGTCGCCTCACAGTAAGATGTTGTCCTGTTCGATTCTCAGCTAAAGCATCTTCTGTGTGGAGACATGCTTGAATGGGCATACCTTCGTTGAAGGTTGTGCGTCAGAGCTGGCAACTCGGCACGTAAAAATCTACTGCTAATCATTAGCGGACCGGAGTTCCGCTGTGGCAACCCCTAACTGGGAAAAGCCGAAAGACACAACATCAGTAAGTGAAGAAATATATACTCATATGGTAATCTCTAATATGGAGCTGATGATTAAATAGCTGTTTGGGAGATTTTAGAAATACAAGTTATATAGAATTAGGTAGAATAGTACAGGCACAAAAGACAAAAATATGTTTAAATAAACTGCTTATAAGAAACATATGTATTACATCTATGTGCATATGGCAGAAATGTGAATGTACACAATCTCATATAATTTACATAGAAAATCATATAAAAATGTTTGAAAAATATCCTGAAAGCTGAAATCTTAAGCTTGTTCATGTGATCTTGGAAGATTTTTTTCTATATTGTATGTTATTAGATTCACTATGGCTACATGAAATAAGTCATTTCGTAAGTCAGAGCTGAAATTTGAGTGCTATATTGCTAAATCAGTGCATCCATTTTAATAGGAAGTAAAATAGATTTTCAGTATGTTTGAACCCAGGAATGGAAAAAGGGATTTGTATTAAGCACATCGTAACTTTTGAATATAATATAGACTTCATTTTTTTACTCCATAAAAATAGCACAACACTCCCTTTGACCTCAGTAATATACATCATTTTATGAATTAATTTAATAAGCCATGGGATTTTTAAATATTTTTATATTTTTCATACTAACAGTATTGCACAATTTTAAGGGATAGACATTTGTACTTTTAAAATGTTTGCTATCCTGTCCCCCTATCCAAATCTTGTAAAACTGCATCCATGTTCAGCTACTCAAACACCTTCTTGATAACTGTCTCCTCACTCCTACCCAACATGGTTTTAGGCCCCACCATAACACTTCTACTGCATTTTTGTAATTTACCTAAATAATAGCTGAAGCCTGTGATAATAACCTCCTCATCCCCAGTCTTTTCCTTGATCTTTCAAAGGCCTTTGATACTGTTTCTCATTCTAAACTTCTAACTAGACTCTCAGACCAACATCAACTAGTTCTCTAGCTATCTCTCCAGCAGGCAGTAATCTGTCTGCTGGCAAGCTGTCCTCTCTCCTTTCCTCACTGTTAATACTGGGGTTCCCCAAGGATAAATTCTGGGCCCCTTCCTGTTTAATACATTCACCAATAAACTTCACTCTGCTGCCAACCTCTCTACACTTCTGCAGTATGCTGAAGACTCCACCCTCATTACTCTGCCCACAACATCCCTGATCTACTAGCTCTCACTCAACAAACCTTTTCCTCTGTTGAAACCTGGCTCTCTGATAACCAACTCATATCAAATGCAAAAAAAAAAAAAAAAAATTCCTCCTCTTCCTACCTAAAACAATTGCTGAGCACAAAGCCTCTCTCTCTATAGCCTCTCTCAACAACACCAGTATTAAACCTGAACCTCATACTAAACTACTTGGAGTTATCATTGACAATGAATAAAAATTGGATATCCATATTCAACAAAGTATAAAAGAGACCCAACAGAAACTTGAACTTCTCTTTCATAATCAAAAATTTCTGTCACCCTCCTCCAAACCCTCCCTTGCTCAGGCCCTACTCCTACCCTACCTTTTTTACGCTGCCTCTGTCCTTAATCATGTTGAAACATCTCTTATCACCAAACTAGAGCAAATTTATAACAAAATTGTCAGATTTACCACCAACCTTCCTTACAAATTTCACCACTGTCTTGCCATTAAGTTACTCCAGTGGCCAGAATTTTCCAAACATCTACTTATACCCCAGTTACATATTGCACACTCTATCTTTTTTGAACCTTCATCCTATACCTCCATCTCCAATTTACTCTCCATCTATAACCCCTCTCGTCACCTCCATACTGCCAGTAAACAGCTCCTTCAGTTATACAAATCCAACAAAAGCATTGGTAAGACCCCTTACAAATATTCTGTAGCCCATGTCTGGAACTCACTTCCTCTCAACATAAGAAGCATTCAGCATAAATACCTGTTCAAGAAAGAGCTTAAACTTTTTCTCCTGAAGACTTGGTCATGCCCTTGTCACACCCCCACTTGAACTAGTCTCCTCTCTTCTCATCTGATCTGCTTTTCCCTATTAACTTTTTCCTCCTTGTACTTGCTCTAGCAAATTGTATTCATACTGTACTCGGTGTAATATTCTCAAAAACTTTTCATTGTTATTTGGCCTATGCTATATATTGTTCTCAAGTTTTGGAAATTTTACTTGTTAACTGTTATTTTACCTAGGCATTGTACTGCTGTGCACACATTGTTTGAATTGTACTATATTTCTGTGACCCTACTTTAATTTTTGTAAAAAAGCCTCTTACTTTAATCACAGGCTCTGAGGATTCCTCTGGTGTGGTTAAGCTCCACTTCACTTGCCCTCTAGGCTCGCTTGGTGCCCCTCCATGCCCCCTATTCGCAACTGCCCCTAATACCTCTACATTTATAACCCCTCAGCCATACTCCCTCCCCCTCCTCCACCAACCATTAACAGGATTTCTTTCATAATCCCACCCCTACCATTATCTCCCCACATACTATTATACCTACATTACCTACCAGGAGTATAATCCCCCATTATGTCTCTAATACCCACTAATTCTTCAAAAATACCACCTCTACTCTACGTCCTACCTCTGCTAGTCAGCCTTTATTCTCTCACCATCTATGAAAACCAATATCATATAGGATTCAACTATTCCAAATGAATGGTGGAAGTTAAAAAAGGGTGTTCAATATGAACATCCTCTTACAAGAAACATGTCATATTTTATAGACGTTTTGTGGATGATTTGTTTCTTCTTTGGAATGGTAGTGAGGATGAGTTGAATAGTTTCTTTGAAGAAATCAGTTCATTTACTAGTTTTTTGAAATTTACTTTGACAGTCTCATCTTGTAGTATCCCATTCTTGGATGTTCATATTGAATGCCTTAGCAATGGTAAACTCAGCACAGGTGTATATGGAAAACCTTGCTATAAAAATACATTACTCCACAGGGAAAGTATGCAACCTAGATATGTCTTTACCAATATTATTAAAGGTCAGGCAATCCGGGCATCTAGGTTAAATCCTATGCCAAGTAGTTTTGAGACGGAATTGGTAACCCTCCACAAAAGATTATTAACAAGGAAATACAAAGAAGATTACATTTCTATAGGTTTTCAGTGTATAGAGAACTTTAGATTAGATAGGGCATGCCTTTATTTTAAAGAGCAGGGCAATGAATATTATACTACAGAAAGCAATGCCACCAACGTCAATGTACCAACACAAAAAATCTCATTATTCTACACACATGATTTCTACCAAATAAGCGACATCTTGTGTAAGCATTGGAATGTTTTAACAGTTGATCCTAATATTAGGGAAATTGTGGGTGAATACCCACAATTTTTATTTAAAAACAAGAAGCACTTACATAGACTCTTATGTTATACTAATGCTACTTCATTCCATGAAAATAGAAGTCATTTAGGCACCAAACCATGTAATAAGTGTAATATTTGCACATTTATATGTGAATCGAATATGTTTATACATCCCAATACATCTCAATTTTTTAGCTTTGATGTCAGTGCTAGTTGTGATACGGAACATGTAGTTTATCTCACTTTATGCTCTTCTTACCCTGTCTTCTATGTCGGTAAAACCGATAGAAGGCTTAAGGACAGGGTGAGGGAACACTTATATCAGATCCGTATTCGATCAAACACCAATGCTTTGTCTGAACATGTTTTAGAAACAACAATTCACATACTTTTAAGTTTTTAGTTTTATACATTAATACACCTAGTTTGAGAGGAGGGGACCTAAGGAATTATACTGAAAGAAATTAAACTAACTGGATTATCAGACTGCAAGCACATATTCACCCTGATCTTAATGATAAGGTCCCCTTAAGACCAGCTCTTAAAAACAGAAGGTTTAATTTTAAATAGTTTTTTAAACATTTTTTATTTTTTATAATAAATTGTCTTATTGATGGATTAATTAATGATATTATTTGCTGCGGTAGTGTTGTCACCTCACAGTAAGACGCTGTCCGGTTCAATTCTCAGCTATAGCGTCTTCTGCGTGGAGACATGTGTGAATGGGCGTACCTTCGTTGAAGGTTGTGTGTCAGAGCTAGTAACTCGGCACGTAAAAAGCAACTACCAATCATTAGTGGACCGGAGTTCTGCTGTGGCAACCTCTAACCGGGAAAAGCCGAAAGACACAACAACAACATTTATATAATATCTTTAGGATGCTTAAGTGATGTCCATTTTTATGCAGTAATAATGTTTTAAATATTTTGTCTTTACTCCTTGTATAGGTGTATTGTAATACTATTTTATTGTTCACTTTAAATGTATTTGCTTTAATTATGATGTCATCATTAGGCTTAATTAGTAATTGAAGGTGTACTTGAATGTATATAAGGTGTGTCTTCAACTGCATTATACTCTTATGGTTTGAAGAAGCCACTTTGGCGAAAGCGCTTACCAGATATCTGCTAATAAAAGATTTGACTTTAAAGAAGTTAGCAGCATTTTGCTTCATTGGATTGAATTATTTTTATATTCCTGGTCTGAAGAGACTTGTTGTATGCTGTTTGGTGTGATTTATATGACTTTGGTCTGAAGAGACTTATTGTATGCTGCTTGCTATACTCTGCATGGTTTTGCACCTGAGCAGTTTTCTTTATTTTTATGATTTTATTACAGTTTAATAACACATTCATGGTCATCCTTGACAACCATGCACCTGCACACACTATTAGAATTAAAACAAATGTTGCCCCCGGCTCACTAAAGATCATCCAAAGAAATAATTCCTGGAATACCTGGTGCTCCTCTAAAGCCCCACAAGATCAACTGAAATTTTGACAATATAGGAATGATACAAACAATCCATATTACTAGACAAAATAAACTATTTCTGCCATCTACAGCAGAAACACCATAACAATCCTCAGAAGTTTTGGGCAGGTATTAACAAACTCCTCCACCCAGGGCAATCCACAACTCCATCCCCCTCAGCCCCAACCCAAAAAATGCCAAAGTCCATTGTCAACGCCTTCAACAGTTTCTTCACAGAAACCATCCAGACCCTTGCTAGCAAATGTAAACCCACTTTTCCTAATGCTGATACCCCTAAACCCAGTGACATACCCTTCTTTAGCTTCCAAAAAGTTCCTACCTCACTCATTAGAGCCCTAATTAAAAAACTCAAACCAACCACCCTTTCAGCTGACCTCCTCCCCGCAGACTACCTGCAAAAAGCTGCCAAGGTCATTGCATACCCTGTCTCTATTTTGATAAATAGAACCATAACTGAAGCCTCTATCCCCACTATCTGGAAAACATTACATGTCATTCCACCCCATAAAGGAGGCAGCTCCATTGAGCTGTCAAACTATAGACCAATAGCTATCCTTTCCCCTCTAGCTAAATTATGGAAAAGTGTATCCATAAACAACTCTTACACTACCTCATTCAAAATAATCTCCTGCCAAACTTGCAGCATGAATTTAGACCACATTACAGTACCACCTCAGCCCATCTCTCCTTTTCTAATGTCATAAATTCCCACCGTAACAACAAGGCCTTCAACATGGTTAACCACCAGCTACTCTTACTCACCCTAAATAAATTATCTCTAAACAACCATGCTTTACAATGGTTTCAGTCTTATCTTAGTGGAAGACAGCAGGCTGTCCTATGGCAGGACAAACTCTCCACCCTTCTCCCCATTACCCTTGGTGTTCCTCAATGCTTCATATTAGGTCCCCTTCTTTTCTCCCTCTTTATCAATGACCTCTCCACTGTAATCCCAGATGCAACCTGTATACAATATGCCGATGACTCCACCCTGATTTACTCAGCCTCTACCTCTACAGATATCCTTAGTTTAACCCAGAAGACCTTTGATACAGTGGAAAACTGGATCTCTAGTCAACAGCTGATATTAAACCCTAATAAAACAAAGGTATTGCTCTTCTCCCCTACTCGCAAATCCTCACAACCTTCATTTACTATAACATCTAACAGTGGTTCCATAATCTCACCAGATATGTATACCAAACTCCTGGGTGTTATAGTTGACAACAATCTGAAATATGATATGCATGTTAGCCAAACTATTAAAACCATTAATAAAAAACTCGGCACCCTATGCAAAAATAAATCTTTTTCGCTCTAGCTAAGACTGCAATTACCTGTACCCATCTGCTTTCAACTCTACTCTATGCCTCACCAATACTCACTGTCTTAAATAAAACTGAACTCTGCAAACTCTCTAGCTGCTGCAATCAAATTGCCAGGTTTGCCACAGGAACTGCGTACAGGATACACCACTGTCAAAACCTAAACCTCTTAGGTTGTCTAGAACTCCCCAGGCAAATTCAACTCATTGTAGCATTCAAGGTTATTAACCATCCAGAAAAAATGCCCTCCCTCAAAAACATTATCCATTCCTACAAAAACATTATCTATCCCTCAAAAACATTATCCATCCCTACAAAAATGCCAGGCCACTTCATTCCACTACAAAAGTTTTGGTTCAATCCGTTAAAGCTAACAACCTATCTGGAGAATCTTTGTTTGCAAATTGAGTGGGCAAAATCCGGAATTTGCTCCCATCTGACCTTATGCTGAACCCTTCTCTTAGCCATTTCAAAAAACATCTAACCCAGTATTTTAAAACTCACTTGTTATGTCCTTGCTCTAACCCTGACTAAAGCCTCATCTACTACCATATCCCTGCAATTGTTATTCACAGCAACTAACCTCTTACACTAAAAGGTTTGAAACAGAAACTGTAACATTTGTGCAGTTAATCTGTATATAAGCTGCACATATAGGTTTGATAAGAGAAACTGTAACATATATGTAGATATTTCTGATTATAAACTGTATTCTTCATAGGCTTGAAATGTGAGACTGTAACTTGCATGTTGATACAATATGTTTGTACATATACTGTAGCTTGCTTGTCTTTATTTTTTTGTAACTTTTGAGCTTTTCTCCCTGGGCCTCTACTGAAAATGGACATGTATCTAGTCGGACTATCCCAGTCAACAAAAGTAAAATAAATAAATAATAAATAAATAAAATATCATAATTGTATTATTTCTGGAGCTTTTATCCTCGATTCTCCACTGAAAATGGGCTCAATGCTCAGTTGGACTAACCTGGTTAACAAATGTCAATAAATAAATAAATAAAAATAAATAAATAAAAATTAGTGTTTTTCTTAGATCTATAAAATATGTACATATCTTTTAGTGTGTTCAATATATATGCACATTGACTTTCCTTTTGTATAATAGTTTAGTATGATAAGATTTACCTATAACCAGTAAGTTTAGAGATAGCCTTATCTCTTTAGGTGCACTCTGTTGTACTTATATATTTAGAGATTTGGTTATGATAATGTTGAATGAGTGAATGATTTAAGGATATTTAATGGATAATTAATGCTAGTACTACATAAATAGGTGTATAGTCCACTATTTGTTGTATTATTTAATATTAATGATTAATAGAAGATGATTATTAAAATTTTATGCCATAATGCATTTATGTAGAAATGAAGGGAATAGTTTTAAATAGCAAAATATACAATTAAATAGTCTCTTATTATTAACTTATATATAATATATTAATTATTTGTAAGTCACAGTAGCTTTTGGCTATTTTTTGATGAATTTTTTAGGTATTGGTAGGTAGAGATATAGTATAGTTGTTTGTCTATTTGATGGGAAAACTAGGAACTTTGCTATCCATGGATGGTTGTGTTTTGTCAGCAATATATACAGTTACAGTCGTAGACTTGTTTTTGCTATTTACAAGTTTTAGTTTATAGAAAGGGATGATTCAGAACAATGTGGAATGTTAAGATAGTGTTAGAGGAATGCATTAGAGTCTTGTATACAATAAAATTAGTATGGTGGATAAATGTGTTACATCTTTAAAATAAATCTTTTTAAATACACAGCATGGATAGTTTTAATGTATTTTCTATTGATATAAATTAAATAATGGCAACAAAAGTAAATCATTAGTGAGATATCTAAAATATAATAGTTGAGACATTATATTCTTGCAAGAGAGTCACTTGATAGAAAAGTATATACAATATTTAAATAACTTAGGTTATGAAATATTATGTTATCTGCTTCTTTTAACAAAAAGAGTAGAGAAACTGCTGTATTTCGTAGAAAATCTACTATAATGAAATACACTAATGGTCCTCAAAGAATGTATACATTTGTAATAATTAAATATAATGGCAAACTGTGTACACTAAATTTTACTGGATTCTGGAAGAGATGTAAGAATGGCTAAAGATCACTTAAACTTATTATAAAGTCATTTGAAAGGTAGTTTAATTTTAGCAGGGAATTTTAACTGTATATGTAGTATAGAAGATACAAGTGAACAGAAGAAAGCTAAAACTCTAGCATCAGCCAAACCACAAAATAGATGGATTAGTAATAATAATTTAGTTGATTTAGTATTAAAATCAGACTTATTATTATACACATGGCATGCAAACTAGAATTGATAGGAGTTATGCCTCTACAGATTTACTTAATAAAGTGAATTATTTTAAAACTATTCCTTGTCTTTTATCTGATCATAATGCACTAATCATTAATACATTAATGAAGATAATGAAATTTCAGATTTATTATTGAATCCTAGTATATATACAATTAAATTAAAACAATTTAAGAGTTGACTTAAGGAACAAATTGGAAATTTTTTATCTTTGAATGAAAATGATCAAGTTAGTAAAGTCAAATTATAGGACTCCTTAAAATGCATATTATAGATAGAATGGGAAGCTGGGCTTGTAATGCAATAACAGAGTGGAATGAAGAGTTGTTAGAAATACAAGATGAAATGCACAAAGTGAGATTTGAGCAACAAAGAAATGAGATAATACTGATGTCAATAAAAATGGCAAAATATCAGTTTTAATGCATAAAGTGGAGGTAGCTTTAGAAAAAATAAAATTGTACAGTTACAGGATTACTTCAAAAAGCTGCATAGATTAGCTAATACACATATGATGTTAAGCAAAAAGGCACAAATCAATAATATCCAAAATCTTCACACTAATAAGCTTACTTTAGACATAGAGGAAATGCTTAATATTTAAAAAAAATCCATGTGGATGTAAATAAAGATAAAAATAATAATCTGATGATTACAAAATTGTGAAGATAACAAACATGAAGCCGGTCATCACTGATAAAAGAATAAATTCCTTTAATAACTGACAAGCACTTTCGGATGATTGTCCTTCCTCAGGTCAACATATAAAATAGTAAAATCACAAGAAACTTTTAAAAGCTAAAACTGACCAATCAGATCAATGAATTAATTTATGCCCTTTAAGGGCGGGTTTTAAAGGAACACATGTATTAAGTCCTGGTATCTTATCTAATTGCAACGTGGCAATCCCATTCATTTCTGACATTTCCATTCTATTCATCAGATCCCCACTCCTAAAATTTTCTTCCACAACTTGTAGAACAGAGAAATTAAACATATGACATATTACTACTTATATGTTTTGCAAGTGCATTAGTAAGTTTTTGACAATGAATATCACTTAAATGTTGTACAATATGTTGCCTAAGTTGTCTGTTATTTTTCCCAACATAAAAACAGCTACATTGTTGAGAATGCATTTCAACATCCAGTCAATGAGAAGATTTACTTTTTAAGACATTATGCTGATTGCAGGCTATCAAATATTTATTTAGCTAAATATGAATATCACAATGTTCAAATATAATTTAAAAATCAAAAATTGTTAACAATACTGAAATTTCATTTTTGTGGGATTTTTGACATTTCTTTAAATGTTAGTATTGCTTCAGTAGGAATGAAGAATCTGGTTACTGAATGAAAGCTCTTTTGCTACAAAGGAGCAGACATCTCCATAGATACTGTGTACAGTTTGTGGCCGTTCTTTGCAAAAATTTGTACTTGCTTTCTATACATTTTTTGTTGGTATTTAAATGCAGAAATGCTGCATATCACAGAAAAATAATTACCAAGGTGAGTTTTGTGCCTCTCTAAGATTCTATGCCACAATCAAAACAAAAATAGCATTTGTTGAGTCATTTTTTTGGGGGGATGCTTTTGTCTCCTATTTCATGCTGACAGTCATTTCCAGTGTCCCACATCTATTGCCAGGTCTACCATCACTCCCAGATGATATCCATAATTTAATCATGGCAATATGGATCCTAAGGACAGTCTGGGGGCACTGTACATTATCCTTTTTTTTTTTTTTAATTTTTAACCTACTCAAGTTTCCCCTAGCTGCATGGTATGCAATGGAAATGTACAACATCTTGTTCCTGCCTTTGTGGAAGCTCAGACAAGTTCCCACCCTACTTCATCCTAAGATCACACCCTTCCTGTGCCAGACATGCCAATGCAGCTACTCCTCCTTCCCAAGGATGATACACCTTCATCCCTCTCTCCTGTAACTCTAGGTTACTCGGTCTGCTAATCAAAACCCAGGTCGCCTGGGTCATAATCAGGGTGTTATCCTCTGTGCCACAGAAGTAGTTATTTGTTCATTGTTTTTAGTAGAAGTCACATTTTGACAGGTCTACCATTAGGGGATATGCCTTTTGTTACTCAAACATAAGTTGGTTGGCCCAATTTTCAGCAATAATTTTAAGAATGAAGAAACAAAATAAAAATTAACATGAGCATAATTTTTCTGTAGACCTGTGATTGATTTACTTGCATGTTAACAACCGAGTCAATTAAAAATTCAGTTAAGTTACTGCCATTTCCTCCCAAACTGACCATATCCTAACAAATATAGTGAAAGCCTTCATTTCAGATGTTATATTTGTTGAAATGAACTTTTGCAACAGTGGACCATAGTATGCTCACAAACAAATTAGAAGCCTGTTTTTTCTCTGATCAGGTTTTCAGATGATTTGCACATTTAAATCACGTAACTTTCCATACTAATTCCTGCCAGTGTAACTCATAAACAGGAACATTGTATTGTATAATACAACATGACTCATTTCTAGAAATGTCTTTTTTTCAATATTTATTAATGATTTGCCCTTGCACATCATAAACATCAACTACTTATTTCATGCAGATGATATTGTGATCAAAATACAAACAATTTCCACAAAAAATATGCAAAATCTCTATAACATAATTTCAGTCTGTTGTGAACCTAGTTTACTAACGATAAGCTGAACATCAGCACTGCATAAACAGCAGTAATGGCTTTTGTATTATGCAAAAGCTTGCTTCTGCACAAAAATCATCTCCTAAAAACTCTGCTGTTAATCATTTACCTTTTACAAGAGCACAGAAATACCTTGGGATCTTATTAAATCCACACTCATCAGTTACAAAAAACACTGCACAAATTATAGGTAAAGTTCTAGGTATGCATAAATACTGCTAAAATGTTCACATCTCTTCACACTCGAGGCTACAAAGGCTACTGTCATTAAAGTACTTTTGCTAAGACTGGAATATTATTTATTGTAATCCTAAACTCTCCTCAAAATACTTCCATCCTGAAGAATACAGAAAACAAAATTTTATGATTCTGTCTTTTACGACACAGATGTTTTGTAATACTGCGTAGCTTTTCACCCCAGGACTGCACTAAAAATGAAATCCTAACCAGTCGTGCTTTCCCAGTAATCAAATGTCAATAAATAAATAATAAATGTATCAGGGAAAATTGCTACTTTAATTGGCTTCTACTAACCTTGAGACTTTCTTCTGAATATATTGATCTTTAAGTTCCTTAAAGAACACAAATGTTGACCACTTACAGACATTTGAATACAAAAACGTTATATGCTGTATGCAGCCAGGGTCTCTTACTAGGCAGACCTTACAACTACAGAAAGTGAATTCTCCAAAATTGCTCCACTATGTTGGAATGTTTTATTTACTGATTTCAGTGCAATAAACTCTCACATTACAGAACACTTAACTGGTACGTATAAATGCAATGATCTCTCACATTGCAGAACACTTAACTGGTACGTATAAATGCAATGATCATAACTAATCACTACTTTTTTCAACTTTTGCTAAGTCCTTGTATGGTATATTTTATCTACTATGCATCTCTTAAGTATCACAGAGAATTTCATCTAGTCGTATATAAAATATCAGTGTTGTAGTGTGTAAAGTAGATGATTGTTATAGAACATTAATTATATCTAAATGAAAGAAAACTTTTGGGCTGTTCTTAGAAAGTTAATGACCTCTTCAGCTATGGGGCTTGATAGAGTTAATGAGAAATAGCCTTTGTGTTCTCATGCACTCATTAATCGTGACAGTATTTAGTTGAATCTTGTTGTCAGCTCCTTAGCCTCTTAGCTTAGGTTTTTATTTCAGTCGCAGTATAACTAATTATCACTTGATTTATATTTTTGGTGTAAGACTATTTAATGAGATTTTAAATACATTTATGCTTTAAAATGTTGCAATGGCGCATAGTATTTCAAGCACCATGATTGATACAATAAACGGAAAGCATGTATTTTGCCTTGTTCTGTTGAACTTAAAATGCGGCGTATAATAACAAGTATCCTGAATTGTTCACTTCCCAAATATGGGCATGACTTCCTTAAGAACCATTTGTAGTAGTTTACTTGCACTAATTATAGGCTTAATACATGATATTGACTATTATACGTTTATAAGTCTTAAATTATGAAGGGTCATCTGTATTGGAAGTATTTTAAAATAGTATATTGAAGCCTTTTTATTGAATGCAAATGTATCAGTGTTACTTTGATGAATCATTTTAACAATGCACTGATTTGTTCCTTAATTGATTGAATGATTGCAATGTGTTTTTACTATAAAGGCAGCTAAAATCATTGTAAAATTTGTAACCTGATGAAGCGCATCTTATTGCGTGAAAGCGCTCGTTTTTGTTTTTACTAATAAAAGATTACAAACTTCTTTCCTCGTGGTGGTTTCAAGCAATTTTTAAGTCTCGTTCTTCTACCTTTGATGCAAGGAACCTCTGGATGATCGGTTTTTGTTTTTTGCTTTTGGTATTCCTGTTTTTGCACTTGACCGGTCTTCACACGATGGATATGCAGAGTATTGAACTAGATTATAATCCAGTAAGTACTATGGTTAATGAAAACTGGAACTGTCTATTTTATCAGAAAGAAAACCCGCTATTGCGAATGGACATAAATGGTGATGCTCATACTAGTCCGTCCAGTACTAGCGAGAATCTGTATGAGTTTTTTGGAAACTTGAGAAACCTGGAAAATGATCTTTACCGCCTGCATAGGCTCGTCTGGCAGAGAAGACATTTACAAGCGTGTCTGCATTTCAAGGTTATCCCCCGCGGCATGCGGGTTCTATGCATGCCGACCTACGGGGATAGCCATCCAGAATTACTTCGTCAATGGCAACAGTTGAATATTGACTTTGGAAACAGATACATCCAGCTGCTGCTGGATTATTTCACACCGATTGAAGCGGAGCTCCTTGCAAAGGTAGAGGAACAATATAAATTACTTACTACTAATTATCAGACTGAGTTTTGTAATTCAAAGATACAAGCCATGAATAGACAGTTAGCTCTATACAGTAACAAGTTGGAGCAGATAAAAACTAGAAAATTAAAGCGTGACTGTGAAGATTTTCATCTCGGCCGTATCTTTGTATGGCCGAGAACTAGTCCGAATGATAAATCACATTCTACACAAGCATCAGCAGCCTCATGCTCCTCTAATAATGACATTGTGACTGTATTAAATGAAACAATTAACACTAGATTGTTGTCAGAAAATGCTATTAATGAAGAACCTAATGTGTCCGACACACCTGTTGCATCCTTGCCCTGCAACCAGCAGGGATTAGTCAATCAAAGTACTCTGGGTGCTAAGTCTAAAGCTACCAATTTGAATAATAGATTTATGGCGCCCATACCTTTAAATTTTCCTCTCCCCTACAAAGGGGCAGTACGCACCCGTTCCAACAGCCGGGGAAGAGGAAAAAGGAAACTATCGGGAGAAACACCGGAACAAAGAAGAAGAATGAAAGTTTGAACAGCCTGTTTTTCAGCTTAACAACAAGGACATTCACACCGAATGAACAGTGTATATTAAATAAGGGCTTGTCGTTTATCCCTTCTAAACATAGTGTTGTATCTGACACCTTGATAGGTTTACGTAAGTTTTGTAGAAGGTCTTATTTAAGGATGCATCACCTAATCATTTTGTTGATTTTGATGCTTCTATCTGTAGGAAGAAAAGTACTTTTATGCCTCCCTTAACGCAACCTATTGAATGTTTTATGAAAACTTGTGAGCGGGATTTTTACCATTACTATGACCGTCATGATAAAAAGAGCATTTTTGTTAATTTAAGTGCAACAGAGAAATGTGAGCTACAAGGCCTTTGTAATGATACTAGTTTAGTGTTCAAACCGGCAGACAAGGGAGGGGGGATTGTTGCCATGGATGCAACCTTTTACCAACAGCTAATGTTAAATATGCTGAACAATGACAATGCTTATAAGCAAATAGAAAAATCGGATGTAAAATCAATAGTGCAGTATGTTTATGACACCTTTTACGATCTGTTGATGACAAGATCCATAGATAAATCCCTTTATGATTTCCTTATGATAGATTTTCTGTTGATACCCATAATCAAAGGTTTGCCCAAGTTACACAAGGACAAATATCCACCCCCACTGCGTCCCATTGTATCAGGTGATCATTGGGTAACACAAAATGCATCTTTATACATACAAACTAAATTGGGAGTGCTTGTGAAGAAAATACCTACTATACTACATGACTCTTACAAATTATTGGATGACCTTAAATTGGATGTGGTAAAAAATAAGATAAAAGCAGATACTTTACTAGTTACGCTAGATATAGAGAGCCTCTTCACCAATATCCCCAATGATTATGGTATAGATGCAATAAGAGCACATATGACAGAATTAAAAATGGATAACATCGAGACCATGAACATCTGTTGCATGTTGGACCTGGTCTTAAATAATAACATCTTTTTGTATGATAATATGGTATATGCACAAACATGGGGGGGTGGCCATGGGCACCCCCTGTGCTAATGCATATGCCAACCTTGTTGTCTACAAATGGGAAAAAGAACACATTTTTAATGATTCTAGGTTTGACAACGTAGTCTTATACAGACGATTCGTAGATGACATTCTATTACTGTGGACTGGGGATGTGGTCATCTTGAACGACTTTATTAATTTTATGAACACTACCACACCTTTCTTCAAATTTACTTATGACTATTCCAAATTAAGTATTAATTTCTTAGACATTACTATTAAGAAAGGAGTTAATAATGAATTAGTTACTACACTTTACAGAAAATCCTGCTGGAGGAATGGAGTCCTCCACTATGACAGTTTACACCCACGTCACATTTTTCAAAATATTGTAAAGAATCAGATGAACAGGATATTAAGGATCTGTAGTGATGGAACAGATGCACTACAATTAATTAACTCCCAGAAGAAATATTTCTTGGATAGGGGTTATCCCATAAAGCTGATAAATGATGTGACAGAATCCTTACTTGATAACTCAACACCCCAGATAATGTCATTTAAATCACAGAGCAAAAAGAAAATGCTTCATAATATAGAATATGACATTAAATACACGAGTGATGTGCAACACCTAACCAGTATAGTGAAAGGGAACTGGAAAATTTTGTTATCAGATTTAACACTTTCAGGACTACTTGGGGAAAAACCGGCTTTTAGATACAATAATTGTATGAATTTAAAAAGGTTGTTATGTAAGGAAAAATTAGATATTACACCCATTGACATCAGGGCCCAGATAAAAACAGGTACCTTTCCTTGTGGAAAATGCTCACTTTGTGGATACATAAATAGGAAGGGAGACTTTAATATCCCAGATGCTGAGTTTAGTTTAAAACCCACATTTTATGCAACTTGCAACACCAGAAATGTTGTTTATTTAGCTACTTGCAATCATTGCAATAGTTATTATGTGGGTATGACATCACAAAGGTTTAGAGACCGGATATACAACCATATTTATGATATAAGAAGAAATAGTTCCACCAATGGATTGGCTATGCACTGCAGCACTCATCCCCAACACAGTTTTGTGTTTCAGATTCTGCAAATAATAGATCCCAATAGAAGAGAAGGAGACCACATGAATACTTTGGAAACATTTGAACTAAGATGGATTTTAAGGTTGAAAGCCCATCTACCACCTGGCTTAAATACTATGGTTAATATCCGGCCTGCCCTGCTAGGTCCCATATGACCCACTATATTATTGCATTATATTTTTCTTGTGAGCAAGTTGCGTGTTCTGTCATATCCAGCTTATTAGTAGGATTTCTATATTATGACAAATTTTTTCGTCTCTCAATTTTCGTCTGTTGGTTTTAATACTTACTTTATGAACATTCATATTTGTCGTCTAATAACATTGACATATCATGTCTATATCAATATTTACCACACAATATACCTAATAGCACTTTCATACATTTTGTTATTTAAGGAGCCAATTATAACTTTTTGCATTGTTCTGAGGCTGTTGTCTTTGTTGTATATACATGTTAGTAGTATGGTGATATACACTTTCGAGCATTTTCAATGTTCTTGCATTTTTGCACAGCTATTTTAATTAATTTTTTTAGTTATTTAGCCTCGGCTTTTATTAGTCGAAATACGTTTGATTTCTTTTGATATCTTTGACACAGTTCTTAGTCGAATTATGTTTTTATGAATTATTAATACTTGATACAAAAAATATTATAGTACTGAATGGATTTTTATGACCCTGCGATTGCTATTAGAAAAATTTGGACAGAATGCCCTTATGCTTTGAGATTGGAAAATTATTATGTTAGTAGGTCATGAAATAAGGACTTCCTAAAAACATAATATTCTGTTTGTACTGTTTGCAGATATAGTACACATGATCAGTTTTTATTTTTATATTTATATGCAGTTATACATAGTCCTATAATATTAATAAGATTAATTTTGTTATTTTTAGCTCTGTTATAGATATTATTCTGGAGTTCTTTAAATATAGAATTTGCGTTACTTGATGCATTTTCATCATATACACAATATATTTTAATAACATCCTTAAAGTAGATGATTGTTATAGAACATTAATTATATCTAAATGAAAGAAAACTTTTGGGCTGTTCTTAGAAAGTTAATGACCTCTTCAGCTATGGGGCTTGATAGAGTTAATGAGAAATAGCCTTTGTGTTCTTATGCACTCATTAATCGTGACAGTATTTAGTTGAATCTTTTTGTCAGCTCCTTAGCCTCTTAGCTTAGGTTTTTATTTCAGTCGCAGTATAACTAATTATCTCTTGATTTATATTTTTGGTGTAAGACTATTTAATGAGATTTTAAATACATTTATGCTTTAAAATGTCGCAATGGCGCATAGTATTTTCAAGCACCATGATTGATACAATAAACGGAAAGCATGTATTTTGCCTTGTTCTGTTGAACTTAAAATGCGGCGTATAATAACAAGTATCCTGAATTGTTCACTTCCCAAATATGGGCATGACTTCCTTAAGAACCATTTGTAGTAGTTTACTTGCACTAATTATAGGCTTAATACATGATATTGACTATTATACGTTTATAAGTCTTAAATTATGAAGGGTCATCTGTATTGGAAGTATTTTAAAATAGTATATTGAAGCCTTTTTATTGAATGCAAATGTATCAGTGTTACTTTGATGAATCATTTTAACAATGAACTGATTTGTTCCTTAATTGATTGAATGATTGCAATGTGTTTTTACTATAAAGGCAGCTAAAATCATTGTAAAATTTGTAACCTGATGAAGCGCATCTTATTGCGTGAAAGCGCTCGTTTTTGTTTTTACTAATAAAAGATTACAAACTTCTTTCCTCGTGGTGGTTTCAAGCAATTTTTAAGTCTTGTTGTAGTGTGTATGCGTGTGTAGGTAGTAGAATGTCACAATCATCTTTTTACTATCTGCTGCTTTTGAATTTAGTTTGCGAACTTATCCATCTGAATGCTCATGCAGCATGGAGCTACCAAGGCCCATATGGTGCATATTGCAATGAGCCTTCAGCTGCCTGCATCTCTCTCACCAAGATAGGTGAATCCTCCTCTCTCACCAAAATTCCCATACCATTTCTAGTTTGCCCTCCTCCTGTATAGTAAGTAAACTCTGGACCCCAAGCCAAGTGGCTTTGCTGCACTGCCCTTCCATTTTGTCTTCTGGATACATACGATATCTAGCTTCCTTCTTACCATTGTGTCATCCACTTCCAAGCCATGTCCTGTCAGTGAACCTACACTGAGTGTTTGGCAGCTTGAGTGGTTTTGCATCCAGTTTTCACTCAACAGAGCTATCCCAGTTGACTCAGGCTGGGCAACTGACACTGGCTAACCAGTAACTTATTGATCAGAGCTGCTGGGTTTATGGTAGGTACACACTGGCCAATCAGGGAACATACACCCTTCCCATCATTAGCATGGATCCCTGATGTAGTTCGGAGTAGGCTATGTTCGCAGCCCACATTTTACTGGCAAATACCTATGCCCATTTTTTGGGCGACATTAGTCAGCAAGACCAAATCAACTTGAGCCTGTTTTTACACCTCTGAGTGGCTAGCCAAGACATGTCATGTAGACTGTGGTCTTCTGTCTTGAGGATTTTGTGCACCAGAGTTGATGCCGAAAGCAGTTGGTATATACAACTCTTCCTCCCATAGGCACCATCTAGAATCTGAACTGCTGCCCACAACACTATTCCTGAGTAAGTTTGATGTGAAAACACTCAGCATGTTTTTGGCAGGTGGGAGGAACTCCAAAGAGACGCAGGAAGAAGATGCAAACTCCATTGACGCATTACATGGAGGACAGGATCAAACTTTGTACATTGTGCATGGCAGGTGAAGACCTTAACAATTATCTTCACTTGTCTCTCTTTTTTTCCTTTCCATCATCAAAACAGCTTGAAAAAAGGCCTAAATGTACTAGAACTATGTCTCTCACACAAACTTATACTTTGCACTGAAAAAAAAAAAACTAAAAGCATGATCTTCAGCACAAGATAAACACTGTCCACAATCCCACAAAACTGGACAATAAGATATAACTTTAATGATACTTTCACAACCATTCCCAACTTCAAATACCTTGGTATCTGCTTGGACCAGTCCATGAAATTTTGTTTTTGTATCACCAATACCATATCTAAAGTAGATATCCTACTCTTCTGTTTTAACTGTTATACAGGTATATTTAGGTGTGTATACTTTATTTTCCAAAGGCTGAAAAACATGGGTGTCACAGAATGTGGGAGCACCTCTCCTAGTAGTGCTGTGCATATGATGTCTATTCCAGTCTGCTGTACCAATGAAGTTGTGTTTCTAGTGAGTACACATGTTTAATGATTGTTTCTACTGTTGCATACTTCTGCAAATTCAGTTGTGAAACAGGAGCAGATGATGCCATAGTCACCTCCGGATTTGTTGGCTGTAGCCTCTGTTGCTGTGTCACCAGTGCCTACCAGGTCTACCTCTTAGCCGAGGATGCCTGTTCTCCTGCTGAAAGTGACCTACAGGTGAAACTCTTGTCCTCTATGATTGCTTTCCAGAGGAAAATGGAGGATCCTCTTTTGAAAGTGGACCAAAGGGGTCTGCATGATCTCATAATATCTTTGTGGAGGCTGGTGGCTTCCAGTATACACCATCAACTGAATATTCACTTTAGCATTGTGATGCACTTGCTTGTGTGTCTTTGAGTTTTGTGACCACCAGACCGAGCCCATGCAACCACCAGAGGAACAAAAGGAGTATAACATCAGTCATAAAGTTGAGTGATACCTGGGTTTTTCTCCCTTTGGGCTGCCTTGGCATCAGCCATGTTAACACCTCATCCTCTATCCCCATCTTGATTTTTCATTCCAAGTTCCTTGTTTATCAAACCCTCCCTATTACCACTTGTTCATTCTCTGTATATCCATGTCCATCCACTGCATTTGCCAGCTTTTATGTATGTACCACCCTATCTATCTGAGTCTGTGTTTTGTGTTTGTCTGATCTTGTTATCTGCCCTTCTCCCTCTGTCCCAAGCACATCCACTCACATTCTCTTCTTTTGCAAAACCTCACAAAAGAGGATCTTTACCTGCCCCCCCAAAACAAACTACCCTCCCTCACCTTTTCTTACCTTATGGCAACTCATGTGTGTTTCCCTCTGCTTGCTGATCTCCTAGCTACCCCAATTCTTCATCATTTGTATGAACATGGTAAGTGCTTTGCTGGGCAACTGTGCACATCCATATGTGGTAGCGGCCCTTGTGCTGAATGAGAGTGAGAGGTGCATTGATAAAGCACTACACAGTATGCATCAGTGTGCATTGATACAGCATTGCTAGTCTGCCATCTCTCACATTAGTCACATGCACTATTGTAGTGCTGCTCCAACCACAGGGAAGCTTTGTGTTCCTTTTCCTGTTCAGTGCTAAATACATGTCTGAGTAGTTCTTCATGCAGTGACCTGCACAAAAATCAGCGCTGCGCAGGCATGCAGCACATAACCAACTGAATCTGATTTTGCATTATATTTTTCCATGTCTTTCATAAAATTTTTGATTTTTCTGGCAAATCACGGTGATTGATCATTTTCAGTCAATAATGCCAGACATTAGAGTTTCATACTACTACTGATTTAAAATATGCATGTTGATACAAAAGATTCTAAATTAGAGCGATATTTAAAAAATGTCCCTGATTTGGGTTTTTGTCCCCCATTATTTTTATTTTTGTTGAGAATTCTTAAAAAGAAGTTGAGAAATATGCCACAACAGTTGTTTTAAATCCCTGCTTCAAATATTCAAACCATATGGTAAAAAGGTCATTCATATAGAAGAGCTGCAAGAAAGACCCAGCAAAGATAGTCTTCACTGTGTAATACCTTAAATTTCCTGTAGTGCATGTCCATGGGACAT
Source organism: Protopterus annectens (assembly GCF_019279795.1). Taxonomy (NCBI): domain Eukaryota; kingdom Metazoa; phylum Chordata; order Ceratodontiformes; family Protopteridae; genus Protopterus; species Protopterus annectens. The sequence continues at coordinate 480,169,810 of NC_056750.1, forward strand.
ATGCAAATGCCCCTTTACCAGTAAATGCCAGTGTTTCAGCTACAAGGTTTTATAATGTGAATGTCACTCCATATGTATGACCTAAGAAAGTATTTGGAATGCAGGGAATAATTACTGCTTTTATTTTTATTTCATTGAATTCATAATTTTGTTGACCACAGATATTAAGCCAATGTTATTGCAACCTGACTGTAATGCAAGCCATTATGTCACATTTACAGATATTTTCAGCCTGGGCAAAATGTCCATGAATAAACAGAAAAACTGTAATTTAAAAGTCTTTGCAAAAGAAAGTGGTAAAAATATTTTGCCAGATCGACCAAAATTAATCTGTCATATTCTCCTCCATCATTCTTTCAAAACAGTATTAATTAGCAATTTCAGTTACATATTATTAGACAAATTCATGATTCTTTATTCAGTAAAGATCAAAGCACTGTCATCACGAGTAAAACTTTACTGAAGTGGAACAAAAGTTTGATCTAAATAGTTTTGAGAAGGACCTCTTAGAGCAGCTGTCTGTCATTAAAGAGCTACTTATAATGCATAGGTATTTTATTAGCGATAAACCTACTGGTGAGAAAAAATGGAAAGTGTTTTACTTTTAGGATTTTTGAAAGAAATTAATTCTAAGTTAGCCAGAGTACAAAAGATGCATCAAATTCTCTTGTGCCTAGAAGGCAAAGATTTCTGACCTGCTTTGGTGAAATACCCAGAGAACCTCATTTAGCTCTGTGCTTTGTAGTCCTCTTATCGCTCCGTTTATCAGTAGTTAGCTGACAGAACAGGTGTGAGAGAATTTGTCACACAAAATGCACATCTTCTGCTCTCGCCTCTAATGCTTCATATTGATAAAGTAGTTGTCAGTATGCTACTGACAAGCTAAATGTGATGACATTTTTACAGATACCTGTTTAAGTACTGATTTGTAAACAAACTCTCCTCCCCCACTGAAGTAACAATATAAGCTCGTCCCACTAGTTCACTACGTCAGTTGTTTACAGACTCTTGCTATATCAGATGTAGTTCAGAATGCACCCGTAAGAGTGAAATGTGCCTCATATGTACAAATACTAAACCACACAGTGAAACGCAAAAGTTGTACTCCACACTCATATAAAAAATAAAGTATTCCACAGCACGAGTCACTGCTCTCACGTTTCACTTGTGACAGCCCACAAAGTTACAATGTAATGACAGTCTATTTTATTTTTAATGAAGTTACATTCAACAAAGAAATAAAAGTGCTGATGCAATGACTTCTAGGGACAGCAACTTTCTCATGTTGTTCCATTGCATTCTTTGCTACACACACTGTATTTCCAAATCTGGATGTTAATTCACCTACCCTGACCCCAAATGCAAAAACATAAAAATGGGTTGTGGATGTATATGGATGTTAATTCTCCTATTTACTCCATTTAGCATACTTCCCCAAACCATGTCCATCTTTCATCACTCTCTTTCACTTGCTCGCTCCTTTTACTATTTTTAAGTTGTAACCATTGAAAAGTACCTGGCATTTCTCCTGCAGTAAATATTTCTTCACATTATGTCTTCCTGGCTTTCAACATTCCTGCTTGTCCCCATGTATTTATTACTTTAGTTAGCCCCATTGAAGCTTACTCACATTAGCGGATCTAACAGCTATATGCAAATTGGGGAAAAAAGTAAAAGGTAAACCCATAACCCAACATTTTTAATGCAAGTTTTTACGTAGATGTCATATATGTCACATGTAAATAAAGTTACTGTTTAATGGGGGGATAGGAATGCATCTGGATGTTCATGAGTATTAAGGCAGTTGTTTATTTAAGGCAACTGAACATCATGTTGAATCATTTGGGAAAAAAGTCTCAGACTGGTATGCAAGGAAATCTTCTGCTATTTGGATCAGACATTACAGACTGTAAAACTAGAAATTAATATACAGTGTAATGTTCATTAACTAAAAGGTGTTTCTTTATGAATTGTGTGAGTGCTGTTTTATAATTTCTATATTGTAACTGCTTTATTAGCTGAAAATATACGATTATCTAGCTCCACTGGTGTAGATGGACGAAGCCTGCTTATTACCCAGGTGACCAAAGGCTGATTAGAGGTGTAGATGGATGAAGCCTGCTTATGACCCACATGACCGAAGGCTGATTAGCAGCTTGGGCCTTAGAGTTGATGTGGGCAGAGTGGGCTTACCTACCCTGGTGTGTGTGTGGGGGGGGGGCGGGTCCACAGTTAGCTGCCATGAAAAACTGGACATACCTGTCTCAGATAATGGTGGCTTTACCTACAGAGAGTGGTATGTATCATAGCTTCACTCCATTTACCAGACAGTCAAAGTAGCCACATCTGAGACAGGAAAAAGAGTTAAGTTCTTTGGCCACATGATCTGAGACTGTCCCTCTCCCTAACACTTGACTCTTACATCTGAGGGAAAAAATGGGTTGATTAGGCTCTAACCATGGTCAGTAAATAAATGAACCATAGAGCTCTTGCTCTGCCTGGGGGAATAAAGGGGCCTGTCTCTTGGCTTGAGGAAAACTATATATGATGAGTCATGCAGTTTGGCGTGTTGCTGGACAGTTGATGAGGGAGAAACGTGGTGGGAAATGTGCATAATCAGTTTTAGGGCAAAACTGTGTGTCCCTGAGACACATATTTACCAATGACAATATCTAAATTTTAAGGAGGAGGTTAGGAAACGTCATGCCTGTTTTATTCTGTCTGAAAGTATATAATAATCAGCTTTAGGGCAAAACTGTGTGTGTTCCTAAGACCCATATTTACAAATGACTATATCCAAATTTTAAGGAGGTTGTTAGGCAACTTCATGGTTATTTTATTATGTCTATGAAAGTATATAATCAGCTTTAGGGCAAAACTGGGTGTTCCTAAGACCCATATTTACAAATAACTATATTCAACATTTTAAGGAGACTGTTAGGAAACTGGGTGGCTATTTTATTCTGTCTATGAAAGTATATAACAATGAGCTTTAGGGCAAAACTGTGTGTTCCTAAGACCCATATTTACCAATGAATATATCCAAAATTTTAAAGAGGTTATTAGAAAACTTCATGGCTATTTTGTTCTGTACGTGAAAGTATATAAACATACTGGGCAGCTGAATAAGCAGCCTTGCAGGCTGCACTGAAATTCACTTTCTGTCACTTCTTGCACATAGTATGTATAGATTATATATGTGACAGCTAGGGAAAAAGGAATAGCTACTTCCTGTAGTCCTGGATTTAATTCCTTCAGTCTTCATTTGCCTGCTGTGTGTCTCTGAGGAAGTCACTTAACCAGTCTGTGCTTCCAAGCTGACTGAAGAATGTTTATGTGGACCAGTGCCCTACTGCTCTACTCTAACAAAAAAATATATAATTTTTTCCTTCCATTTTTACTTTGTTGAAATATAAGTTTTGCATGTTTGTCAAAATGGTTTTATAACTTTAGTTATTACAAGTTTATTTACTTGTTTTATTTCCTGATTTTCTTAGTTCACTTAACCAAGCTGAGTCTTTTTTAATAAACATTTTACTTTGTGAAAGTTTATTAAGAAAATTTCAACAATCGGTAAAACATGCATCTTCACCATAGTTGGAGAACAAACATTCTTCAATAGTGTGTTAATGTGCAGAATAGTGCCTGGTAACAAATGAGTCTGCCATTTGAAGGCAGCATATCAATTATAGTGAGTATGGTCCTATAACAGGAAACGAACCTCAGTTATCTGCTTTAGCCAGATTGTCAACAGACAAAAATTCCTAGCCAGAATTTGTACCTGATCTAGTCTGAATATGTCATGTAATGTACCCTCTGCAAGCAACGCAACTACTCTATGTATATATCTATTGTATATATGCTCTTCTGTAATTACCATTGTTATTGCTGTGCTCATGAATGTATGCAACTTTTTTCTAAAAGCATCTTTATGTTTGTCATTGTCAACCTTGGAGCTTTTCTCCCCGGGCCTCCGCTGAAAATGGACATATAGCCAGTCGGACTATCCCTGTCAACAAATGTAAAATAAATAAATAAATAAATATTAAGCTGCTATGAATCAACCACTGAGAAAAAAGCAAGCAGTCACATTTTTTTACATATTTGCTAAATGTGGCTTTTAGTAAGAGTAAAATAAGAAAAAAAATTTAAAATAGCAGTTGCATGGACTTGACATTCACTTAACCGTCACTAAAAGGGGTTTAAAAAAGACACCTCTAACAAAGTAAAAAAAAACAAAAACGTTAGTTTTGCATGTGTGTATGTCTATGTGAGAAAGCGAAGACTGCATACTTCTTAACTTGTTTCCTTCAGAATTCAGATCCAAAGAGGGTTTTCATCAACATGCAATATCTGAACAATAAGAAGTATGCATATATATATATTTGTGTGTGTGTGTGGTGTATTTGTTTGTTTGTGAGCACACATGCAACTCTGCATGTGTACCTGTGTGACTTTTTATGTGTGTTTATTTGAGATGATGTTAAATACTTATATTTTGGATGTCATATATGTCCTTCAACAACAATTATGTATGCTATATTAACTTTTAAACATTATAAAAATGAAAAAAAAAGAGCACTGGAATAAGCTCACCCTGCAGAGGGGAGTCTATATCAAGTCTTTAATTAGTCAACAAGAATCACAAACTCACAATTCACAAATAAAAGACCATTAATGCTCACACCATCCAATAGTGTGTTTGTCCACTAAGAGACTTCATAAGATGAATGCATATCTTTACCCCATCTTACTATTTATACCCTCCTTAATTAAAAGCCATTAACCAGTTTAATTGGGCAGGAAATATTAACTTCTTATGTACACCTATAAAATACTTGTACATATCTTCTTAAAATTAATAAATACATTACTAAAATACTTTAAATATACCTAAAAATATATCTATGTATATATTTTTAGGTATATTTAAAGTATTTTCTCTCCCATTGTAGATTCCAGCATGAACCTTCACATCATAGGCGGTCATGTCTGCACTCTCCAAAGCTGCCCATTACATACAAAGGAACTGGACAGCACAAAGGAAGTGGTTTCTGCATGGGCAAAGCCCTTATGGAAGATGAGCTCTGCATAGCCCTCAAACTTTTATTTAAACTAAGTCCATGGTCATATCACATTATGAAAGAGAGATGTACCCAAAACAGCACACAGCGGTCTTAGGCAATCACTTTTTTTGCACAAACAAAAGCAAGTGACTGATATTTCTTGCTAGTTGTATCATATTGAATAAAGCAATATCCCTTTTCCATGAGGCTTATTCCATTACTTGTTGCCATCTCTAGGGAAAGTAGGCAACTAAGCTATGTTTTTATAACTTTCTGACTTTATAAGATAGATGCCAGTAATGGGTCTTCTAAAACACCCAAGTATTTACAGGTTTACAGAGCTTTGAGAGTATTACCATCAATTAGTGTAATATAATGCTTACCTTAAGGAAGCGGAGGTGCTCCTTGATAAAAGAAAGCAGAGATATAGATTTATATAAGATAAATTTGAGACTTTACTGTTGCCAGCTTAGGCACATCTGTCATAAGCCGCTTAGCATTTTGTTTTTGTCATCTGAGGGGCTTCTAGGAACAGCAATAGCCATGACATCAGTGTATAAACGAGTATTGTTGCTGCAGTGTTTTGGTGACAAAAAAGAATAAGCTAAAGAACAATGGGCCTTGGGCAATGCCTTAAGGTAGTCCTGCCCAAATTGTTCAATGCTGAGAAATCTTCTGGCACTGGTGGTACCAAGTAACAACCATAGTGACAGTTGGAGAACAAGCATAAATGGTGTTTATCAATGAACTTAATACTCTTAGCAAAACTATTAACCAAGAACATGCGAGTCAACCCAAGCTGGACTCCACAGATTTAATGAAGTTATTTTGGATGAGGCTGCCCTTGGCCTAGTGTATTGTCAGAGAGTAGCCATGTTGTGCAATAACCAACAGTGCTGTATTGCATAGTTGGTAAACATACTGCTTTGGACAACTACAAAACATTACTCAGAAACTGTATTAAAAAACAGAAAAATGGAAAGAAAATGTGTATCTTTCACACGATGCAAAACCAAAAAATAATGATAATAATAATAAACCTGAGCTTTTTCTTTTAAAAATCAAGTTCTGAAAACATCACAAACTATAAACCTTGATCAAGTTTCTCACACTACACTACTTGAATTAATCACTGATGATGACCTCAGGTTTGATATTCATATAAAAAATGCCATAAAGAAAACAAGAAAAGCTTGTTGCTCTATAGAGATCCAAGTCATTTCTTACCAGCCAAGGTCTCAAAGCAAGTGCATATGCTCCCTTATTCATCCTTCTATATGATGTCCATAGCTTTATTAACCTACACAGTGGTAGGTAAATACTAGGCTATCAGTCTGCAGATAATTACAAGCTTTTTTTTGTTTCTGTGAGGTAAAGACCTTCACCATTATATCAACCCAGCCCCTAATTTGGGCAGTGTTATACTAAAATGGCCAAATTCACTGACAGTCTACCTAGCAGACACCACCACTGCCACACTCATACAAAAATAAGTTCAAGAATTCTACCTATTGTTCAGTTCTTACAGCTAAAACTGATTCCATTCTGTACAACCCAGATGAGTGTCATCCTCTGAACTTTCTGTAAGGCCACTCTGCTCCAAAGATATATTTCTGGCTTGTAAGCACAAACCCCATAACTCCTTTGATGATTATCTTTATTCAGAGTATATTTTATACTAGGTTATCAGTCTGCAGGTTTTACAACTCCAGGCAATAACCAAAGGTCAGAATCAAACCCTGTACCTTGTAACTGTGAGGTAAAGACCTTAATCATTATGTTAAGTCTGCCCTTATTGCTCTGATTTTTATTCAGCTCCTCTCATTAACCTCTCTTATAGGTATCTGCCTCCAGTTGATCATATCTCATACCATAGTTTGGTCTTCTTTCTCCTCTGAAAAAGCAAAGCCTATATTATTTGCTATAATGTTCTTCACGTTGTTATTAATATGTTTATTGCATATTCTAGTTATCTGCTGCTCTGAATAGAAATGCATTTCATTCGTGCCAGCATAACCTCCTTTCCTTTTCCTAGTGCCAATACAACCTCTACTTTTCTATACCAAATGCAACATCTGTTCTTGGTAACAGTACATTATCTGAATTCCATTATTCTAAGGAAAAGCTGCACATGCAGATAGATGCACATTACAGCATAATTTATTATCTTCCTACAACGTATTACTCATGTTTAAAGTTGTACTTTTTTATGTATTTTAAGTTATGTACCCTCACCTATTTTGTACTCCCAAATAATCTTGTAATTGCACAGTATTCCATATCATTTGTGGTCCCCGTCTTCCTAGTTTTGCAATTTCTTTCTTTTTGTGTGTGCATGTGTGTGTGTGTGTGTGTGTGTGTGTGTGTGTATGTGTGTGTGTGTGTGTTTGGTTCTTGTGATTTATTCAGATATTTCTCACATTTTTGTTTTTCAGTGAGTTTTTGTCCCTGGGCCTCCACTGAAAAGGGTCATTTTGCCCAGTTGGTTTATCCTGGTAAACAAATGCAAATAAAAAAAATGACAACTGAATGATCACATGTGATATGAATATCAAACTGGATTACAGGCAAGGGTGCCCGCAGGCAGGTGCAAGGGGGAGCACTTGCACCCCCCCTGGAACTGGCTGGCTGGGAGTTTAGATTTTTTTTAAATTAAAAACAAAATATGTTTTTTTTTAACCCTTGCTTCCAGTCGCACAAATGCAACAGGTCAGTGGTGCAGCTAGCAGGTGGCAAGAGAAGCAGTCTGCCATTTGCGGCACTTTTTGGACTTTTAATAGTTTAAAAAATAACTGTTTTTTAAGGTCGTCCTTTAAGAGCAGTCCTGTAGCATGCTGTACTTCCGATCCAGTCACCCGCATCACGTTTATGCATGCGTTGTGGATGTCCTGTGAGCCATGGAATTTAAAATACAGTTTGCTTCACCTGTTCCAAGGAGTTTTACTGTTTTGCATTATTCACCAAGTAAGGGGAGTTTTCTTAGTGTGTGGTGACCAATCAAGTAAGGGGAAGTTAGTTTTGCTTGCCGTTCATTCAAGTAAGGTAGGTAGGTCTGTAATTGTTCATATACAACTTTGAAGTAACTTAAAACAAAGATTTGACATAAATGATAAAATATGTTTGTGGAAGAAAGGATTTTTTTGATTGCCAGGGTCTTGCAGCAGTTAAGTTATATTCTTGCAAAATGTTCTGGCTATATGCAAATGCACTTAATCTCTTAATATAGTCCAGCGTCATACTAGTCAATACTGATAATATAAGGTTCCCAAAAAATTTATATTTTGACATGATATCTGACTCTGATCAATATACTGTACTTAGTTTAAAGTCAATTTAAGCATTATTTTTTTTCCATAGATAGTTTGGCTTATTATATATATGTGGAGATTTGCATCTAAATGATTTTATGCTAATAAATGTGTTCATGCTAGGGTCATCTGGTTTCTTTTTCAAGTATGACTTACACAGATAGTTCTCAGCTATATAGTATTGTGGTGACATTGACAGAAGACAAGAAAATGTTTCATTTTTACCAGTAATCGTTATTCCTCATTTTACTGTAGCACATTTTCATCTAAGCATTTTCACTGTACTCTGCTGATCATCGTATCATTTAACCTCTAAGGCTGATACTTTAAAAGCATTGATGGCAGCCTTAATTTTATTTTTATTTACTAACCTACCAACCCACTGACAATACAGACTTAAAAATAATTAATTGAAGCATAAATGATTAGTTGAACTGACCAGACTAAAAAGTACTTACAAAAAAGGACAGTGCATGCCAAGTCCACCAAGACATTTTCAGAATTACTTATCTGCATCTAACCACCACAACTTTTGTGTCGTACTGCTATATGCTCAGCTTCTGTATTTTTGGAAAGTTAAGATTATTATATCCTTTACTGAGACATTAACGTGCAGCATACTTCTGGCAGAAGCTTAGCTACACTTACTCTTGAAGGCATAAGAAAGGGCTGAGAGAAGGTTATATGATGTAGTGATTGGTCACTTCATTCAGGAATGTCAGTCTTAAACTTTTAGCATGAATTGGAATTGAGAGGCTGTTTGCTCTGAAGCCTATTTAACAGCATATCACCTCTTTCCAGGAATGAGTCATATTGTAGGATCATAGGAGGTTATTAGGCTAATAACCCTGGGGCCCTTATAAGCCTAGCCAAGAGTTTATCTCCAAAAAGAAACCTCAGTCAGCACCTGTTGTCCCTGTCATTGAGGGACACAGGTGGAACCCCTGGGACAAATTTGTGGCTTTCCATCCACTAATCAAGGTTGATGGCAGTCGTAATTTTAGTTTTATTTACTAACCTACTAAGCCCACTGACAATACAGACTTAAAAATAATTAATTGAAGCATAAATGATTAGTTGAAATGATCAGACTAAAAAGTACTTACAAAAAAGGACAGTGCATGCCAAGTCCACCAAGTCAGTGAGGTATTCTGTTTTAACATGTACGGGAAGTCTATTCCAGAGACAGAGCAGCCTCTGGGATACAAACCTATCTCTCAAGCAGGTTTTGTTGATGTCACACATTAGATTCAGGCCTTTCGAGTGGGTAATGAGCGAGGAGGTAGACTTCTGGATATTGAGCATCTCTAGTAGGACAGGGTCTGAAATTGCCTTGTAGGCGAGACACAGATCACCTCTGAGCAATGCTTATGATACCGAGTAGACTGGCAGTGATTTGGGCCTGTCCACATAGGACAGGTGTTGGAGGCCATGGATTCTCTTTGTGAGGTAATTCTGTGGCTTTTCCATTTGGTGCAGATGTTTGAAGAGGTACATACCAAATGAGGCATTATACTCAATTATTGGTCCAATGAGTGAGGATTACAGGAGGAAATAACCTCCTTTTTTCTGAAAGCAATCCCTTTACTTATGAGATGAAACGAGTAAAAGGCTTTTCTGACAACTGCCGATACATGATCGTCAAATTTAAGATTGTTGTCAACCTGAGTTCCCAGGTCTCTCATCACAGGTTGTGCGCTTAGGGATTGCTTTTGATGTAGTAATCAGTAGGGGCCGTGTTTTGCTGACTGATATGATGATACATTTTTTTACGTTTAACTTGAGGCCATGACTCTGGCACCAGTCATTAGTTGCTGTGAGACCCTCTTGCAGTATGTTAACATAATTTGGGGAGTCAATGACAGAACCCAACTTAAAGTCACCCACATACTTGGTCAGCCATAGGCCTTTTGTCATAGGTTCATAGGTTCATAGGTTCATAGGTTTATACTAGGCTATCTGCCCTAAGGCATTTATAAGCCTAGCCCAAATTATTGTGGCTTACGCCACCCCTTATATGAAAAAATACTGTGCCCGTTAGTTTGTTGTGCCTCTGTCCAGCAGTGACCCAGAGATGATTCCCGGGGTAAACCTACGATCTCCCATCCACAGGTCTAGATTTCTCTTGAACAGAGTCAGCGAGGTGCTCTGCCTCACATGGACCGGGATTTTATTCCACAGCATAGGGAGTCTCTGAGTGATAAATCTATCCCTCCAGCACGTCCTATTTATATCCGTGCTAAGGTTTAAGGCGCTTGCTCTAGTGGTTTTGGTGGATTTGGATTTTTGAGGTGGAGCATGTCCATTAATTCCGGGTTGGACATGGCCTTGTATGTCAGGCACATGTCACCTCTGAGCAGACGGTATGCGACTGAATAGAGCTGGAGTTTCTTCAATCTGGCAGCATATGACAGATTTTGGAGTCCTTTATCCTTTTGGTGAGGAACTTTTGGGGTCTCTCCAATTGCTGCAGATGTCGGGTGAGATACATCCCGAATGGGGCATTGTACTCGATCATTGGTCTGATAAGTGAAGAGTACAGGGAACAATGACCTCACTAGATCTGGATGTGAATCCCTTCATGATCAGGTGGGCAATGTAGAAGGTCTTTCTAACCACTTTAGCAATGTGAGTGTCAAAAGAAAGGCCACTGTCAACCTGGGTCCCCAGGTCCCTGATAACCTCTTCTGTGCTTAGTGGATTGCCACCTATATGGTAGCTTGGGGTTACCTTGTTTTTCCCGAAGGGTATGACTATACATTTTTTGGCGTTTAACTTCAGGCCATGGCTCTGGCACCAGCTATCTGTTTCCGTGAGTCCCTTCTGAAGGATGTCAGTGTCCGATGCACTTTCCACTATGGCCCAGTTTGCAGTCATCTGCAAACTTTGTCAGCCAAAGTCCTCCCATGTTGGCCTGTACTTCTGAGAAGTAGATGCCAAACAATAGGGGCCAAGGACCGAGCCCTGTGGGACACCACTTGTGACCGGCTTGGAGTCTGACACAGCGCCAGCAACTCTAACCCTGTGGGTTCTGTCCTTAAGCCAGTTTGCAACCCATCTTGTGACATATGGGTTTACATTTAAGCTGGTAAGTTTTTCTACAATACCCGAGTGGGGTATTGTGTCGAAAGCCTTTGCAAGGTCAAGGTAGGCTGTATGGACTGCCTTTCCCTCATCAATGGCCTTGGTGACTATCTCAAGAAGTCGACCAAGTTCAAAAGGCATGATCTTCCCTTGACAAAGCTAAACTGGGTCGGGTCCAATGTCTGCAAGTCCCTATATCTTTGTTTATGAGCTCCATTATGATCCTCTCCATAGCTTTGCAGACTAGACTTGTTAAGCTTATGGGGGGGTAATTACCAGGGTCCGTAGAGGCGCCACCTTTGTGGAGTGGGACCACAGTTGCCGTACGCCACTCCTTGGGCACGTATCCTGTGGTAAGGCTGAGATTAAACAGCTGCCTTATGTGCGGGTTTAATTCCTCATTTAGCTCGTGTAGCACACAGCCGGGGACACCATCCGTCCCATTGATGCTGTGTTTTTAGCTTTAGAGAGAGCAGCTTTCACCTGCATTTGAGATGTCCGGGAGGCTACACTCGGCTGGGATAGTTATCTCTCCTTTAGGGGAGAGGGGTGAAGTTTGCACTGAACCTGTCTGCCAGTATGTTGGCAATGTCTGTGGGTTCAGTGATTTTTGTATCATTTTGGACTAATTCTGAGCATATCTGTGAGTTTCCACCCAGGTTCCTAACATAGCTGAAAAAGGCCTTATGATTGTCCTTTGAATCCATGGCAATTTTTCTCTCAAAATTGGCCTTAGTTGATTTTATGAGTGCTCGTATTTTTTGCTAATAATGATCAGGGTGACTTCCCTTTTATGGATTTTGTTCTATCATGTAATAGCTTTCTCCTCTTATTGTAAAGTTTGTTAATGGCTGGGGTCCACCAGACTGGACGCTTGCCCTTTGTGGAAAGAGTCTTGGTTTTATTTGGGATTGCCTGATCCATGCAGTCCTGGAGGTGTTCATAGAAGGCATTTGTAAGGGCTTCCAAGCTTGGGTTGTGGTTTCCTCTGACTCGGGGCCTTGAAGGATACCACACCAGTCTTGAGTAGTGTGAAGTTTGCTTTAGAGAAGTTCTTCACTATGGTCTTTTGTTTGGGGTGGGGGCGGATGTGGATTTCCAGTGAGATTAGTTTATGATCAGATCTCACCAATGAGGGATATACTTCGGTGTGGAGCATTTTGTCCCCATGTTTGTGACAATGAGATCTAGTATATTTTCTCCTCTCGTGGGAACAGTGACTAGCTGTTCCATGGCATTTGAATTTATGAACTCCAGGAACCATTGGGCTAGAAAGTTAGGGCTTGAGTAATGTTCCCAGTCTATATTCGGGTAGTTGAAGTCACCCAATATGATGGTGTTTGGAGATACATTTATACCCTCCAGTGTCTTCAGGAAGGCTGTGTGGGGTTCCTGAGTTTGAGAGGGTGGCCTGTAGCATGCTACAATTTGTAGAGCAGTTTTGCCTATTGTTAGTTGCACCTGGATGGTTTCCGAAGCTTCATGCGTTGCCACCAACCTGGAGGTGTGAGTATCCTTTATGAATATGGATACACCCCCTCCTTTTGTGGAGTGGTCCGGGTTTTGGGGCCGGAACGCATGATATGAGGTAAAACCTAATAGTGCCGGGGTGCTCTCAGGAGCCTTGAACCAGGTTTCAGTTACAGCACAGACATCGATGTTCTCCATACTGAGAAGGGCCTCTTTACCTGGACCTCTGAGAATTAGATGCCAAATAGTAGGGGACCCAGGACAGATCCCTGGGAAACTCCACTAGTGACAGGTCTGCTATTGGAGGTGGAGGCACCAGTTTTGACCTTGACAATCCTGTTGGTGAGCTAGTTGACCACCCACATGATGAGATAGGGATTGACGCTAAGTTGTGTTAGCTTTTCAAAGATGCCCAAGTGAGGGATTTTGTCAAGGGCCTTGGCCAAGTGAAGGTAAGCTGTATGCACTGACTTTCCCTCATCCAGGGCCTTGGTGACAGTCTCAAAGAAGTCAACCAGGTTCAACAGGCAAGATCTGCCCTTGTTCATAGGTTCATAGGTAGGTACTAGGCTATTGGCCCAAGGGCCTATGCAAGCCTAGCCAACAACGTTCCCTGGCTTACGCCACCCAAGAAAGTTATGTTGAATCTGAACTGGGTGGGGTCAAGTGCTTGGAGACTGCCTATGTCCTTGTTTATGAGATCCATAATAATACGCTTCGTGGCTTTACAGATCAGACTTGCAAAGCTAATTGGGTGATAGTTTCCAGGGTCAGCAGTAGTACCACCTTTGTGAAAGGGGATGACAATGGCAGTTCTCCACTCTGCTGTAATGAAGTCTGTACTTAGGCTGTGGTTGAATAGGGTGCCCAATGGTGAAGCTATTTCTTGCTGGAGATGGTGCTGTATCAGGTCCCATGGAAGCTGTGTTCCTTGCCTTGGATAGGGCCTTTAACTCTTGATCTATGGAGATGTGAGGTGTGGGACAAGCATTGGGATGTGAAAAGGGCCTTTGAGAGGGGCAGGGGGTTGAAGTTTGTGCTGAACCTATCTGCTAGCAGGTTGGCTAAGTCAACAAGATCAGTGTGAGTGATGCTGTTAAGTATTAATTTGGAACAAACCTGGGCTTTGCCATTGAGGTTCCTGATGTAACTCAAGAAGACTTTGTGGTTACCCTTTGTTTTGGAGGATAGTTTTGATTCATAATTGGCTTTGGTGGTTTGCACTAGTGAACTAATTTGCTTGTTGAGGCTAAGGAGGGAGTATTTCCAAATTTAAATTTGTTTCTTTTTAACCTTGGACAACAGTTTCTTCCTTTTGTTGTAAAGGCTGTTGATAGAGGATGTCCACCAGCCAGGTTTCTGTTTCCTTGATGAGCAGGTTTTAGTTCAGTTGGGTATGGCTGAGTCCATGCAATAGAGCAAGTGCTTGTATACTGCACTGGCGTGCTGTTCAGCATAGTTGTCTGCATTCTCTGAGGGAGGCAGTGGTGTGAAGCTACTGATACCCTCCCTTAGGAGGTTGTAGTCAGCTCTTAAAAAGTTGTTTAGGTTGATTATGACTGGGGGGGGGGGGGCCGTTGGGTGGGATAGAAACTTTAAATGAGACAGACCAATGATCTGATCTCACCAAGGAAGAACATACTATGGGAGTGGTGCAGTGGTCGCCCATGTTGGTAAGAACCAAGTCCAGAATGTTATCTCCTCTTGTGGGGATGAGACGAGTTGGTCTGTCTAGTACTTTAGAATTGATGAAGTCAAGGAATCGTTGAGCGAATGCCGAGTGCATTAGTGCAGGAATAGTTAACCCAATCTGTGGTGGGGACTCCAAGGATTTTTACTGCTTTGCATTATTCATCAAGTAAGGGGAGTTTTCTTGGTGTTGCTGACTAATCAAGTAAGGGGAAGTTCGTACTGTGTTGTAATTTAATGGGGATGGATGCTGCTGTCCTGAGAATGTCCTCCTTTGGAAGGAGATACCTAGTAACTATGAATCTGTTATCAGTTTGCCATCCATTCCTTATTGCAATATTACTAGCTTATCATTTTTAATGTAGCACAGGCAATTTATTCTTCAAGGGCAATAGGGACTTTATTTGTAGATGAAACAATGAAACATAAAGTTGTTTGCTAGCAGCTTCTTCATTAGTTACAGATCTGTTTAATGTGGAATTATTTAGATGACTTTTACTTCTGCAGGGATTGTGCTTATTTACTGATATTATTGGATGTAATGACAGAAGTTTGAGTAGACTTTTATGATGGAAATGTTCTGAATTGGGGCAGTTTTGTAATTATTGGTTCATACATTTTGTTTTATTGCTTACTGGAAAAATGTTCAAAACAAATTTAAAAAGCTGTAACAAGTATGTTGTATTATACAAGGAATATAATTTAATACAGTCAGGAAGGTGAATAAAATATATGTGCAAGGAGCCTATGATTTGAAAACAGGTCAAAGATAAACTTTATCTGCCACTGGCCAGATGTATTTTCTTTGAATGTTGGTTTCAATGCTGTTTCAATGAATGTGAGTTTCAAGGGCAGAGAAGTTTTAATGCTAAGCCTGTTTTCACTTTGAGACTGTACTGCTTCAGTTAGCAGGAGTTTATCAGTGTTTCTGCTATAAATTTTAAAATAAAAGTTTTAAATGAAATCCATTAATCATTGTAGAAGTAAAGCAAAAAGCAGTATGCACACTAGTGTTTATGGTAAATGGGAGAAATAACCAAGTAATGGGAACACAGGAATGGCTGCAGGGGGGAGGGCTGCATATGGGGGAAGCCCCATTTGACCATGATTTTGTGAAGGTGGAGGGGCAGCAAACGCAAAGACAGCCCTGGGTGACACAAACTCTAGCTATGCCTCTGCAGCAGGTGTTTGCAACCTGTTTTTGTCTTCTTCATCTGTGCGACCAATGGTTTACGTCTTCATCGCCCGCACAGAATTTGAATTCCAGAAGACATTTGGACTGCAGATGAATGTACAAGTGAGAGGTAGGTGTGTGTGTATATATCTAAGTGTTTAAGAGGTATGTATGTGTGTGCAAGTAAGGGAGAGGTAGGAGTGTGTCTAAGGGAGAGGTTCATACCTCGCAATTATCCAGATTTTTGCCTCATATTTTCAGTTTGTTTCTCATAAAATTGTGTTTTTCTGGAAAATCATTGAGGACTCCTGTCAGAAATTAATGGCAGACATTTGAGCTTTAGATTTCACATCCTTCAGAAAATGTATACTAATGCAAAACTTGTTCTATCCACTTTCTAAGGAGGTAGGGTGTGTGTGTGTGTGTGTGTGTGTGTGTGTGTGTGTGTGTGTGTGTGTGTGTGTGTGTGTGTGTGTGTGTGTGTCATACCTGTCAACTCTGCAGATTTTCATAGAATGTCCAGATTTTTGCCTTATATTATTGGTCTGTTCCTCATAAAAATTCTGTTTTTGACAAATCACTGAGATGAGCTAAGGATTAAAGTTACTAAATAAATGACATGCATTTGAGTATCAGACTTGATATCCTTCAGATAATATATTCTGGGGGGGGCGTGGCCAAGGATGAACACAGGATAGCAGCAGATTTCTTCAGCTCCACCAATTTCATTACACTGACAGGAATTAATTACTTAAAAAATTAATTTTTTAAGTAATTTTCTTTCTAAATATGTTTGTTTTATATAGTTCTTGAACTATATCTAAAAAAGAAAGGAAATCTTAACAATATTCCTGTCAGAAATCACTTTGGAAATTTTCCTGTCAGTTTATCAGTCTGAAATGAGTTCCAGTAAGACAAATTCTCAAGACTCCAGCATCAAGAAAGAACTTCAGTCTCTGATAATTATAATCCAGCAACTTACTGCTAAGATGGATAAAATGGATACTAAAATAGACACCTTCATAGAAAAACTACAAAACAAATAGACTTGTTACATATAGACCTGCAACAACAGAAGATCCAGATGACAGGCATAGAAGAAGCTGTGAATGACATGGAAAACAGAATACAAGAAGAGGAAATCAACATTGGGTTTCTGCTGAAACAAAATACACATTTACAAACAAAGCTGGATGACCTGGAAAATAGATCTAGGCGCAATAACATTAGGATTTGTGGACTGCCAGAAAATATTGAAGGTAACAATATTACTTCTTTTTTAACAACATGGCTCCCTAAAACTTTAGACTTACCAGAAGCATTCTCTTTTGGTATCGAAAGAGCACATAGATCTATAGCTAATACTAACTCTAACAAAACATATCCTAGATCAGTTATAGTTAGATTTCTATCATCTTTTGATAAAGAGATGGTTCTTAAATCTGCTTGGGCTAAAGCTCTTGTTAAGATTAATGAGACAACTGTGCGTTTTGACAATGACTATTCTTCCATGGTAATAGCTAAAAGAAAAGTTTTTCTGCCACTAATAAGGGAGCTTAAAAGCACAGTTTAAAACATACCTTCTGTTTCCTGCCAAGCTTAAAATCTTCCTTCCTGATGGTCCTAAAATTTTCGATGACTTAGACTCTGCTTTACTGTTTATCAAAAAAAATAAGATTTTGGATAAAATAGAGGAAATGGAATGGGCAAGTCCTTCATTAAAGAGACTGGCAACTGAAACTTCATGGAAGACTTCAGAGAAGAAGAAGAGACTAAAAAACAAATGATTTGTTCTATGTTTTTTTCCTCTCATCATTTTATTTCATTATTAATCTTTTTAAATATAGTTCCTGCATTTCCAAGAAGCCACAAATATTTTGAAAAAGATTTAATCAAAGTTATTCTCTGTGTGCAAAGAAATGTTTTGTTTCATAACCAGTCAAAATATCTGGAGATTTAATGGCAAGCTATGATTCAACTTGTTTCTCTTTCTGAAAAGGAGAAGTAAGGTCAGTAATTTGATACATTTTTTTTTATCTTTTTTTTTTTTTTCTCCTTTTCTTCTTTTCTTTGTTTAAACAATGACATTCTATTTAGATTATGTAGTGGGTAAAGGGTGGGGAGGCGGGAGAGAAAAGTAATGAAAATATGATTAATAGAATAATAACATATTTATTCCTTGTAAAAAGTTTATATGTTCTTCAAATGCTATTCCTAATTATACTTTCTTGATTATACTGCTTATGCTTGTTTGTAAATAATCTGTCATGCTTTAACTAATAATAATTAGAACTAAATAATAGTAAATAATATGTTTTATTTTTAACTCTATTAATATAAACAGTAAGTAATATTCCATTGTATATACTTCTTATAGCTTTCTCTTACATTTTTTTATTTCTGCCTTACACCCTTTTATTTTCTACTCTCTTTTTCTTTTCTTTATTAATATATAGAAATGCTTTTGATCATATAGACACAGTAAATAATAAGATTTGCATAAAAATTGAGTTGGGACAAAAATATTGAGTTTTATTACTTATTAATAATTTTGGGCTTAATTTCACTTACATAGAGGCTGTAATAACCTGTAAAATACATTGTGAAGGTTTTGTCATGTTTAGATGCATTTACACTGCTAAATGAATGTTTGTCACTAGTTTTTAATAAGTTTCCCGCAAAAATGTTGAGAGAGACAATCTGGGCTGTGGGCTGTCTCATGTACAGTGTCCATGAGCTACTTCAAAAGCTTCAACTCTCAGAATTCTCACAGAGAAGCTGAAAGCAGTTAGTCTAACCTTTGACCTAGATATCACACTGACACATCACAGATTCAGGAATAACACACTACCAGGAAATAGAAATGATGCAAATGCGACTATGTGAAGGAAAATGAACTCTTTAACATCTAAATGTGAGTTATTTTATATAATTACTTAAATATCTATGTTATAATTCATAAAATATGTCAGTTATAATGAGTTTAAATGATACAGTTTCTTGTAGTAAGTAAATGTCTTATTTTAGAAGGCATAGAAAATGAAACATTTATTCAAGTGTTTTTGAAAATCTACTTAACAGCAGCTTAATAATCTGTGTTAAAAACTTATGTTCCAAACATATACATTACTATAACTCATTTAATTCATCTGATTGACGAGCATAAATAATTTTATAACTCTATTCTGGAAGAAATTATCATGTGATATATTTTAAAGCAGTAGTATAGCATAGTTGTAAAATCTGGTTACTAAAATGTGTTTGCTGTGCATTATTTTGTATAAAGCAGACAGATTTATTGTAGGGACAGCAAGTAGGATAGTGCTCAGCAAGGACACAACTTAGTGAGATTAGATATATGTGTGTATGTGTGTGTGTGTGTTTATGTATGTGTGTGTGTGTGTGTGTGTGTGTATGTGTATGCATATATATATATATATATATATATATATATATATATGTGTGTGTGTGTGTATGTGTGTGTGTATGTATGTATATATATATATATATATGTGTGTGTGTGTGTGTGTGTGTGTGTGTGTGTGTGTATGTATATATATATATGTATGTATGTGTGTGTGTGTATGTATATATGTATATAAGTGTTTCTGAGAATCTGCATAACTATGCAGTATTATTTATAACAATTTCTATGAATACAATATTTTATTCTATTGACAATAATGAGTTTGAGTAAATGCTCATATACAAGCAATTCAAGGTTTTTTTTGGAAGCTGTTAATTGCATTTACATGACAGAAAATAGATGCATCTTAATATATGTAATGTCTGAATCATATTAGCCAAAGTTTTTGATTTAAATGAATGTTAGAACTTATTTTTCTCTCCTCTTGATTTCTAACATCAAGATTATTTGAATGCTATTTGAATACAAGTGTTTTATATTACATGGATGTATATAGTAGTATGAAAAAAAAATATCCTTGTTTTCCATACCTTCCTAACTAGTGTTCCAGAGACCAGATTTTGCTGATCCCTGGGCTTTGTCTTGGTTCCTGTGTTTCTCCATTTTCCTTGTTTGGTCAGGGGGAAGTTTCTTTACTCACCAGTGAGAGTGGGGAGTACTGAGCTGCCTGTTTGTCCTTAGAGGAGTGGTTTAAGGCAGTAACTTGTAGTCTATTGGCCATTTTGGGTCATTTCCTGTCTTTTCCAGCCCCCTGCTATAAAGCGCGTTTTGGCGGGCTTTTCCAGCTATTGAGAACTCAGCACAGCTCCTCGTGGTGGCCAGCAGTGTTCCTCTAGCAGCAGAGACCAGAAAAGACTACCTTTCCAGATTTTAAGTATTTTTCTTGGCTTTTTTGACTTTTTGTGACTTTCGACTACTGTTTTTGCTTATTTTATCAAAGTTTGCATTGTTTTTACTGTCTTTATAAGCTAAAACTGTTTACTGCACTTGCTAGTTTAAGTTTTGCCTAAAAGTTAAACTACAAGGCTAATACACTCAAGTGTACTAGCTTTTGATAGCATTTAGTCGAAAATTATAGCATTTATTGTGTTTTCTGCCTTTCTGTAAAAAAACTTGAAAAAAAAAACAAAAAAAAATCCTTGTTTTCCATACTTTCCTAACTAGTGTTCCAGAGACCAGATTTTGCTGATCCCTGGGCTTTGTCTTGGTTCCTGTGTTTCTCCATTTTCCTTGTTTGGTCAGGGGGAAGTTTCTTTACTCACCAGTGAGAGTGGGGAGTACTGAGCTGCCTGTTTGTCCTTAGAGGAGTGGTTTAAGGCAGTAACTTGTAGTCTATTGGCCATTTTGGGTCATTTCCTGTCTTTTCCAGCCCCCTGCTATAAAGCACATTTTGGCGGGCTTTTCCAGCTATTGAGAACTCAGCACAGCTCCTCGTGGTGGCCAGCAGTGTTCCTCTAGCAGCAGAGACCAGAAAAGACTACCTTTCCAGATTTTAAGTATTTTTCTTGGCTTTTTTGACTTTTTGTGACTTTCGACTACTGTTTTTGCTTGTTTTATCAAAGTTTGCTCTGTTTTTACTGTCTTTATAAGCTAAAACTGTTTACTGCACTTGCTAGTTTAAGTTTTGCCTAAAAGTTAAACTACAAGGCTAATACACTCAAGTGTACTAGCTTTTGATAGCATTTAGTCGAAAATTATAGCATTTATTGTGTTTTCTGCCTTTCTGTAAAAAAACTTGAAAAAAAAAAATATCCTTGTTTTCCATACTTTCCTAACTAGTGTTCCAGAGACCAGATTTTGCTGATCCCTGGGCTTTGACTTGGTTCCTGTGTTTCTCCATTTTCCTTGTTTGGTCAGGGGGAAGTTTCTTTACTCACCAGTGAGAGTGGGGAGTACTGAGCTGCCTGTTTGTCCTTAGAGGAGTGGTTTAAGGCAGTAACTTGTAGTCTATTGGCCATTTTGGGTAATTTCCTGTCTTTTCCAGCCCCCTGCTATAAAGCACGTTTTGGCGGGCTTTTCCAGCTATTGAGAACTCAGCACAGCTCCTCGTGGTGGCCAGCAGTGTTCCTCTAGCAGCAGAGACCAGAAAAGACTACCTTTCCAGATTTTAAGTATTTTTCTTGGCTTTTTTGACTTTTTGTGACTTTCGACTACTGTTTTTGCTTGTTTTATCAAAGTTTGCACTGTTTTTACTGTCTTTATAAGCTAAAACTGTTTACTGCACTTGCTAGTTTAAGTTTTGCCTCAAAGTTAAACTACAAGGCTAATACACTCAAGTGTACTAGCTTTTGATAGCATTTAGTCGAAAATTATAGCATTTATTGTGTTTTCTGCCTTTCTGTAAAAAAACTTGAAAAAAAAAAAAATATATATCCTTGTTTTCTATACTTTCCTAACTAGTGTTCCAGAGACCAGATTTTGCTGATCCCTGGGCTTTGTCTTGGTTCCTGTGTTTCTCCATTTTCCTTGTTTGGTCAGGGGGAAGTTTCTTTACTCACCAGTGAGAGTGGGGAGTACTGAGCTGCCTGTTTGTCCTTAGAGGAGTGGTTTAAGGCAGTAACTTGTAGTCTATTGGCCATTTGGGTCATTTCCTGTCTTTTCCAGCCCCCTGCTATAAAGCGCGTTTTGGCGGGCTTTTCCAGCTATTGAGAACTCAGCACAGCTCCTCGTGGTGGCCAGCAGTGTTCCTCTAGCAGCAGAGACCAGAAAAGACTACCTTTCCAGATTTTAAGTATTTTTCTTGGCTTTTTCGACTTTTTGTGACTTTCGACTACTGTTTTTGCTTGTTTTATCAAAGTTTGCACTGTTTTAATGTCTTTATAAGCTAAAACTGTTTACTGCACTTGCTAGTTTAAGTTTTGCCTCAAAGTTAAACTACAAGGCTAATACACTCAAGTGTACTAGCTTTTGATAGCATTTAGTCGAAAATTATAGCATTTATTGTGTTTTCTGCCTTTCTGTAAAAAAACTTGAAAAAAAAAAACAAAAAAAATATCCTTGTTTTCCATACTTTCCTAACTAGTGTTCCAGAGACCAGATTTTGCTGATCCCTGGGCTTTGTCTTGGTTCCTGTGTTTCTCCATTTTCCTTGTTTGGTCAGGGGGAAGTTACTTTACTCACCAGTGAGAGTGGGGAGTACTGAGCTGCCTGTTTGTCCTTAGAGGAGTGGTTTAAGGCAGTAACTTGTAGTCTATTGGCCATTTTGGGTCATTTCCTGTCTTTTCCAGCCCCCTGCTATAAAGCGCTTTTTGGCGGGCTTTTCCAGCTATTGAGAACTCAGCACAGCTCCTCGTGGTGGCCAGCAGTGTTCCTCTAGCAGCAGAGACCAGAAAAGACTACCTTTCCAGATTTTAAGTATTTTTCTTGGCTTTTTTGACTTTTTGTGACTTTTGACTACTGTTTTTGCTTGTTTTATCAAAGTTTGCACTGTTTTACTGTCTTTATAAGCTAAAACTGTTTACTGCACTTGCTAGTTTAAGTTTTGCCTAAAAGTTAAACTACAAGGCTAATACACTCAAGTGTACTAGCTTTTGATAGCATTTAGTCGAAAATTATAGCATTTATTGTGTTTTCTGCCTTTCTGTAAAAAAACTTGAAAAAAAACAAAAAAAAAATATCCTTGTTTTCCATACTTTCCTAACTAGTGTTCCAGAGACCAGATTTTGCTGATCCCTGGGCTTTGTCTTGGTTCCTGTGTTTCTCCATTTTCCTTGTTTGGTCAGGGGGAAGTTTCTTTACTCACCAGTGAGAGTGGGGAGTACTGAGCTGCCTGTTTGTCCTTAGAGGAGTGGTTTAAGGCAGTAACTTGTAGTCTATTGGCCATTTTGGGTCATTTCCTGTCTTTTCCAGCCCCTGCTATAAAGTGCGCTTTGGCGGGCTTTTCCAGCTATTGAGAACTCAGCACAGCTCCTCGTGGTGGCCAGCAGTGTTCCTCTAGCAGCAGAGACCAGAAAAGACTACCTTTCCAGATTTTAAGTATTTTTCTTGGCTTTTTTGACTTTTTGTGACTTTCGACTACTGTTTTTGCTTGTTTTATCAAAGTTTGCACTGTTTTTACTGTCTTTATAAGCTAAAACTGTTTACTGCACTTGCTAGTTTAAGTTTTGCCTCAAAGTTAAACTACAAGGCTAATACACTCAAGTGTACTAGCTTTTGATAGCATTTAGTCGAAAATTATAGCATTTATTGTGTTTTCTGCCTTTCTGTAAAAAAACTTGAAAAAAAACATCCTTGTTTTCCATACTTTCCTAACTAGTGTTCCAGAGACCAGATTTTGCTGATCCCTGGGCTTTGTCTTGGTTCCTGTGTTTCTCCATTTTCCTTGTTTGGTCAGGGGGAAGTTTCTTTACTCACCAGTGAGAGTGGGGAGTACTGAGCTGCCTATTTGTCCTTAGAGGAGTGGTTTAAGGCAGTAACTTGTAGTCTATTGGCCATTTTGGGTCATTTCCTGTCTTTTCCAGCCCCCTGCTATAAAGCGCTTTTTGGCGGGCTTTTCCAGCTATTGAGAACTCAGCACAGCTCCTCGTGGTGGCCAGCAGTGTTCCTCTAGCAGCAGAGACCAGAAAAGACTACCTTTCCAGATTTTAACTATTTTTCTTGGCTTTTTTGACTTTTTGTAACTTTTGACTACTGTTTTTGCTTGTTTTATCAAAGTTTGCACTGTTTTTACTGTCTTTATAAGCTAAAACTGTTTACTGCACTTGCTAGTTTAAGTTTTGCCTCAAAGTTAAACTACAAGGCTAATACACTCAAGTGTACTAGCTTTTGATAGCATTTAGTCGAAAATTATAGCATTTATTGTGTTTTCTGCCTTTCTGTAAAAAAACTTGAAAAAAAACAAAAAAAAATATCCTTGTTTTCCATACTTTCCTAACTAGTGTTCCAGAGACCAGATTTTGCTGATCCCTGGGCTTTGTCTTGGTTCCTGTGTTTCTCCATTTTCCTTGTTTGGTCAGGGGGAAGTTTCTTTACTCACCAGTGAGAGTGGGGAGTACTGAGCTGCCTGTTTGTCCTTAGAGGAGTGGTTTAAGGCAGTAACTTGTAGTCTATTGGCCATTTTGGGTCATTTCCTGTCTTTTCCAGCCCCCTGCTATAAAGCACATTTTGGCGGGCTTTTCCAGCTATTGAGAACTCAGCACAGCTCCTCGTGGTGGCCAGCAGTGCTCCTCTAGCAGCAGAGACCAGAAAAGACTACCTTTCCAGATTTTAAGTATTTTTCTTGGCTTTTTTGACTTTTTGTAACTTTCGACTACTGTTTTTGCTTGTTTTATCAAAGTTTGCACTGTTTTTACTGTCTTTATAAGCTAAAACTGTTTACTGCACTTGCTAGTTTAGGTTTTGCCTCAAAGTTAAACTACAAGGCTAATACACTCAAGTGTACTAGCTTTTGATAGCATTTAGTCGAAAATTATAGCACTTATTGTGTTTTCTGCCTTTCTGTAAAAAAACTTGAAAAAAAAAAAAATATATCCTTGTTTTCCATACTTTCCTAACTAGTGTTCCAGAGACCAGATCTTGCTGATCCCTGGGCTTTGTCTTGGTTCCTGTGTTTCTCCATTTTCCTTGTTTGGTCAGGGGGAAGTTTCTTTACTCACCAGTGAGAGTGGGGAGTACTGAGCTGCCTGTTTGTCCTTAGAGGAGTGGTTTAAGGCAGTAACTTGTAGTCTATTGGCCATTTTGGGTCATTTCCTGTCTTTTCCAGCCCCCTGCTATAAAGCGCGTTTTAGCGCGCTTTAGCGTGGAGTTGCCACTGTTACACACTAGGGCAGCGCCGGTTAAGCAGGTTTAAACTATTCGGGCTACCTAAAGTCCACTCTTCAAATTTTCCCTTAAAACTACCTTCCTCGAACTATACTACTGATCTAATTAGCGTATCCTATAACTAAAAAGATCATCTCTACTTGACTCCAAGTAGACTATTCTCTATCTGTTAAACCTAGCACTTGCTCCTGCAGTACTTATCACCTTGATACAGCACTCTTGTCATAGATAGTACCCCAAAAAGGCAAACCCCCATTCCTCGGTCACCTACATCCCCCGGAATCTCTTTTAAAGTTTTTTTGTCTATTCCTTCTAGCATGTCGAGGGATCAGTTGCTAGTGTCCTCTCCTGCTCAGCTGGTGAACCTGGGAATATTGAGGCAATGTTACAATTGCCTCATGTACACAGACAACCCTCTCCTCCTCCCACAAAATACAAATACATGTGAGAGATGCAACTATACGGCCAAACTGGAGACTGAGCTCTCTCAACATAGGACTGGCAAGACCAGACAGGAGGAGAAGGTTACCACACACACTATAGACCCAGTCTCACATAGTACCATCACAACCTCGAATCATACACATAAACACACAAAGACATACTCGGAGGCTCTGATCAAAAATCTACCAAAACAGCAGAGGCCACCAAAGCAGACACCCAAACAACCACCACCTCAGAACACAACACCTGCAACACATAGACGTCACAGTCAGAGTGTCAAACAGTCACAGCCCTTAAGGCCAAACACAATGTCAGACACACTAGTCATTGGTGACTCCATAGTCAGACACACTAACGTCCCGCTCACCAGACTGAGTAAGGAGAGAGTTACAGTAAGCTGCCTGTCGGGAGCTAGAATCCGCCACATAACGCAAGCACTCAGGTCTCTCAACAGCATGTACAAATACGACTCAGTCATTGTCCACGCTGGTGTAAACGACCTGAGACGTACCTCCTTGGACTACATGAAAAGAGACATTGAGGAGCTCTCTGATTATGTAGCCCAGGCAGGTATGACCCTGACCTTGAGCAGTATCCTACCTTCACCAAGAATGATGCCACAATACAGAGATAAGATGATCAGCTTTAACAATAGGCTTAAACTCTGGTGTCATTCAAAGGGGATCAATGTCTGTCTGCCTGGGATGACATGCTGGACAAGCCATGCTGCTTCCAAGGGACGGCTTGCACCTGTCACCCTGGGATTCCGGATATTGGCAAAGGCTCTTGCCACCCCCATAGTGCCTTTTTAGGCAAGGCTCAAATTCTAAACCTACCACCCTAGAACACAAAAAGGAAAAAACTAAGGGTAATGCTGCTCAATGCCAGAAGTCTAAATCTCAAAATGCACGACTCGAGGCCCTTCTCAGTATGGAGAACATCGATGTCTGTGCTGTGACAGAAACCTGGTTCAAGGCTCCTGAGAGCACCCCAGCACTATCAGGTTTTACCTCATATCATGCGTTCTGGCCCCAAAACCGGACAATACCAAGAAAGGAGGGGGGGTATCCATATTCATCAAGGACACCCACACCTCACGACTGGTGGCAACGCATGATGCATCGGAGACCATCCAGGTGCAATTAACCATAGGCAAGACTGCTCTGCAAATTGTAGCATGTTACAGGCCACCCTCACAAACTCAGGAACCTCACATGGCTTTCCTGAAAACACTGGAGGGGATAAATGTATCTCCAAACACCATCATACTAGGTGACTTCAATTACCCTAATATAGACTGGGAACACTACTCAAGCCCAAACACCCTAGCCCAAAAGTTCCTGGAATTCATAAACTCAAATGCCATGGAACAACTAGTCACCATCCCCACAAGAGGAGAAAACATACTTGATCTCATCATCACGAACATGGGAGCACAATGTTCAACACCGGAAGTATACCCCTCACTGGTGACATCAGATCACAAACTAATCTCGCTGGAGGTCCTCATCCCACCCCTACCTGAAATAAAAAAGACCACAGTAAAGAACTTCTCGAAAGCCGACTTCACACTTCTAAAGACTAGTGTGGTCTCCTTTAAGGCCCCCGAGCCGGGGGAGAACAGTACTCAAGCCGCTGAATCACTTACAAATGCCTTCTACCAGGACCTGCAGGACTGCATGGATAAGGCAATCCCAAGCAAAACAAAGACTCTTTGTACCAAAGGCAAGCGTCCAGTCTGGTGGACCCCAGCCATAAACAAACTCTACAACAAAAGGAGGAAGCTACTACAAGATAGAGCAAAATCCTTAAAAGGTAAGACACCTTTGATCACTATAAGTAAAAAACTAAGAGCTCTCATAAAATCATCCAAAGCAAATTTTGAGAGAAAAATAGCTAAAGACTCAAAAGACAATCATAAGGCCTTCTTTAGCTATGTTAGAAACCTGGGAGGAAACTCCCAGATATGCTCAGAACTAGCTCAAAATGATGTGAAGATTACTGATCCTATAGACATTGCCAACATACTGGCTGACAGGTTCAGTGCAAACTTCTCCCCCCCAAAAGGAGAGATATCTATACCAAACGATTGCAGCCCCCCAAACATCTCTAACGCCCAAGTGAGAACTGCTCTCTCCAAAGCAAAAAACACAGCATCCATGGGACCTGATGGTGTCCCCGGCTGTGTGCTCCACAAACTCAACGAGGAATTAAACCCACAGCTAGGATAGCTGTTTAATCATAGTCTCATCTCTGGATATGTACCCAGGGAGTGGCGCACTGCGACTGTGGTCCCACTTCACAAAGGCGGTGCCTCCACCGACCCTGGAAATTACCGGCCCATTAGCTTGACAAGCCTTATCTGCAAAGCCATGGAGAGGATCATAATGGACCTCATAAATAAAGACATAGGGAATTTGCAGACTTTGGATCCAACCCAATTTGGCTTTGTCAAAGGCAGATCATGCCTTTTAAACTTGGTTGACTTTTTCGAAACAGTCACCAAAGCCATTGGTGAGGGAAAGGCAGTCCATACAGCCTACCTTGATCTGGAGAAGGCCTTCGATACAATACCCCACTCGGGTATCATTGAAAAACTCATCAGCTTAAATGTTAACCCATACATCACAAGATGGGTTGCAAACTGGCTGAGTGACAGAACCCACAGGGTCAGAGTTGCTGGCGCCATGTCAGACTCAAAGCCGGTCACAGGTGGTGTCCCACAGGGCTCAGTCCTGGGCCCACTCTTGTTTGGCATCTACTTTTCCGAAGTACAAGCAAACACAGGAGGGTTATGGCTGACAAAGTTTGCAGATGACTGCAAACTGGGCGCCGCAGTCGAAAACACATCTGACACAGATATCCTTCAGAAGGGTCTCACAGAAACGGATAACTGGTGCCAGAGCCATGGCCTAAAGTTAAATGCCAAAAAATGCATAGTCATACCCTTCGGGAAAAACAAGGTTACCCCTAGCTACCATATAGGTGGCAATCCACTGAGCACAGAAGAAGTTATCAGGGACCTGGGGACCCAGGTTGACAGTAGCCTGTCATTCGACACCCATGTAGCTAAAGTAGTTAGGAAAACCTTCTACATTGCCCACCTTATCAGGAAGGGATTCACATCTAGATTAAGGGAGGTCATAGTCTCCCTATACTCATCACTCATCAGACCAATGAATGAGTACAATGCCCCATTCGGAATGTATCTGACCCGACACTTGCAGCAGCTGGAGAGGCCACAAAAGTTCCTCACCAAAAGGATAAAGGGTCTCAAAAATCTGTCCTTTTCTGCCCGACTGAAAGAACTCCAGCTCTATTCAGTCGCTTACCGCTTGCTCAGAGGTGACCTTTGCCTGACATACAAGGCCATGTCAAACCCAGATTTGATGAATATGCTTCACCTCAAAAAATCTAGATCCATCAGAGCCACAAGGGCGGGAGACTTAAACCTCGACACGGCTATAAATAGGATGTGCTGGAGGGATAGATTCATCACCCAAAGACTCCCTATGCTGTGGAACAAAATCCCGGTATATGTGAGGCAGAGCACCTCGCAGGCCTTGTTCAAGAGAAATCTTGACCAATGGATGGGAGATCGCAAATATACCCCAGGGATTACCTCAGTGTCACTGCTTGACAGAGGCACAGCAAAATAATGGGTATAGTTCCCCATACTAAAGGGGTGGCGTAAGCCACAAAACTATGGGCTAGGCTTGTAAATGCCCTCGGGCAGATAGCCTAGTATGAACCTATGAACCTATGAACAGTTTTTTTTAAAAAAAAAGGTTTATTTTAGTTTATATGATGCTGTTTTACCAAATGTGTAGTCTTGTCTTGCTAGATAATTGAATTGAAAACTGTTAACCTCAGTTAAATATAACTAGTATAAAATTGATAAGGTGGTAGCTGAGGTACTGCTGCTTAGGGTAGGGGGTTAACTTGAGTGGTAAATACTACTCTAAGTTGGAGTTTATAACTCCAGGCTGGATGCAAGGTTTAATCCTTACATTATTTTCACTTGTTCATTGTTATTTGTATATAGTTTTGACATCCACAATATATTTTGTACATTCATTGTCACTACAAACAAAATTGAATCCTATACAAAATCCCATAAGAGATTCAATAAATACAGCTATATTTAAAGGTACACCTAAAGGAGGAGATGTAACATTACTTATCTTGTTATTTGTTATTTTGATCATAAGATTCTTAAGTTTTAAAAATGCCAAATGACATCTTTAAGAGGAATTTCTTTAAACATTAATGGATTGAATAATCCATGTAAAAGGCAAGCCTAATAAGATACATTAATTTACATAAGGCCAACTTAGTCTTCCTGCAAGAAACCTATCTCTTGAAAAAAGATATTGATAAACTAGCCACAAACAAATATACAGTATTGGTTAGTTCAGAGCACACTCAGATATAAAAGAGGTGTGGCTATTTTATGGAATAAAAGTATGCCCATTCCTAAAACCATTAAGTCTTATCAGGATGACAAAGGAATGTTTTGTATGGTTACAATACAAATTAATGGGAAGACTTACACTTTAATTAATGTATATTGGATACCTGGAATTGGTATTAATACAGTGAAACATCATCTTGATAAGATCATATCATTCTCTATAGGAGATATTATTTTAGCTGGTGACTTTAATTGTATACTACATGAAAGTGATACTACCACTATAGGAAAAGAAGAATTACATCTAATGCAAAACATTTAAATGATTTTGCTAATTCTTATCATTTGAATGATATTAATAATCAGATAGATTCAAAATCATTACCATACACCTTTTTTCTAACAGATACAAAACTTATTCAAAAATAGATAGGGTCTTTATTTCTAACCAGATGGTAACAGATTTAATTAATTCCAAAATCATTTCATGTCCTATATCTGATCATAATTCAATTGTTTTGAATTCATGATAAAAATACTCATAATGTTCAGATCAAAAGGATACCAGCATACTTAACTCAACTAAAAGACTATAAAGAATATATACTTTCAGAATTAAAACATTTTTTAGACATAAATAATACTCCTGAAGTCTCCATTGTTTATGTTTGGGATGCCTTAAAATCATATCTATATGGACAAAGTATCAGATGGTATAATAATAAAAGGAAATCTTGGGATAAGGAATTGTTAGATATTCAAAGTAAATTAGACTCTTATAAACATAATAATAAAGAAAATATTATGGACAAGAAAGTTATTGCAGAAATAAACAAACTAAATGAGAAATACAAAGAAATTTTAACTCATAAAGTTAAAATAACTTTAGAGAAATACAAGTTTTTGTCTTATTCAATAAGCCCCAAAAACTTACATAGACTTAAAAATAAAACAAAAAGGTTGAATAAACAAAACCATATCAAAGAAATCTTTTCTCTAAGGAAAAAGAAGAATGTTTCTAGTATACCAGAAATACTAGATGAATTTAGAAATCACTTTCACAAAATTAACCATAATAACATTAACATGGTACCTAAAGATAAAATAAAGGAGTTTATAACCACTAACATGAATAAAAAGCTTAATAAACAACAGATTAAACTATTGGACAAGAGTATTTCATATACAGAAGTTATTACACAAATAAATAAGCTTAAGCCCAAACAAAGCACCGGGTAATGATGGTATTATACCAGAGATATATAAAATCCTTTCTAAAAGTACATATTCATTAATACATAAGGTTTTTATTTTGGCCCAAACTGAGTTAATAACCCCCCCATCTTGGCAATATACATTTATTTCGCCAATTTTAAAACCTAATAAAGATCCAACTAGATGTTCTTCATATCGGCCCATCTCATTACTTAATGTTGATTATAAAATGTTTATGAGTATTTTTGCTGATAGTTTGAAGACAATCATTCCCGGCATTATAGATATAGATCAGACAGGCTTCATTGTAAATAGAAATACTTTTGATAATATAAGAAGAACTTTAACATTAATAGATTTTGTAAATAGGAAAAAGAAAGATTTAACACTTATTAGTCTTGATATAAGTTCAGCATTTGATTCAGTAAGTTGGGACTATCTGTTTACCTTAATGAAGTGCACAAACTTCTCAGATGCATTTGTAAATCTAATTGAGCATTTATACAAAGGAACGTTGGCTTATATTAAGGTAGGAACATATGTTTCACAAAAATACCCATTCTTAAAGGTACAAAACAAGGATGTCCACTTTCTCCACTATTATTCACTTTAGTAATGGAGCCTTGGGCTAATTTGATCAGAAACAGTACTGACATAGAGGGTTTTGAAATAGATGAAAATACAACATCCAAAATTCAACTTTTGCAGATGATGTTCTAATTACATCAGCAGGATCTAATTCTTCTATGCAGTCTCTATTTGATAAAATGATGAATTTTAAAAGTATTTCTGGTTTAATATTCAATGAAGAAAAAACTAAAATACTACCTATATATACACGAAAAAATATTCTCATTAGTGATTTTACTAAATATGTACCCAATTCAGGTCAGATAACTTATTTAGGTATAATACTATCTAAAGATATTAAATCTATTATATATAATAATTATAATACCTGTTTTCTTAATATACAAAATCTTTTTAATACCTGAAATAATATGTTTTTTACTATGGAGGAGAGACCTACAATTATTAAAATGATAATATTCCCCAAGATTTTATACTTAATACAATCAATAATACTTCCACCTACAAAAATAATTATCAAGAAACTGAATACACTAATGTTAAATTTCCTATGGGCACCTAATAGACCTAGGATTGCATTAAAGAAACATACTAATAGCTGGTCTCAAGGGGGTATTTCTTTTCCAGATTTTAATTTATATACTATCTCTTCTATTGTAAAAGTTATTACTTTATTAATAGATCAGTCATATGTCACAAAATGGAAAGATTATTGGGAGCTAATTAGTATGCACTTCATGAAAATCTTTTTAACACATAAAAATATGATTGTAAATAACTCCATGTTATGGTTACTAAAGGAATTTTGTACTTCACCTATTACACCTAAACATATGGTTTGTTACCCATTAAATATTATTATTAGCTATCGTAACTTTATATTCATGCACCCTAAGTATAGGAATGGAATTTTATTGTATTCCTATAATGTATACTCAGGGTATGCTTTTGTCATCTACTTCTGAAGGAACTCATTTAGCTATAGATAATGATCTAAAGTACTGGTATCAGTTGATATCTGATAATAAAGTTAAAATCTAGATTTCTTAAAACAAGAATTTGATCTAAGAGAAACTTGCTGGTTAGAGGTTCAGACCTTTAGACAACATCTCATTAATAAAATAGATCTAATGTCTATAACAGTTAAAGAATCTATTCCAACACTGATTGATTACTTGATATTAAATTTACAACATAAAGTTTCTGATAAAGGTAAACTTTCATATATACATAAAATTATCAGACAAGAAACTTTTACAGTGTAGATTCATACTGGAATTATTTCACTTCTATTAATGGGGACCCACCAAATCAACAAGATAAACAATATATATTGGAATCTGCTTATAGAACTACGTCTTCCATTGTCTGGAGACTTTATACATGGAAATGTTTACATAGATCATTTTATACACCTTTGATGATGAATAAAATAAATAATAAAGATAATTTATGTAAGAGATGTAATGTAGAAATTAATGCTGACTGGGCTCATATGTTTTATGACTGTATAAAATTGAAAGAATACTGGAAGTCAATTAATGAATTTTTGCAGGCTCTTTTTACAGATAATTTCATTATTTCTAAATCTCTTATATTATTCAACACACCTGTACCTCAAAGTGT
The DNA here is from genome assembly GCF_019279795.1 of Protopterus annectens. Lineage (NCBI taxonomy): Eukaryota > Metazoa > Chordata > Ceratodontiformes > Protopteridae > Protopterus > Protopterus annectens. The sequence continues at coordinate 480,203,078 of NC_056750.1, forward strand.
TAAAAGGTTAAGCTTCCCTTGTTATGGTCTATTCTAGCAGTGGCTAGGAAAATAATAACTAGAAATTGGATTTCAGATACACCTCCTTCATTCAATGAATTTAAAAATGTTATGAATATAGTGTGCCATATGGAAATAAACACAATTAGGACAAGAACAAATAGAAAAACATCTTATTATATTGTATGGGATAATTTACAAAATTTGTTAAAAAAATTCTAATTTCAATAGCATGGTATTTTAGTTTAATTAATTCATCTGATTGTAGTGGATGTCTTTGTAAATACTTTAGTTGTTTTGTTGAATATTATAATAATACCTATTTTTAATTACTTGTATAAAATTGTTATAATATTTCTCTTATATGTTAAAACAATAAACCTGTTTTGAAAAAAAAAAAAAAAAAAAAAGAAAATATATTCCAAAACAAATCCTGTTATTCTAGCAACTTTCTAAATGTGTCCCTAGTTTGGAGCCTGTGTGTGTGTGTGTGTGTGTGTGTGTGTGTGTGTGTGTGTGTGTGTGTGTGTGTGTGTGTGTGTGTGTGTGTGTGTGTATGTGTATAAAAGGGAGGAAGCATACCCCTCAGCTGTCCAGGTTTTTGCAGAATGTCCAGATTTTTGCCCCATATTCCTCCTAAAAAGGATTGCAGTTGCTAAATAGTTTTAGACATCATATCCTTTAGAAAAATGCATACCAACACAAGTCCTGTTATTATAGCAATTTTATAAGTTCATGAAAGCAATATTTATAATCTGTCCCTGTTTATTTTAGGCTTTGTCCAGATTTCTTGCACTAAGATGTTGAGGGGTGTGTTTGTGTGTGTGAGAGAGATAGACAGTGTCAGAAAAAGAGAGAGAGAGAAATGCCCTAGTTAGATCTAGCAGCTGGAATTTATTTTCAAGTTCATTTTCAAGGAATTGTGAGCTTCAAGGGAAGCAAAGGTTACTGCTGCTCATGCTAAGTCTACTTAAAATGTGCAACTGTTTTGTTTAGCAAATGGTATCATTATTGTGGTATAGAATTTTAAAGCAGTGTTAGCACAGCAGGTAGCATTCTTGCATCTTGATGCAAAAGGCTGTATGTTCTATTCCTACAGCATGTACATTTGTATTTTAAGGGGGTATGGTACTGCAGTCCTTAGTATGTCCTCCTTTGGATGAGACACCTAATAACTACAACCCTGTTTTATAGCTTGCCACCCATTCCCTATTGCAATATAGCAGCTTACCATTTCTTGTAATGTAACATAGGCAATTTATTCTTCAAGGGCAACAGGCACTGAATTTGTAAATGAAACACTGAAATATAAAGTTGTTTTCAACCTCTTCATTGGTTTCAGATCTCTTTAATGTGGAATTATTCAGATGACTTTTACTTCTGCAGAGATTCTGCATATTGATTGATATTGGTGGATTGTATGACAGAGGTCTGAGTGGCCCTTTAGGGTTGACATGTTCTGAATTGGGCAGATTGTCATTATTGGTTCATATGATTTGCTTCACTGCATAAAGGAAAGAATGTTCAGAACTATACATTTAAAACACACTCTAACAAGTGGTACTGTATTATACAAGAGATATAATTCAATTATTATATAGTATAATTAATACAGTCAGGAAGGTGAATCAAAGAACTTTTGCATGGTTCTAAAAATGTGTGCAAGGAGCCTAAGATTTGAAAACAGCCCAAAGGTAAACTTACCCTGCCACTGGCCAGATGCATTTTCTTTGAATGTGGGTTGCAATGCTGTTTCAGTGAATGTGGGTTTCAAAGGTAGAGAAGTTTTAATGATAAGTCTGTTTTCATTGTAAGACTATTGCTTTTCTTAGGTTTAGTAAATGTCTATCAGTGTTTGTGTTATAAAATTTTAAATAAAAGTTGTAAATGAAATCCAAATATCTGTAATCATTTTAGAAGTAAAGCATAAAACAGTATACACACTGAGAGATTTAAACAGAGTCTATGACAAATGGGGAGAAATATCCAAGTAATGGGACACTGGAATGACAGCGTGGGCGGAGGGGGAGGAGCTGTGTGGGGGCAGGACTCTGGGTTTGCACCCCCCTGCAAAAACTCCTGCGGGCTCCCTTGCTTACAGAACCTTACACCCTGAATGAACTGATCTTGACAACAGAAGCTGTGCTCCATTATTGTCTGTGTTTACTGTTGGCAGTACTTCCAGTAGAATATTTAAGGGCCACTATGCATTTCATCTCACAGAAAAAATAAGAAATGATTGCCTCTTGTTTATGCTGTGAAAGCAAAGGTACAGTATACTGCTGAGCTAAAAATTTGACTCTACAATAATACTGATGTTTTTATTTTATTTAATTTTAATTTTGAAGAAATAGAATGTATTAGCAGCATACTTGGTCAAGTAAAGAAATTCTCCTCTACAGCAGTTGCAGAGTCCTGATCTACTGCTGATGACAGATATCTTCAAGTTCTGGGCTAGGGCGAATACAATGAAAAAAAACCCAAAAAACAAAGAATATCAGTGGTTACTTGTGCTTAATCATTAGCTTGAATGTGGACAGAGAGTACATTTAGATCAAAGGTTTTCTTTTCACTAATAATGAAAGTGAGATTGTTCTGTTTCTGGGTAAAAGTCTTTTATGAATTCCTTTTTTCCATTAGGTGTGAGCTTCTCAACTATCTGACCCAAAAGCAATTTGGAGTTGTTGAATGATCATAAAAATGATTTATGTATTTTTTCAACAATGACCATTTGCATACCTCCTGGGATCCAATCCTTCTGCTTAATGTAAATTAGAATTGCATCTCGCTGCATCACAGGTACTGTCAGGTTCTTGGGTCTTTACTGTGTGGCCACTTTTTTAGGTATGTTTCCAGCATTGCTCTGGGGATAATATTATATATACTGAAAATGTAGAATTTTTCATGGATACAGAGCTAATTCAAAAAACAAGCCACCCTGGTAGAATCACAAAATCAATAGGCTGTATAACAGAAAGAAGAAAATCGTGGCAAAAATTAGGAGGTGCAGCACCCAGAAGGATAAAAGCACTCTCATCCAACTAAACAAACATCTCAGAGGACAAAATAAAGTCTACCAAAGCCATATTTGATGAGAATTTGGCCCTCCAGGCCAAGGACAACCCCAAGGCATTCTTTAGTTATGTCCGCAACCTCAAAGGTTATATACAGTTGTGTGCAGAGCTCATTGTAAATGGAGCCCACCTATATGAGCCAGCAGATGTAGCAAACCTCCTGACTGATAAATTAAGCTCCAAATTTACCCCTCTTTCCTCCTCAACCTTCCCTCATGAAATGCCATCAAATATACCCCCACACTCTCACTAAGGAACTGGTCCTTATGCTCTAAGGCCAAGAACACTGCATCAGTAGGCCCAGACAATATCCCAGGATGTCTTCTAAATAGCATGAAACATGGCCTATCAGGGCCTCTGGAACTGCTATTTAACTATAGCCTTCAAACAGGCTTAGCACCTCAAGAATGGAGAACAGCAACAGTCATCCCTCTGCACAAAGGTGGACCATCTACAGACCCTGGAAACTACAAACCCATAAGTCTCACAAGTCTTACATGTAAAACCATGGAAATAATTATCATGGAAATGATCAGTACTGATATTGTAAACCTCCAGACACTGGACCTAGCCAAGACTGGTTTTGTTAAGGGCAGACCATGCCTACTCAGCCTGGTGGACTTCTTTGAGAAGGTCACCAAAGCAAAGGATGAGGGCAAAATAGTTTATACTGCCTACCTTGATCTGGCCAAGGCATTTGATACAATACCCCACTCGGACATTATTGACAAACTCAAGAGGTTAGGTACAAACTTGTATGTCACCCGGTGGATAGCCGCCTGACTCACAGACAGGACACAGGAAGTTATAACTGGGGAGTCCACCTCTACAAAGAGGACAGTCACAAGTGGAGTCCCTCAGGGATCAGTCCTTGGACCGCTCCTTTTTGACATTTACTTGTCTGAAGTCAAGGCCAATGTCAGTGGTCTCTGGCTGAGAAAATTTGCAGACGATTGCAAATTAGGAGCTATCATTGAATCCCACACTGACACAAATGTTCTCCAGAAGGGGATGAAGAACACAAACAACTGGTGTCAGAGCCATGGCCTAAAACTAAATTCCAAGAAATGCATAATAGTATTCTTCAGGAAGTCATCCACCCCTGGTAACTATAATATTGACAACGTATCCCTTAGAGCTGACCCAGTAGTCAGGGACTTAGGGACACACACAGATAGTAATCTGGCCTTTGACCATCACGTGACTACAGTAGTGCGGAAATCATTCTATGTTGCGCAACTTATAAACAAAGGTATGGCATCTAAGTTCAAAGAAGTCATCGTTCGACTATATTTGACATTCATCAGACCTATAATTGAGTACAATGCCCCCTTTGGTATGTACCTAACCAGGCATATCCAACAAATGGAACGTCTACGGAGGTTCCTCATTAAAAGAATGTAGAGCTCGAGTAGAATGTCCTATGCAGACCATCTCAAGGCTCTAGCCATGTATTCTGAGTCCTACAAGCTTGTGAGGGGAGATTTATGCCTGACATACAGGGCATTGTCAGAGCCCACTCTGATGGACCTCCTGTATATCTACAAAACAAACAGCACCAGAATTACCCATTCTAAAGGCTTAAACCTTGCCTGTTATATGAATAGGACCTGCTGGAGAAACAGGTATGTATCCCAGAGACTACCCCGTCTTTGGAACAGGCTCCTCATCCATGTGAAGCATAGTTCCTCTCTAACCCAATTCAAGTGCACCCTGGACAATTGGATGGGATACAGGAAATTCATCCCTAGTTTGGCACCAATGTCTCTAATGGATACAGGCAACCTGTAAATGGTTCATCTCTGAGGTCCTATCTTGTAAATGGTTCATCTCCCATGCCCTTGCTTACACTTATCAAAGGTATCAGAACTTGTCACAGATTTGGGATGCATGGCTAGGCTTAAAAAGACCCTTGTGGTCATTAGCCTTGTAAACACCTATGAACCTATAAGGCACCTGAATGAGATTTTTTTTTTTTAATCTTTGTGATGGTGTAGGGTCTGTCAGCTTACTCATGAGGCAGAGCAAAACATTACTGACCTGAACAGCTGGGTAATAATGATGACTGGATATTTGCATCTTGTATTGGTTTATACCCAGGGAATACTGACAGGTCATCAGTATAATTTCATACTGGTATTCGCTATCATTCTGAACAACTTGGACACTGTTGTTCATAGCATTGTAATGTGTGCCACAACAGCCCCCCCACCCCTTTACCTCATCATACATTACCATGGGTTTCCTACGTGGTAGCTAGATGATGAAGGTACTTGGCAGGAACAGCACATGCTTATTTATATATAATCTGGCCTGTAAGTAACTTACTTGAACAGGTGTCTGCAGCTGCATATTACAGTAGCCTACCAGATTGTTTACAAGCAAAGGCAATATAATGTCTTCACAGATCTCATTAGTGATTTTTTAAGTTTCTTCCACTTTTTAAAGCTATATAGTAGATTAATGATGGAGTGACACTGTTATATTGGCCAAACGTACGTTAAATCTTTCAAATAACTGTGATACTTCTCATTTATTTTGAGGCTACCTGTTCAAGGACTTTAAATGAGTGCCCAAAAGTTTAGTCTTCTTAATGAAGCAATGAAATGAAAGCCCTAATTTGGAAATATTAATGGGTTAAACCATTATAAAAAGCATGCTATTATTTCAGTGTTTTGTGTTAAGGAGGCTAGTTGTCACTTCAGAGAGACCCATTTCTCAGAGGCAGAGAACAAAACATAAATAATGGTGATTATACCTCCAATTGTTTGTTTGTCTTTTCGGCTTTTCCCGGTTAGGGGTTGCCACAGCAGAACTCCAGTCCGCTAATGATATGCAGTAGAATTTTATGGTGCTGAGTTGCCAGCCCAACACCCAACCTTCAGCGAAGGCACGCCACTTCACACATGTCTTTTGGAAGCAACTCGACTGTGGGGAGGACATGCAGACTCCACACAGAAGGAACTCCAGCCAAGAATCGAACAGGAGAACCTCTTGCTGTGAGGCAACAATGCTACCGCTGTACCACCGCACTACTAATATATTAATGGGTGGGAGGGGGATGGTAGTCATTCTAGTTAATAGCATTTCAATGGATATTTGGGTACTATATTCAGAATAGACAGTTTATGGGAATACAATATAAATGAGAAGGAATGCTATCTATTTTGCATATAAAATACCTTTATCCGAACTTCTCCAGGTAATCCTTAAACCAGCAAAATGTCCTAGGTCAAATGGACTGGTTAGCAAAATATATGTGCATATTAATCCCCGGAATTTTGTTGGTATTGCTGTTACCTAATTTTCTTCTACATTATGCTGATGCTCCATTCTACCAGAAGTTAGCAAAAGTAGTAATGATCCCAAAACCTGGAAAAATTCCTTAGAGTTGTAGAAATTACAGTTACATTTCTGCTGTGAATGTATATTACAAATTATATATGTATAGTTGGGCTCTAATATTAGCTTTAGTACGCTCCTTTGTGATGTTGCTTGACCAGATACGGCTTTATTGAGCATGTGTAGTGTTGAGAAGGTATCCATAGGGTCCCTTTTCCTGTTTGTAGATCAATGCATAATGACATTGCATTTGTTAGAAAATGCCTTTGGTAAAGTGAACTGGACTCAGTTCTTGTTTTTATTTTTCAGAGATGGTCTTCCTGCCCATTTTCCTATAGCCTTTCCTTTATTATAGTATGGCTCTTCTTAATTAAATTAGGCCCCTTTGCTTCCCACAAACTCATAATGAAATGTGGGACTAGGCAGGGATACCCTCTATTTCCACTTTAATTTGCACTGGTCTTTGAACTTTTGACTGTTCTAGTAAGGAAATATCAGGGGGAGTGTTGGATATCTGATCATAAAGAGAAGCTACTTTCTGTAACCTTCTGGACTGATGACATTTTTCTCATACTGGCAGACCAATAAACTATTAGATATTCTGAATTTGTTTCGAGCATATTCAGGATAATTAGGTTTACAGATGACTCTTAGTAAAATAAACACACTTTTGGTTGCTATCACTCCTTCTTAAGAATTTTGGGAATTATTTCAGTCAGGATGAAGGGATGGGGATATTAAAAAAAAATATTTTATTATCAATAAAATATACATCCTTTACACAATACTGGAAAGTTTTTAATTGGAAATGCTTGCACAGAGCATTCTTAACCCCAGACAGAATCAATAAAATTAGTTCTTCCATAAAAGGAATATGTTGGAGATGTGAGCAAGTACACAATGCAGATTGGAACCACATTTTCTTTGATTGTGTTAAAATTAAGCCATTTTGGAATGGTATTAATAACTTTCTACAAGCTTTATTTATTGAATCATTTTATTTAACTAAAGCTCTTGTATTATTAAATGTGAACGAAGGTCCTCATTTGAATAGGTCAAACATGTATCTAGTATGGACTATACTTGCAATTTCAAGGAAGTGTATCACAAGAAGATGGAATACAAACACAATACCAACTTTGGAAAACTTCTACAGCCTACTGAAGACCACAGCATTATTGCAAATTAAAATTAAAGTACTAAGAATTTATCCAAAGCCATTTATCAACAACCCTTGGGGAAAAATCTTATCATTGATTGACACTATACAATAGTCGATCACACACTCTGATAATGGATTGGACATACTTATAAAGTAAATGTATACGTTAAGATCTGTTATAGTGTCAGGCTAACGTTAAGATCTGCTATAGTGTCAGGCTAATGTGAATAGTGTACATAGTTATTTAAGATGTTATGTATAAATACTATGGAATTCATTCAAATGTATTTGAAAAATAAAAACAATTTTTGAGAAAGGATGAAGGGATAGGGCAAGAGATAATAAGAAGTTTGTAATGCCTGTGATAAAGATGTAAAATATACAAGAAGCAATCTTAAAAAAATAACATAATTTACTATTTCATTGTTGATGGAAATAAGTTGATCACTCCTTAAGCAAAAGTTTTCCAAAGCACCTCTTTCACCTAAGATTCTATCCAATCTAAATCATACAGCTAGGTATGAGGAATTGAATTCGAGGTTGATCCACCCTCTTCAGTTCTTTTAAGCTCCCATTAAATATGGACTTTCCTTAGTAAGGGTTGTTAATAACAAATTTAACGGTAGTCTGTACTTCTATCTTTTATGCCTTTGGTTCTGTCTTCTGAATACTTTCACCTTTCCCTTGATGTCTTCCTATAGTACTATATGGAAGCAACTAATTGCTTTATAATAATTGGAGACAGTAAATCAGATAGTCAAAATAACCCTCATTGGCTCTCTCAAATCTATCTTACAGCCCATTCAGTTTATGTCTGAATTTATTAAGATATTTCATATCAAGCACCATATCAATTGAAAAAAAAGAAAAAAACATATATAGATATAGACCAAATATCAACCTGATCTTTGTAAATTTGCTTCCATCTTGCCTATAGACAGCCTCAGACTACTAAACTGATATTACTTGTTCTCAACTATAGAACCTGGAGAAAATGTATCTTTATCCTTAGCTTTACACATATTATTGAATGAGTTATAAATTAAAAACCTGTTGGTTTTCACCCTAGGTTACTGATAGATAGTTATGTTTAATTGCTGGCTTGCATTTAAGATTCCCATAACTTGCAGAATGACCTCTTCTGAAGTGATTTAGATTTGTTGGGGGGAATTCTATGACTACTTCAAGTTGTAATCATCTGAAAACTTGGTCAGCCAGAGGCCCTTGGCATTAGCCTAAACTTTTGAGAAGTAGATCCCAAAAAGTAGCAGACCCATCCAGCACAGAGCCCTGAAGGACATTGCTAGTGACCTTCCTGATTGTGGAGCTGGCCTCCCTTATCCTAACTTCCTGGGACCAATCTCAGAGCCAGTTGGGTATTCAGCATATAACACCAAGGTTTATGCCTATACTCATGAGTTTGTTTAACTACCTGAGTAGGATACTGTGTCAAATGCTTCAGTAAGGTCAAGGTAGGTAGAATGCATCGTTTTGCCCTCATCCATTGCCTATGGGACCTTCTCAAAGAAGTCCACCAGGTTTAGTAGGCATGATCTGCCCTTAACAAATGAAAATGGGGTTGGATCCAGACTATGAAGGTTTTCTATGGCCTTCTAAATCATTTCCACCATGCCTCTGTTTTATTAGCGTCACATATGAGACTAATCAGACTTATGGGTCGGTAGTTCCCAGGGTCCATTGATGGATCACCTTTGTGCAATGGGATAACCATTGCACTTCTCCATTTGTTTGGCACAAAGTGTTAAACAGTCCCAGTGGTCTTAATAACTTATGTTTCAGGCTATTTAGGAGGCATCCTGGGATATTATTGGGGCACATCGATGCAATGTCTTTGACCTTAGTGCATATAAGATTTGCTTCCTAGTGATAGTTGGGGTGCATTTCCTGTGGGTTGGTGGAGGGAGAGGGTGTAGAACTAGAGCTGAATTTGTCAGCCAGCAGATTTGTTATGCCTTCTGGCCCTGTGTAAGTGGTTCTATTTGCAATCAGTTCTGCACATTGCTGTGTTCTGCCTTTAAGGTTACAGACAAAGCTAAAGAAAGCCTTGTGGCTGTGATTCACCTCTTAACCTCAAATTGTATTTAGTAGACGTAATTTTTTCTATTATTTATTTGTTTAGATTGATGAGTTTTTCTTTTTTATCATTCTGGGCATAGCACTTCCTAATCTTGGCCTTGAATTTTTTTCTTTTGTTGTACAACCTGTTATGTTTGGATTCAAAAAGGCTGGTTTGTTTTTTTGAGTTACTCTGGGCGTATTTGTGGTAGGCACAGCTGTCTGTATACCTTAATTGACATGATTGTACAGGGTTTCTGTGAGCAAACTGTTATCATGGTTTGGGGAGACTTGCAATTTTGAGAAGCTACCACTTAGTAGTAGGAAGTTTGCTTTAGTACAATGTTTTAATCAATATTTGAAGGACTAGAGAGTATAGGTTTAGACCATCCTTGACAAAGCAACATGGTCTGTTGAGTACATCCTTCCATTCAGACAAGGAGTGAATAAACCACTTGTTACTTCACAGAGAGAAGGAACATACCCTTGTAGGATCTGTAGTGCCTGTAATTCTATACACACAGGACCATCGTTTACACAGATGCATAAAGGTATAGTGATGAAACATGCTTTTTATGCCGATTGTTCAACAAGGAATGTAGTATATTAGTTAGTGTATGGAATGTTCAGCATTCCATATGGGTAAAACAAGGTCCTTAAGGGAGCGTATCATGGAACATTTTAGCGGTATTAGGAACAGTAAAGAGAGAAATGCACTAGCAAGGCACACTAAGGAATTTGGCATGCATCAAGCCTTTAGATTTTTAGAAATAGTTAGAGAGTTCAAGGAAGGGGGACACAAAGAATAGAACAGAATTAGCTGATCTCAGATGGATAATACATTTTAATGCAGACAAGAAACTAGGCGTTAATAATGCTGTATCTATTAAACCGGTACTACTCACACGCACACTCCTCCATTGAGTAAAGTGGTTTTTAAAAAAATTTTTAACTCAATGTATTTCTTATATGATGTTACTTATTTATTGACATGTTGACTATATGAAATGTAATCTTTTTCATTAGTTTCTGGAGATATGCTTTTAAGCTGACTAATTAGTTAATTGCTTAAGACTGGGCAGTCTTCTTAAGTACATTGATGCTGTTCTTTTTGTATTTGAGTCTGAAGAAGCGACTGGGAAGTTGTGAAAGTGCTTACTCTCCTTTTTTGTTTTATTAAAACTGTTTTAGTTTAAGCCGTGGTTGGTCCTCTTTGGTCTTTTGAAAAATATTGCTGTTTTATTTATAGAGGACCTTTACCTAGTTCCTGCTCTTTCTTTGACAGGTTCAAGGAAATACATATGAAGTGTATTTGAAAGTCATTAGGGCCCACAAATTTCCCCTGTAGAAATTTACCTTGGGTGTTAGAGATTTTCTCTTTTCTAGTTTAGAGAAAATTATCTGTTGACTTGCAGACAGAGCAAAAGCACACACCTGTACAGTCCTTCATGTATAGCTACTTATTATACAATGACTGGCCATTAACATTCAGAATGTGGCATGCTGATTGGTAAGTCTGACCAGTGTGCCCATTGTAAATCCAAGCATGTAGCAATGGAAAAATACTGGTCGCCCAGACTTTTTTCCATTGATATATGCTACAGATTTTTCACTTTTCTTCAGCTTTAGAAAAATAAATAAATAAAGAATGAAGTCCAGACAGTACGGAGGCATGACAGTGATTATGTCAATGGTCTGGATTTCAAACTTTATTTATTTTATTTAAAAACAAAAAGCAACAGAGATCTTCCTTTCTCTGTTGCTTCCTTTACAAAGCACTGATGTACTGTGTAAGCGTGTGCATGCTCAGTACATCAAGAAAGCCCCAGGACACCGAAAAAAGCAGAAGAACACCATGGCACCATTATACAAAGATGTTATTTAAGAAAAGTAAGTAATTTTTTTCTTAAATAATGTCATTGTATAACAGCAATAATCAACAACATGGGTGTGGTGTATTGAAGATTTACCCACGGATGGCTTTGTTTAATCACTCTGTCATCACCCTTGTGATTAAACCACACCGTTGATTATTGCTATGTTATACCACACTTTACTCTCTATATTTTATGAACAATAAGCATTATAGGAACATTGTTGTATTCATAGCTCTCAACCTCTTAGTACAAGTAATCTGGACAAAGAAAAACACAATGGGGGAACAGAGGCTCAAAATTAGAGACAAAACTTATAAACTTAGAAAGTTGCCAGAATAAAACGTGGTGTGTTAGCGTGCATTTTTCTGTAGGATATAAAGCATGAAACTCAAATGGATGTCATTATTTAATGACTTTAATCCTCACTGATTCACCAGAACCACACATTTTATAAGGAATAGACTGTAAGTATGAAGTAAAAATCTGGATAGTTGAGAGGTATGACTGTATTACATTAAAATGCATATCCACCTTTGCCAACAAGAAGCACTTCTTGTCTCAACCCAACCCCCTCCTGTAGCAGACTAGCCCATCATGCCACTATATCTGATACTAAAAGGTCATTTTGATCACCCTAGGTCATACAACCTTTCCCAGCTGGCCTCCCTACTTGTAAGCTTCAGTGGAACTACAGCAAAAATGCTCCTACCCATGGAGTCTCTTGACTTCTCTCATTAGAGCAGATAGAATAAGGAATGCATTTGTCCTTTCAAAAACTACTGTCCCTACTGATTAGTCTTGTTTTGTCATTGCTTCCGTATTGATGTTTTGTCCATATTCTCAAGCAGACTTTCACTATCTTCGCATACAATTTCTAACCTTGTAATCACCCACCAGCTTTTGGACCCTCATAACCCTACCGTTTTCACCTTCTACCTATACATTAAACGTATGAGGTGCTTCCATCTTAATAAACATCTTATCAAATTTAGTTTAAGCCACTTCAGTTACTCCACTGCAGCAACATCTGTATCCTTATACTCAGGATCTTGGGAGCTAATCTTTGCCTAATATATGTGGGCTATGAAAGACTCCTTCCTTTTTTTACTGATTTTAGGCATTTGATACAGTATCCCACTCAGACTACTTTTGTAGCTCAAGCAACTCAACTAATACCTCATCCAAACATACAACTCAGGTGTAAGACCAACAACACTTTCTAGCATTATCTGCTTGCTAGCCAATGCATCCCATCCTTTGGAACAGACTCACCCTGCACATCAAACAGAATATTTACCCAAAAACTTTTAAAACAAGTCTTGATGAATGGATGGGTTATCATAAATTCATATGAATATTAATACTAATAATTTCCTTTTCAGAGAAGACTAGTTCTTTTATATTGCATGAGGGATGTGATTAGGTTTCTTGATGGTTCTACAATTCTAAGCTTAATATAAATCTTATAGACACATGAACCTGTAATCCACATGCCTATTTACCCCACCAATTCTAGAATTCTGAAATCCCCCATCCTCTATTACATAGTTCCCAGTGTTTCTAACTAGGCTATCATTTTCAGTTGTCCAGAAAGTTTTAAGTCCTCTCACCCGTCCTCCTTTAGCAACCCAATTTTTTCATTTTTCCTACCTTTAAACTTTGTACATTTTTATCTTGTAAGGTCAGGTACCCCCTCCCCCACTTCTCCACCTCGGTATCTTAATTCTGTCCCTGCCTACTCATACTATTTAGATTTTCTATATAACACTATCATAGACCCTTTGTATTTCTTGTAAAGTTTTCACATGCAGGATAAGTTCTATATGCTTCATCTAAATAAAGGAAGGCAATACCATCAACTTAACCTTTGTTTATCCTCCCCAAGGAATCCAACTTATTTTTTTCATTAGGTTTTTCCAGCTGTTCTTACTAATCATTGCTACTGTAGGAAATAACCTGAGCCCCAACAACTTCTTCCCTTCCTATAAAACAAGTTAAGTCTAACGTTCCTACCCATTTTTACAAGGCAAGTGTGTGTGATGTAATTTGGTCTTAAGGACTTGTCAAAAATATGCCATTACCTTGAAGAATAACACCTCCTCATACACACTCAAATATACTCCACAATGAACCATCACAAAATCAATCTATATTCTGTCTTTGTGGGCCCTTCTACATTATATTCTGAGCACATTGCCTTACAGTGTTTCATTATCCATAATTACTGTAGATAAACTGGTATACACACAGACACACTAATTTCCAGGAGAGGCTAGTAATGCCTTCTAGTGTTGTAACCCTCTCGCTCATACTTAATGGTGGAGCTGCCAGAACCAAGAACCAGCCTGGAGAACTTTAGTTACTATTACATTCCTTAAAATTAAGCCATAAATGGACTGAAGACAGTATCGGATGAGTAGACTTTCCTTTCCACTGATGAATACCAAGCATTCAGTCACCAACACTTAATAGTAATCTCTTTAATTCACAAAAAATACATAATCAGCAACAAACCTTGGAAATTAAATAGTGTGTGTGTGTGTGTGTGTGTGTGTGTGTGTGTGTGTGTGTGTGTGTGTGTGTGTGTGTCTAATTATTTACTAAAAGATAAAGAGTTATGTAGTTTAATAAATTAAATAGGTTCATAGGTTAAGTAAGCAAAGTACAATACTGTACAGAATAATGTAAAATAAAGACCTGAGAGAGACAGCTTAGAGGAAAACACTAATTCCTGCAAAATGTTCCATAACTATCCTCTGGCAGGCAGGGAGAAGTGTTCTTTTTCCCACTGTCTAAAAACTGTAAAAGAAAATAGACAAACGAAAACAGAATAAACTCTCTTTTTCATGGAGCTGGATGACATTGGTGTGACACATTCATATACTACAACGACTAATTCCAAAAGGATTCTGTGTTACATCTTCAAAGCTCGAGGTGGTTCTTTACAGTAAGATGGTTATGGTTTTGGTACTTGTCCCAGGGGTGTCTCAGGACAGGTGATTACTGAGAGATAGACAACTGCACAAATCTTCCCAAACAATCCCCTTTCTTTTTTGCTTCAGATTAAGTGGTTCCTGCCTCCTGTGTGGAGTCTTTGTCCACAGGGCTTTTACAGTCAGGTTTGTACTGCAAACACTAAATATCAGGTAAATGATGCAATGCCTTAAACAACAAGTTATTCCTATTCAACCTGGATAATAATGAAAGAGTGAGTGAACCTGTTTGTGATTTTCTTCTACCTACAAAGCACCATAAAGTAAAGTCAGCTCATAAAATATGTTAAATCCTGTTGCAGCTTTTCAGTAAAACAATTACCTACTCCCACATGAAAAAGATCATAGTTTACAGTTTAGCTGCAAGTTCAGATCAAACCATTTATATGCCTTGTTTGTAATTCACAAAAAAAACATATTTGCAGACTTTATATACTACTTCATACATTTCACAACTTTGTTGCATTTTACTATTACAGATGTAGGATTTTTAGACATATATTGTTTAAAAAAATTAAATTCAGTTTCATATTTACATTTTACATGTGAAAAATGCCCACACTTGCTTGAGTTCATTAAAACTTCCTTTCAGAGTGAATGTAGACCTAGCTGCTTTCCCAATGTTTTAAATGTAGCTCTAATCCCGACACCCACCAGAAATATCACACAATCATCTGCAAAAGACTTAATCCCACTACTCCAACCGGTTTTCCCAACCGTTCACATATTCCTTCAACGTGTGTATTAATTTTTCATTATACTCAGGAATAAACAGAATGATTGCAGCCTTGTCTATTCCTTCTGTCTAATTAGTCTGATTCAGAACGGGACTATAGTATATCATCGAACCATCACTTCAATGAACGGCATTTCATTGGAAATGCCATTCATCGAACCCCCCACCCCCTGCTTATTTTATACATACATACATATATATATATATATATATATATATATATATATATATATATATATATATATATATATACCAACTCCAAGATCGGACTACAGTGGAGAAAGGGCAAATTTTCCCATCCTTACCATAATGTTTGACAAAATGCCATTTGATGAACTGTTATTTAAATGATATAGTAGGGATCCATTCAGAGCACCCTCTCTTAGTTGCAACAATAAACCAATGTTACCCATCGACAGATTTTATTTTTTTTAAGAATTTACCATCCCCAACCTCTGAAGTTCTCAATTTATTGTGTCAAATGTTTTTTTGCATATCAAAAAGCACAGTACCTACATGCCTGGAGCTTCTTTCTCTATGTACTGTGCAGGCCTCAGTAATAGCCACCAGTGATCAATCAGTATCTTTTAAATGTTAGACTGGGACAGGATAATAATAACCAATAATATTATCTGCACATTCAACATTAAGACTTGGGCAATCATTTTTGCATCCTTGTTATAAAGTGAGACTGTTCTAAAATTGGTGGGATGCACTGGGTCACCCTTTCCTTTGAGAAGAAACACAACAGTCTCTTCTTCCAAATTCCCCACCTCTGATCCTATTATTTTATAAAACTTCACTGCAAATCTATAAGAAGTTTTATTATTTTCCCCCATTCAGGTGTCTAATGGTGCAGTCATGTATCCATGTATATCTTGCTAGCTAGCGCATTCCTACTCTTAGTTCTTACTTCTAAATCTACCTCATGAATGGTAACTCCCCTTCCTTATCACCCCCCCTTGTATAGATCTTCATAAAAGGTCTTGATTGCCTTCCTTATCTCTTCCTCACTGTTGATCATTTTCAGTTTATCCTCTCCTTCCCTGATCCATTTTTGGTGTATCTGCTCTCCTATCTTCCACTTAAGTAATTTTACCTCAAACTGTTCCTTGGCTCTCCACATGCCCCTTTCCATCAAAACATTTCCTCTGCTTGAACTTCATCATCTAATACCTCTTTAATCTCTTTTATTCTTACCATTTTTATCAGTCTGTCCCATCCCACCCCTATCTTCATCTTACATAATTTCCACTCCAGTCCCTCAACTGCGCTTTTACTCCTCTCAGATGAGACTCAAGGCCTGCAACAAACTACAAGCAGTGTTGACTCCCTGCTGGGGATTTGAAACAAAGAAGCAAGGAAAGTACTTCAATCTCTCTTTTTTTTTTGTAAATATAGTTGCTTAAACTGATTTTCCTCATTGAACAGAAGAGATTCCACTTTGCCATTTTTAATTGGCTTGTATGCCGGCATACGAGCCAATCAAATATCCCAAAGGAGAGCCTCTTCTGTTCAATGCGGAACAGCAGGCTGTTCCGCATTGAACAGCAGAGACTCTGCTTTGCTGGTAACAGCACCATTGTTTGGAAAAGATATTGTCAGAATAGTCTGGTGAACCCATCTGTTCAAAACCTGGACAAACATAACTGATCCAAGAGCAAGGCAGGCCAAGCCATCCCTTCCAGACACAGATTATCACAAAAAGAGAAGTATGTTTTTTTTTCATTCAGCTTCAGCCTTGGAAATGTTTTCTGGAAAAAACGTATTTTCAGTCACATGTAATTGGGCTCTGCATTCTGGCAAAGTAGTCTGGTGCTCTATCTTTGATTACAGTGTACCTAATACTTGCAACTCTTAAGGCAAAGACAGGGCTATCTTAGGTTCAGAGCCATGTTTCACCTGTCTCACACACACTGAAGTGGTCACAAAGGTATCTATTGCTCTGAACAAAGGTTAGTTTACTATTGTTTTTAACCATAAATTAAAGCAATTATTATGCAGTTTTATAGTTCAGGGATGTAGTTTCAGAAAAATCCATGAACATTATTGAATTGGTTGACCAAAATGTATTGTTCTGTTGCCAGAAAGGTACATGAGTATTACCCAGAGTGTAACAGCTAAGGGAGAGCACTTTACATTTTACAATGTATCTGTGTAGATGGCCTACATGATGAAACAGTAACATGACCTTAATCAACTATCAAGCAGTTGACTGGAAAATAATCAAAAAATAGTCTTTATATAAATATCATTATAGTCAAAATAAAGATTCCAAAACTGCACATCAGGATACTAATCTAATTAACTCTTTGGCTCCTTCCTTATGGTACTAATCTGTTAATAAGCTGTCTGTGTAGTAAGAAGATGAAAGAACTGCTTCAGTGAAGTCTATTACTTCTCTCAAAATCAGAGGCAGCATTACAGTGGATTAACAGATCAAGCTGAGCTATAGTCTGAACTGCATGATTTAAAACATTTAAAGTGAAGAGAAATAAGCCATTTTCTAATGAATTATAGTACTTTTACAGAAAGCCACATACAGATCATTAACTTTTTCATGCACATTAATGTATTTGTGGTACTGATTTAGTATTAACGCCTGTATAACTGTTGTAAATGACAAAAATATTTTCTCTTAGTCACAAAATGGGATAATACAGTGTGTGTACACTGCAGAGTGAGAAATTAAGAAATCCTAAAATGCTTTTATTTAGAGTAAAAAAATTAATTTTTACAGAGGTGTTTTTGTTCCTTGAATCCCTGAAGTAGGGAGTAAACCCTTCACCCCATTAGCTAAATATGTTAACTCTGATTATGCAGTCCACTGGAGTAAAACAACTATTTGGCTTGCTGGAAAACCAAGGGATCCGTTTTGCTCTCTGACAGTGTAACACCAAAATAATTATATTAAGTTAATTAGGGAGGGTGACACAAGTGCAAGCCCTCACGGGGGTAGGGGAGGTAAGGGGGATGCAGCCCATCTACAAAATGTCATAAAATTATTGATTTTGATTTATTTGAAGAATGTTTGAAATGTAAAAATGCTTTATAAGTATAGCTCAAAGTTTTATATCCATAGTTAATTTCAACAAAAATAGGTTTGCCCTCTTGCAGTTGACTACATAATAGAGAAGTAATGTCACATCTCTGTCTCATGTCCCCACGTGCATATATGTCTGAAGAGAAACAGGTATATTTTTTGTGATACCATACCATACTAATACTGTTTCAGTGTTTACTGCAGTGAAGTATAGTTTGCCATTTTATATTTGAACTTGATTTTTGCAATACTAAGGCTACTCCTTTAGCATACATAGTGATAGGTTCTTGGTGAAGGGTAACATTTAAAGCATGTTTTTATCACAATATATAGTTTTCCTATTAACTTAACAATGAGAGAAAATGATTGCTGGAACAAAAGCATTTCCTGCAATTTATTTGTTTTTTGTTTGTTGACTGGGAAATTCCGACTAGGACAAAACCTATTTTCACGGCAGCCAAAGGGAGAAATGCTTCAGACGCATTTCTTTGGAATGTGGGAGGAAACCCATCCAAATGCAGGGAGAACATGCAGACTCCACATAGAAGGCACCCCAGCTGAGAATCAAACCAGAGAACCTCTTGCTGTGAGGCGACATCATTAACTGGTGCATCATTATGCCACCCAATGAAAAATCTTCTTTTTCTTCTTTTGGCTTTTCTCGGTTAGGGGTCGCCACAGCAGATCATCTGTTTGCTCATGATTGGCAGTGGAGTTTTATGGTGCTGAGTTGCCAGCCCAGCACCCAGCCTTCCACAGAAGGCACACACACGCACACACTCATAAAAGTTAAAATAAAACCAGTGAAAGCAATCAGCTAGCCTTATCAGTTATGGTTCTGTGTTATAGAGGGGTGATGCCTAGACTATGGCATAAAGCTGCTTCTATGCACTTCTTAAAAACTAGAAAAACAAAATCACCCTTTAAAACCAGTGTAATATTATGACAATGAAAGCTTTATCAGTTTGAGAGGAACAAAATTTCCACACCTGTTTATGCAGGAATTTGAATATTGCATTACATGATAATTAATTGCTGGTTCAGTGTTATTTAGCTGCAGTCTTTATTTATATTTTGCAGAGGGATTTGTGTTCATTTAGGATATAATCTGTAATTACGGATGTCCTTTACAGTATTTTCATGGTGTAACTGGGTTGACTAGCATAGCAAAAAGATTGCAAGTTATTTGCCTACATTAAGACCACAGATAGTCTGTCTCCAGGAAATTGAAATGAGCGTAAATGTGTGTATTTCTGCTTCCTTAACTTATGAAGTAAAGAATAATGACGCGGTTTCTGTACCCCAATAGTCAAAGCATGACGTTTCATTTGGCAGCTGATGAAGTGAAAGCACAGAGGAGGGGCTACACTGTGTGCTATGGAGAGCTAGAGATTGTCATAAAAGCATGCAAGTGTGTGTGTGTGTGTGTGTGTGTGTGTGTGTGTGTGTGTGTGTGTGTGTGTGTGTGTGTGTGTGTGTGTGTGTGTGTGTGTATGTGTGTGTGTGTGTCTGTCTGTCTGTCTGTCTGTCTGTCTGTGTATGTGTGTGGGTGTGTGTGTCTGTCTGTCTGTCTGTGTATGTGTGTGTGTGTGTCTGTCTGTCTGTGTATGTGTGTGTGTGTGTGTGTGTGTGTGTGTGTGTGTGTGTGTGTGTGTGTGTATGTGTGTGTGTGTGTGTGTGTGTCTGTGTGTGTGTCTGTCTGTCTGTCTGTGTGTGTGTGTGCCTATCTGTCTGTCTGTGTGTGTGTGTGTGTGTCTCTGTCTGTCTGTCTGTGTGTGTGTGTGTGTGTGTGTGTGTGTGTGTGTGTGTGTGTGTGTGTGTGTGTGTAACTTCCTGGAATAATTGGTGGCATTCTGGGAATGTTTGACATTATAAATGCAATTGCATTATGGTGATAAGCATCGTTAGAGAGGCCCTCCCCAAACTCCAGGTTTCTGCTCTGGGCAGGTGTTTTTCTTGTATCTGAAAAGTATGACAGTGATAGAGAACTATGATGGAATGGGTGTTTCTGCCAAGGTATTTGTACATGTTCCTCAGCTGGGTTGAGATAATTGTCTAGAACAGGCAAACATATAAGTGCATGATTATCATTTCTGGTTTGTTTAAGGAAAATCCTCTCATTTTGTTTATGTATAATTACACTGGTGGATTAACCTGAGGTGTAGATTGACAGAGTAAACAGAAAGTAGACAGACAGTGTTCATTATTATTGTAATGAAGATAGAGATAGGCAATGCCTTCAGACTCTAGCAGAAGACTTATAGGGCTAGTCCTTTAGTCAGGATGGGACTCTAGTAGGGCAAATTTAAATGTGATAATATGGAAGCTGGGAAGAGGCTCTGTGTAGTGATGTGAAAGTTTGTCATGAGTGGCCTTTGCTCTCATTTGGAAAAGAGTGTACAAGACATTATGGAATGGCTAGCCAGAAGCAGTGTAAATTGAGAAAATGGACAGGTTCTGATTTTCTAGTGTTTGCAGATCAAGTATTTTGGGAATACCCCAGCTGAAGAAGCATCATTGGTCCTTCATCGGGGACAGCTCAGGACAGAGAGTATGAATAATATTTGTGACATCAATAAAAGACATCTGGGCATGATGCTGAATATCTGATTGATTTCTACCTTAAATAATTGGATCTATCGTCCAAGAACTGTGAACATGCAGAGACTGTGATAGCACCTTGTAAAGTAAAGGAGATGCTGGAGGTTATATATGCACAATCAGGGCAGTTGTAAATCCATTAATCCTCATGGATTTCCTGTCAAGGCGTGTTTTGGCTGTGAGTAAGTTGTTCCGGAATTTGTAGGCTTAGCAAGCCATAATATTGCAATGAAAGATATTCCTTCTTTTTAAGAAAAGGTAGTTATTTCAGTGATTCAAGTAAAACTCTTGAGCAGATGTTATCCTGCAGACCCATGCAGACCCATGTCTGTACAAGGTCATTATTACAAGCTTTTGTGGCTGTTGTGGATGACAGAAATGTATCTCTAATTCATGCACACACATTTAATACACACACACACACACACACACACACACACACACACACACACACACACACACACACACACACACACACACACACACCACTGTGTGTGTACATATAATTCCACTAAGATACCTAGAAATGCTCAGTACCAACTGCAATAAATGACTGACTTGTATACACATAGCTAAATAAATGCACTCACATATAAGTTTCATGCAGTGCCAAGCAATCCAAAAAAATAAAATAACCTTAAGCTCCCACATGCAGTCTCCCTGTTGGAGGGCCTCTGCATTCTCATTTCAAAGTTGCTGCAAATGTAAAAATCAAGTGATGATTTATACAGTAAAATTCTTGCTCCTCCTTCTCTGTGATGTTGCTGCTCAAACCCTACAGTTTGACTGTTTATTAACACAAAAATATCTCTCACAAGGGTCCAAAAATAATAATTTGTAGGGAGGGATAGTAATATACATTGCTCACAATGCTACAACATCTAGCTAACAACCAATGGTGAGATGGAGCAACTGTGCTCGAGCAAATGAAAAATTGGCTGTGAAAATTGCTACCATTACCTTTCTCCGCCTGCTTATACATCCCCATAACCAATGCTTTGATCCTACATTTTGATATTTTAAAAAAGTTTTATTTAGTTATTGCAATGAGTTATGTATGTTACTATCCCTCCCTGCAGATTATTTTGGTCCCTTGTGAGTGATATTTTCGTATTAATAAACACACGTGGAGAGAGAGAATCACTTTGGCCCACTCAGCATGTCTCCTCTGTTCAGTGGTTGCTGCTAAACTTAGCATGCTCAGACTAAAGCAAAAAAAGAAAACTGAGTCTATGCAACTGATTTAAATTCTTTATACTACTACTTGCCTGGCTAGCATGACCTTTGACTGTGTGGGAGGGAGGGAAAGGATATGTCATGCTATTGAGCAACATAGCATCTCAATTATGGGTTTATTTGAAGTCATTTTGCTTTAATTAGTCTAGGGTAACAATTTCATTGGTGCATTAATTGTATGTGATGAGGTCCTGATGAGCTCACAAGAGTATGACTCCTTAATTGTGATACTGTCTTGGTTCTGTGCTAAATAAAGTTTATTTTTAGTGCTTGTAACATGGAGGAGTGTGCCCAATAAAGAATAAAGTAGCTAAATTGGGTGGATAATAAAAATACTAATAAAATAAAAAAGCCATCCTGGGCCAGTGACGAAGCTAGCACATTAATAACTATAAAGTGTGGAAAAAATAACTTTAAACATACTAAAATAATATGTGAACCTTCTTAAAACACATCAACAATTTATTAAATGTTAAGCACTTTTGTTTCAAAATTCTTTCAATGGCACTTCTTCAGAACAATGAAACATGTCAATTAAAATCATTATGTAGAAAAATTAAACCAGTTAATCAATTTGCCACAAGCTTCTTAAAACAATACTACATGTTAAGTACGATGTAGTGGTGCAGTGGCAGGGTTGTCGCCTCACAGCAAAAGGTTCTCCAGGTCAATTTTTGGCTGGAGTGCCTTCTGTGTGGAGTCTGCATGTCCTTCCTGCATTCGTGTGGGTTTTCTCCAGGTGCTCCAGTTTCCTTCCACATTATAAAGACATGTGTCTGGAGTGTTTCACCCTGGGCCTCCACTGAAAATTGGCTTTATTCCAAGTTGGACATTTCCGGTAAACAAATGTTAAATAAAAATAAATAAATAAATGCATACAAACTATATGTGGAACTTAATAAAATCACATAAAAATTCAAAAAAGGTTGACTCCCCATTAAAAAAAAACACTAAAAACTAACATAATTAATATTACAACTTAACAATTACATAAAACTTAATACCACAACTTTCTTAAATATTCCAACTGGATCAGTGCTCCACACTGTAAAAGTACATTTCGATAAATAAATGAATACTAGTTACATGTCGGCCTAATTAGATTTCAGGTACCTTATGTTACTGATGCTTATTTTCACAAACAGCTCAGGACACAGTCAGGTGTATAAAATAGCCTTGAAGTCTTCAGAGAAGTGCTATAATGGACAGTATTTTATACAATGAATGAGTGCATGTTGACCCTAAATTCTTGTTTGCAGGCATACAAGTTGCCTTGTGCTGCTTAAGGTTGTTGTAGTAGTTATTCTTTTATTTGAATGACTTTAGATGCAAATGTTTAGTTTTTGAGGTTTGCTGTCCTCACAAATGTGTTGAACATACCTAAAATTTTGTCTGCCACCTTTGTGGGCAAAGTCATGGTGCAAACTGAGATGAGAATTTTTGATCTAGTTTAATATATGGTTTTCTTAAACTCGAGGAGGTGCTCTCATCTCAAGCTCAGCTTGGCAAAGTTTAACTCCCCAATCACTGTTTTCATAAGTAATCAATGTGGGTGTAGTTATGTGTGGACCAACAGTGAATCCTTTCTTTTATTAGACCTCCCTCTTCATGTGGAGTTAATACAAGTTTGGGTGTTTGTGCCATATGGAGAGATTCATAGGGTGGGTGATTGCCTTCCTGTAAAAAATGTTTTTTTTTTGTTTTTTTCTGGACAAGGTTAGGACCTGTTGTTTTTATCCTTTTGTAAATCAAGGGGCCAGGTTCTGTAAAGTTTGTGGAATCCAGTGCATTATGTGATATCAGTGGAAAAGTTGTGGTTAACTACGTAATATGCTACAGTGAACCCAGAATATGTCAGTGCATAACAGAGTATCTCAGGAGTAATGGCGCAATATATATCACTCACAGGTACTCCGTAAGTAGTGAAAAATTGCTGCCAAATCATGATGCATATTAGCAAAATTACAGAAAAAAAATCACATTCTAAGCAGCCTGAAATTCATAAATACATATCTATAACAGAATTTCTCCATAAGCTTACAATTATGGAATATCTCCATAAGTCCATTATTATTAAAGCATGCTAGCTACCACTTATGGATTCTGACAAAATCCATAAATTCTCTAGTAAAAAAAGGTGAATAAAGGTGATGGGCAATTATGACTGCATCATCATAGCTAACAATGGGTGCAGAACATGTGTGGGGAACACAGGTAATCCACACACCCAAGGAACTTGGGAGATGGAAAAGTGGATGTGAGCATGTATGTATGTTGTTATAGGAAAATCATGAGGGGAAGTCAGAGGGCATGGGCAATTTTTATATATCTGCATCTCTCTCTCATATATATATATATATATAAATATAGAGGAGGCCCTTCATTTGTTTGAACTTTCATATCTTCGAAACTCATATGGCCGACACCATATGAGCGAACATTTGAAAGACCGACAAATGATAGCGGAGATCCCGCTAATGTGCAGGAATGGGAGATTCCCCTTTCTTGCACTGTAGTGCAATCTCAGAGTGAGAATATTTAAGTAGCAGGTGTGTGTGGGGCTTGCCCCCCTGCATAACACAGTTTTACTGTGAATACAGGTAGGTAAATGGTTCTATTTCAGGATGCCGGCCTTTCAGAATGTCGATCATATGGTGTCGGCCATATGAAAGTCGGCATTCTTAATGGTCGACATTCTGAAGTAGATCCATATATATATATATATATATATATATATATATATATATATATATATTTTTTTTTTTTTTTTTGTGGGAATGGGTCCCAATTTTTAAGAATAGAATGAATGGTAAATATAGGAAAGAAGATGAGAAGGCCATCATAGCAGGTATATGCATAGAACAAATATCACACTCAGGACAGACAAAGGTTGAAAAAGAAAACAGTAAAGCTATGTATACTACACAAATGGCACACTGCACAACATGGGCAATAGAAAGTTGTCAAACAGGGTCAGGATGCATACCAGCCATGGTGAAATGCACAAAAACATATCTACATATGCGTTGTCATGTTATGACATGTTGCAAACTGTGTATTAGTCATACATGGATATGTATGACCAATGGTAGATGTGTGTTGTTGAGCAATAAATAGGGATCATAACACATTGGATAAATAAACACATAACCAGGTAGTTTGTCAGCAGTGCAACTATAAGTCAAGCAACATCACAGATGAGCTCATTCAGATTTTGGAATGTAAGAATAAAGCATGTTCACAAATCTAACAGTACAGCCATATAAAAAATATCAGCATGTGCACATGAATTTCAACAAAGTTCAGTGTTTAACACACTAGTATAATGAGAACAAGGATGTATAGCTAGTGACTTGTGTGCATATGTCCTGCATTGTATAATGGCCAGAGGTTTGGTATATGTTGATATTGTAAACAAAGTAATGCATGACAATGATCGATAATTGCAACAAAAGGCAAACATATCTGGAAAAGATAGCATGTACCTATAAAGGTGTTAGGGAAGTGGGCAACCTGCGTCCACATCCTCAAAGGCAACAATAAAGCAGGATAACAAGATAAGGTTACACATTCCAAATGCATGGGTACACCACATAAGGTGCTGTTGAAGTCAACCAAAAATTAATTTAAGCAAATGGCAAATGTGTGCAACTTGGGCAGAGTGAGTCAACAAAAATGGGCGTGTATAAATCACACACCTACACTGTTGTGCAATCGTGTAATATCAACAAATGGGCACATATAAATTACACACATACACTGTTGTGCAATCGTGTAACATCAACAAATGGGCACGTATAAATCACACACATACACTGTTGTGCAATTGTGTAACATCAACAAATGGGCATGTATAAATCACACACATACACTGTTGTGCAATCATGTAACATCAACAAATGGGCACGTATAAATCACACACATACACTGTTGTGCAATGGTGTAACATCAACAAATGGGCATGTATAAATCACACACATAGACTGTTGTGCAATCGTGTAACATCAACAAATGGCACGTATAAATCACATACATACACTGTTGTGCAATCATGTAACATCAACAAATGGGCACGTATAAATCACACACATACACTGTTGTTCATTTATGTAACATCAACAAATGGGCACATATAAATCACGCACATACACTGTTGTGCAACCGTGTAACATCAACAAATGGGCACGTATAAATCACACACATACACTGTTGTGCAATCGTGTAACATCAACAAATGGGCACGTATAAATCACACACATACACTGTTGTGCAATCGTGTAACATCAACAAATGGGCACGTATAAATCACACACATACACTGTTGTGCAATCGTGTAACATCAACAAATGGGCACATATAAATCACACACATACACTGTTGTGCAATCGTGTAACATCAACAAATGGGCAGGTATAAATCACGCACATACACTGTTGTGCAATCGTGTAATATCAACTGCACAGGTAAGCAAGCTAAGCATTTTCATCAGATACACACATACTGTCATGTCATGCCAATGTGAAATAAACAACTGCAATTATATGTCATGGACCCTAATCATTACAAAGCAGAGGACAGTCCTATGAGCATCATTACAGCACATCAGTGTTAAATCAGTGACTGCTCACACGTCAAAGATATGATGGTGTTTCTCTGTTTTTTTAATTTCTCCAGGTCTTTTGGGTTTCTAATACCATAATGGGAATTGAGCCATTCCTAAGTCAAAGTATGATTAAAGTTCATGAAATTAGTATTGTTTCAGTCCTTGATGTTAGCTATAAGTGCTCTTTGCAGCACCTACAATTTGCCCAGCAATGACTCCTTTTGCAATTCATTGGAGTTATATGTAGAGGTAAAATTCCTAAATTCATTTATAAATTCTTTTTATGAGACCCATTGCTCCTACTACTATTGGAACTGTCTGGGTATCCTCCTTCCACATTGCCTTGTTTCTGCTTGAAAATCCTGATAGTTTATAATTTTGTCTCTCTGTACGTAAGACATTGTAATCACTGTGTGTAGCAATTTCAATGATCGATGCTACTTTTGTCTTCTTTTCATGGACTAGTATATCTGGTTTTCTCTCATCTATTTTTTGAACTGTTGGTGATGGATGCTCCCTTGTGATATAACCTTCACCATTTTCTATAATGCTTTGTGGCTCATGTTTCCAGTGTTTTTCAGCCACTTCAATATTATAATGTTTGCACAATCCCCAATGCAACAGTCTTTCAGTATACAGTCCTTCTCCATTAGTATGTCACAATCAGCAACAAGATATGTGACTGTTTCCAATTCTATTTTATATTTGTCTGTTTCTCCCACATGTTAAATAGACTTTGTAAACCAAAGTGTAAATACTTCACTATCCTGGGCCCTCAATATTAAGCTTTCATCTTTTGGTTTAAATTCACATCTCCGTAATCATTTGTGCTTTCGATCCTAATCAACATGAGGTTGTTCCAAGAGTTTTCTATATTTGCAACTATACTTGTGCATTTTTCTGCATTTCTTGACTTCTCATCTGATCCTTCACCTTTCTATCTCTAGTTTTTTTGGCACATTCAGTTGCTGCCTGATCTTTATCTACTTCTGTTTTGATTTCCATTCCTGCTTGACACCAATATGCTTCTGCTAAACTAAGCAGGGAAGTCATCTTAGAGTTATTCTCCTCATGTTTTAAACTTTCACTACATCTGGGTATTGTGAGGTGAGCAGATATGTATGCAGTCCTACGATTGCAGATCTATACATGTAATATATATATTGAAAAGGCCTGTACCTCCTTCAGAACAGGGAATATATAGTCTTGGTATGCATTGATTTTTATAAATCGTTTGATAAGCATGAAGCATCCTTCTTATTGTCCTGTCTAGCCAATCCAACATCTTTTGTGGTCAGTCAATCACTCCAAAACTGTAAGTTAGGTCAGGAAAAGCAAATTTGTTCCTAGATGTCAGCCTGTTTTCAGTATTAATTTTAGTCTTCTAAACTATTCCTTACTAAGGTTTATTTGCATTTCTCCATGTTTCATTGTTGCTCCTTCATCTATTTTCAAATATTTATACTCTCTCTTGCCTAAGTTCTTTTATATCACATTCTTGTCCTAGGTAGGCTGAGGTTTTCTTGGTGCTGCAGCTTTCTTGCTTTAAAGGTTGTGTTTGCACATTTATCAAGGCCAAATGACATTCTTATATCATCTGAAAAAGTTTTGACAACTTGCAGTTGTGCTTTCAGTTCCTCATCTGATGAGCTACATACAGTTTTAAATCATCCACAGAAAGAAGATGGAAAGCCTTTATACTTTGCTGTTTACTGGAAGCCAAATTGTAGCCATGACCTAATCTGTTAAGTAGACAGCTTAATGGGTTAAGGGTAGGACAAAAGAGCAGCGGTGACAAGGAGTTGACCTGAAATGTCCCCTTTGAATTTTTATCCCTAGAATAATAAGTTGTCCTTTATCATGGATTAACTGCAAAGTGGCTTGCCACTTTTTCATTCATTGTTTCTGCAATGTAATCAATCAGTCTAGGGTGTATCTTATACATTTGTAAGCATTCTTTTATCAGTTAATGAGGGATACTGTCAAATGCTTTTTTTGTAGTCTATCTATGCCATACTTAGATTCTTCCCCTTTTTACAGTTCTCCATTATGACTTCATTTAACAACAAATGGTCCCTTGTTCCATATGACTTTCTTGTATTACCCTTTTGTTCTATTGCCATGCCTAAGTTTTCTTCTAAATGACTATAAATTCTGTCAGCATCATTTCCCAGTGTATAGTTTATACATTGTCAGAAGGCAAATTATTGGTCTGTAGTTTTTAGGATAGCTTGTTATTAACCAGGTTGGTATATGTTTGGGGTGCGCATATAAATATTTCTTACTCCTGGGTACATCTTCATGTAAAGATGGTAATATTTTTAGCCAGAAGTTAGGTACTGCATCTGGACCTAGGTGTTTCAACCTCTCTGTCCATTAGGTCATCCTATTTGATATCCTGTACATTTGAACTTCTTATTTTTTCTTTTAATTCTTCTATCCATTCAACATCTTTGTTATTTTCCACAGGATCTTCATAGATATATCTCTAAAATGTATCTGTTTTTTTTTTCTTTTTTTGGTGGTGGTTCATTTCTTTTTGCCTTGTTTTCCAGTTCTGTATAAAACTTTTTGTTTCATCAATAAATTACTTATTTTGTACTTTTACTTTATATTTATCTGCATATCTTCTAAGTTTTTCTGCATGTGCTGATATTTTTTAGTTTATTATTTGCAGTAGTGCATGATAGATCCTGATCTGTTCTTATAGTGTGCATTCCTTTTATCATGTCTGTTTCTCTAAGTATTTTTGTTGATCTCTTACATCTTCTATACTCCCCTAACATTGACACTTCTTGATTTAATTGCTTTATAGTTTTCACTATTCAGTACTTCCATGATGGCATTCAATTTCTCCCCTTCCTTTCTCTTAGTGCCCTGTGTCTTTGTGATAAGGCTTTTCTGTTATTAATTTAGCTGCACAGTAATATATCATATTTCCTTCTGTTATATTGCATGAATTTCTATGAACAGTCCTAATTATTGTGTTCATTTGTTTTATCAAACTTCTAACTTTTGGGGTTTTATTGACTTTCTGTAGTATATTTCTTTCATTGATCTTAATATGTCTGTCCATCTCTATTAAATCAAGCAACTCTTCTCTTAGATAATGTTCTTCTAAACTGATGGTACATTCTTTGTTCCCCATTTCCTGCAGGCATTCTACAGAAGTTTCCAGAACATCTTCTGGTGGGACATTCTCTTCAGTTTCATCCTGTGTCATCCATTGATCCTTCATATAGGAATGCACTGGCCTATCACTATACAACATTGACTGTATCAGAGTTGCCACAGTTTCCTGTTCCTTTCCTTGCTGTGCAATTCCAACTGAACTTTTGTACTGGTTTCCTATGGAAGGCTCCAAAGCATCTTCAAATGGCAACTAACCAGAGGTTTCCTGCTCCACTGGTTTGTCTTTAATTTGGGGATCAATTTCTCTGTCCTGCTGTGGTGTTATCAGAGTTAGATTTTCTACATTAAATCCTTCACTTTGCAGGTATTCCATAACCTCAGTTTCTTTTGCTATAACTTCTCCATTACTAATCATCTTTTCTAATTTTCCTCTCTGTTTTCTTATTTTTTGTACTGTAAACATTTTCATATCCAGATGCATTGGCCTGTATTTCTCTTCAAATATTTTTGGTGCTGCTGTTTTTGTATTGATTAAATTTGCTTTCTGCTTTGCATAAATATTGCACCATATTAAATCTCTTTTTCATTCCCATGTCCATATTTCTTCTTCAGGTGTCTCCTGCTCCTCTGGTTTTCCCCTTACTTGGGGGACTCATTGTTCCATCATATTGTGATATAATCTGTGTAGATTTTCTGCAATAAATTCTTCACTTTGCAGGTATTCCATAACTTCAGCTTCTGTTTTTTTTTTTTAACTTCTACTTTACTAATGTTCTATTCTAGGTTCCCTTCTTGTGATCTTATTTTTTGTATTGTGAAATTTTCCATATCTGGATGCCTTTGCCTGTATTTATCCTCGAATATCTTTGGGGCTACTTTTGTATTGATTAATTTGGCTTTCTCCTTTGTATAAATATTGCACCATATCATATCTCTTTTTCTTTCCTATGTCCATATTTCTTTTTTATGTCTTTGAAAAATCTATAGCTTTTGTTCTTCATATTTTTGCACTTCCTCGGTCACTTCTTTTTCCAAATAGCACAGGCTTTTTTAGTCTAGTGTCTTTCATAAATCTGTTGTATTATTGAACACACATTTTTATTTCAAGTTACCGAGAGTTTTTGTTGTGCAAGTATTTTTCTTTCTACTAATTTCTCTCTCGATCTTTTTGTATATCCTCTGTCTGGAAATTCTGGGATTCTTGCATAATAGCAACAATGCATAGTTTCTTTCTTGCCCTCAATAGTGCACTCTGTCCTCTTTGTGCACTACTACTTTCTTCTACAACAGGGTCACTATCCTCCCCTGAGCCTGGCCTACCCCCATTGTAGGACTGTTTCTGTGTCTTGTGGATTCTACACTGTCATTTTTTTCCAGTCCTGGCACCAGTGCTCTTACCAAAATTGGGCAATTTTTTTGTCCCGGGATTTCTGCACCCAGATATCTTTTTTATTTTTTAAACTACTTCTGTCCATGATATATGCTATATAAAATACAGTCTATATATCAGTGTCATCTTGGTGAGATCATGTAAAAAACAAGGTCCACCTCATGAAGGTACTCACCAAGACTTGAGGATGAATTCAGTTCCAGCAATACTACTTTCCTTTGCTTGCTGATTTATCATCTCTTAATTCAGACCCCTTTCAATGTTTCATTATGGGTCAGGCTATGTGCAGAGACCTGTACATACATCACTGAATGCGTATACCATTTTCTGAAAGGTCTGAATTTATGTGAATAAAAAATGACTCTGGAAATGTAACAGACCAAACACAGCATACTGTACTGTTACTGAATGAATTATCATTACCACAGTGCTTACATGAGCATCACATTGGTGGTCTCTGCAGTCAGTAAAGGAGGACTGCCCATATGTATGGCATATCTTTATATGACCCAACATGGTAGCAGCATTGCCAGCACATGCCACACCATACCTCCCAACTGTACCAAATTACTCTGTAAAAAATGAGTTTTGGGGTTAAATGATGGGGTGCCATGATTCCCGAGTGGCACCTCTTCATTTCCAATTTATTTTCCAACATCTGATTTAGTTTTTAAACATATTTTTTAAATTTTGTGGTTTCGCTGACATCATCAAGTGCGTGATGATGTCAGTGACGTCAGCTTTGCCAACCAGTCGGAATTCAGCTCAAGCCCACGCAGGGCACACATTTCTTGCAAACACGAGTGGGAAGGAAACTGGGATTTATGCTGCTGGCTTCTCATGGAGAACTGCTTGGCTTTATTTATTCTGTTGCAAGGGAACGTGGTTTCTCTTGAAGGTATTTATTCTGCTGCTGGTTTCGGAATGGATCGCAAATTGGTAAGGTGTGTGTGTTTGTGTCTGTGTGTGTGTGTGTGTGTGTGTGTGTGTGTGTGTGTGTGTGTAGAAGTAACTTAAATAGTATACATGCAGAATCAAGGCAGTAGACTTTACAATTGTAACTATGTAGAATAAGGTGGAAAGGATCATTTACTGTAACAAGATAATCATATAAATAAGCATATAACTAAATAAGTATATGTCTGTATGTTGGATACGTTGCCCTGTCATAACTGAATGCAGATATACTGCAAAACTATGTAACAGTGTCTGTTATGTGTTTTTCTGGCAATAACTTGAAATTTCTTGTAAATAACTTATGATATGTGTCATTTGAGTTGATGGGTAAAACATGCACAATTGACAACCATGTGTTAAAAATAGTAAAACAATAGGTAAGACTAAAAATCGGACCATATTTAACTTTTTTTATAATTGTAGCCACTCTTGAAAAAATAATGTTTAGGATATCATATTTGTTTCTGCAAAGGACTACATGTAGGCCAAGGCAAATTCTAATTGCTCTAGGTAAGGTCTTGGTAAATCCAGTGATTATGTGCAATGCAACTTTAGTGGCCTTATTAGAAAGGGAACACAAAATGTTATATTGAAAGATTTAAAGTGGCTAAGGATTTGCATTACGCAAACATTTTATAATCATTATTCTTAATTTTGTACACATATATTTTAGAGGATAAATGGGCCAAGTGTTCAGTTGATCCATTTGCCTTTAAATCTTTTTTGTCTAACATATAATGCATATGGGGCAAGAAATGTGTGTGTGTGTGAGAAAATAGCCACATTTCATACACCTGGTGGCTAGAGGAATTCAGACTCAAACCCTGTACCTTCAGTACAGTGTAAAAAGAGCCTAAAGTCCCTAGCCTCCACCATTTGCAAGCTTTGTTCAGATTTTTTGTGCTAAGAGTTGAGAGCTATGGTGAGAAGTCAAAACAGAATTTGTATTCCCCTATTATTGGCTTTGTTGTTTGTCCAGGTTTTTTTGTGCTAAGAGTTGAGAGCTATGGTGAGTGAGAAGTGAGAACTGAATTTGTATGCCCCCAATTATTGGCTTTGTCCAGGTTTTTTGTGCTAAGAGGTTGAGAGCTATGGTGAGAAGTCAGAAGTGAATTCACTAAATGATGGCCATTAAGTTTCAGTCTTCCTAGTTTTCAGGAAACTGCTCATTTGGCATAGTAGTATGTTGCTCTGACTGTAGTGCATAGGTTCCTGGGTTCAAGACTTGCCAGTGAAATGCATGGTGGTAACACAACATTTTATTCTAGCAACTTTCCAAAATTATATAGGCAATGTTTAAAATGTGTCCCCCTAGTTTTCCATTATTGGCTTTGTCCAGGTTTTTTGTGCTAAGAGGTTGAGAGCTATGGTGAGAAATGAGAACTGAATTCACTAAATGATAGCCATTAAGTTGCAGTCTTCCTAATTTTAAAGGGAACTGCTGATATGGCATAGTAGTATGTTGCTCTGACTGTAGTGCATATAGGGTCCTGGGTTCAATACTTGCCAGTGAAATGCGTGGTGGTAACGCATTTTATTCTAGCAACTTTCCAAAATTATAAAACCAATGTCTAAAATGTGTCCCTGGTGTTTAACCTTTTGTCACCCCCCCCCCAAAAAAATGAAATTGAAAATAAGTGCGAGAAGCTGTGCAAGATGCCTATGGCTTACACTACTGTCATTCTATTTATAGTATAGGTATGGAAGTAGACTTTTATAATGGAAATGGTCTGAATCGGGCAGTTTTGTTGTTGTTGTTTCATGCATTTTGTTTCATTGCCTACAGTACAGCCTACTGGAAAAATGTTCAAACAATAAATTTAAAATGTGTTCTGTTTAACAAGTGTGCTGTATTATACAAGGAATATAACTTAATAAACTCAGGAAGGTGCATCAAAGAAAAAAACAAATGTATGTTTCTTGTTTTGTGTGCAAGGGGCCAATGATTTGAAAACAGTCCAGAGGTAATCTTTATCCACCATTGGCCAGATGCATTTTCTTTGGATGTGGTGTGGGTTTCAATGCTGTTTCAATGAATGTGCGATTCAGGGCAAAGAAGTTTTAATGCAAAGTCTATTTTCATGGTGAGACAGTACTGCTTTGTTTAGCAGATGTTTGTTAGTGTTTGGGCATTGTTGTGCTGCAAAATGTAAAAATAAAATCCAAATAATCATTGTAGAAGTAAAGCAGTATGCACACATTAGTGTTTATGGGGGCAAAATAGCCAGGTAATGGGACATTGGAATGGCTGCAGGGGAACTCTGGTGCACATATTTTGGTTGTCTGTTCTTCAGTTTGCATTTGAAAGTTGGTATCCTACAATTCCATTGGAGTGGGTGGGGTTACATAATTGTGCATGCAAATTAGATGATAATCAGCATACAGATTTGTACCTATTTTTCATAGACCTTGTCTAGATTTTTGATGTTTCCAGGTTGAGAGGTATGTGCCACACAACATGCCAGTGAGGCAGCATAACAACTGCCATCCAAAACACATGAGCAAGGAGAACTCCTTCAATTGCACATACAGTGCAATGAAAAAGTATTTGCCCCTTCCTGATTTCTTATGTCTTTGCATGTTTGTCACACTTAAATGTTTCAGATCATCAAAAAAATTAAATATTAAATAAAGATAACCCAAGTAAACAAAAAACGCAGTTTTTAAGTGATGATCTTATTTATTAAGGAAAAATAACTCCCCAAACCTACATGGTCCTATGTGAAAAAGTAATTGCCACCCCTTGTTAAATCATGAAGTAACTGTGGTTAATCACATTTTTGAGAAAGCTGAGTTCAATTTCACTAGCCACGCCCATGCCTGATTACTGCCAGACCTGTTGAATCAAGAGATCACTTAAATAGAACCTGTCAGACAAAGTGAAGTAGGCCAAAAGATCCCAAAAAGGAAGACCTCATGCCGTGATCTAAAGAAATTCCAGAACAGATGAGAAACAAAGTAATTGACATCTATCAGTGTGGAAAAGATTACAAAGCCATTTCTAAAACTTTGGGACTCCAGCAAACCATGGTGAGAGCCATTATCCACAAATGGAGAAAACATGGAACAGTGGTCAACCTTCCCAGGAGTGGCCAGCCTACAAAAATTACCCCAAGAGTGCAGTGACGACTCATCCAAGAGGTCACAAAAGAACCCAGAACAACATCTAGAGAACTGCAGGCCTCACTTGCCTCAGTTAAGGTCAGTGTTCATGACTCAACCATAAGAAAGAGACTGGGCAAAAATGGCATGCATGGCAGAGTTCCAATGTGAAAACCACTGCTGACCAAAAAGAGCATAAAGGCTCGTCTTACTTTTGCCAAAAAAAATCTTGATGATCCCCAAGACATTTGGGAAAATATTCTGTGGTCTGACGAAACAAAAGTTGAACTTTTTGGGAAGTCTGTGTCCTGTTACATCTGGCATAAAAGTAGCACAGCATTTCAGAAAAAGAACATCATGCCAACAGTCAAACATGGTGGTGGTAATGTGATGGTCTGGAGCTGCTTTGCTGCTTCTGGACCTGGATGATTTGCTGTGATTGATGGAACCATTAATTCTGCTCTCTACCAGAAAATCCTGAAGGAGAATGTCTGGCCATCAGTTTATGACCTCAAGCTGAAGCACACTTGGGTTCTGCAGCAGGACAATGATCCAAAACACACCAGCAAGCCCACCTCTGAATAGCTTAAAAAAATGAAGGTTTTGGAGTCCAGACTTGAAATCAATTGAGATGCTGTGGCATGACCTTAAAAAGGCAGTTCATGCTCGGAAAACCTCCAATATGGCTGAATTAACACAATTCTGCAAAGAAGAGTGGGCCAAAATTTCTCAACAGCGATGTGAAAAACTCATTGCCAGTTATCGCAAATGCTTGATTGCAATTGTTCCTGCTAAGGGTGGCACAACCAGTTATTAGGTTTAGGGGGCATTTACTTTTTCACATAGGGCCATGTAGGTTTGGATATTTTTTTCCTTAATAAATAAAATCATCACTTAAAAACTGCATTTTGTGTTTACTTGGGTTATCTTTGTCTAAAATGTATATTTGTTTGATGATCTGAAACATTTAAGCATGACAAACATGCAAAGACATAAGAAATCAGAAAGGGGGCAAATACTTTTTCATTGAACTGTACATGATATGGCAAAACACAAACCTTAACTATACCAGTATGGTAATGCTGTACTATGGCCAACATGTGTTGTCTGCAAGTTTCTGTCACTAACACACACATTTACAGTAGCTGCATGTTAACTACCACAATGAATGGACAGCTGAATATGGAAGGAAAATGTAATGTGCCAATGTGTGTCATGCACACAAAACATAATTAAATATGACACAATGATACTTGCATTGTATGCTTGGAATTGTAACACATAAGCATGGCAGGTAAATGTTATGCATGCACAAGAGCTCATATACAGTCCAATCAGTAATGTGGCAAACAGTGTAGTGGCATCATTGCGCAAATGGATCACACAGACAATGCATACGGATCTGTGGGACCACCCTGATGGGGATGAACATTGTGAATGATCTCTGGTGCTACCTCTCTGAAAGAGTGACCCATAGACTTTGCCACATCCTGAAAAAAAATTCACCATCATGTCCCGCGTCACCACTAATGTGATCTACTCCCAGTAATTATCTGTCTGTTGTTCCTGACATTGTCTCCTTAGGGATGTAGTAGGGATGATACCACAGCCAGCAGAAGACCAGGTCCAAAGGAGCAAAGACAATGGAGCTTTAACGCAATTTTATTTTAAAAAACCACCAAAATAGCGTTTTCGCTACTGATTAAACAGTAGCTTCATCAGAAAAATACAAGCAAGTTGGCGCCAAAGTCCATTTAAAAAGTTTTTCTAAAAGTGACGTCACCATTATAAGGCATGGACTTGCGCACTTAAATTTAGCAATGATGATTAGAAAGTGCATGGGTACTAACATTCTCATATTTTTTGTAGTCATATATGTAGTCTTAGTTTGAGTAGAGTATTCAGGAGTTCTAACAAAATTCTACATCGATGGCTTTGATACACACCTCCTTGAGATTTAGGATGGATCTACTCTCCTGCATACTCATCAACTTCTTCACCATATATAACTGGTATAACTTCTAATTTTTAACTTACCTAATAGATCCCCTTCCCTTTTTGGTAGGGACTTGCTGTCTGGGAATTTATCTAGTCTAGTTACACATGCACTTTCAGCGTAGGAATTGATGGTCTCAATCATCACTTGGCAATACTGAAAGCCTAGATAAGGCTAATTTAGATGGCAAAAAAGTCAAAGTTTATTAAAGTGCTGCATGAACCTTTTGGACAGTGGAAATATTTAGATAGCACCTGTTGTGATGATTGGTTATGTGCTGCAACTTTTAAGCTGTTGTTTTTGAATATTATAAATTTTATAATTTTTATTTTTTAATCATTGCTAAATTTAAGTGAGCAAGTCCATGCCTTATAATGGTGACGTCACTTTTAGAAAAACTTTTTAAATGGACTTTGGCGCCAACTTGCTTGTATTTTTCTGATGAAGTTACTGTTTAATCAGTAGCGAAAACGCTATTTTGGTGTTTTTTTTAAAATAAAATTGCGTTAAAGCTCCATTTTCGTTGCTCCTTTGGACCTGGTCTTCTGCTGGCTGTGGTATCATCAGTTTACTTTTTTGTCTTGGATGTAATAGGGATGATAGCACATGCAAGTCCAGCTTCATCATCATCATCATCATCCTTATCATCATCATGGTCGTCATTATGGGAGGACTCCAGCAGTGGCATGGCATGCACTTGTCATCTATGTCTGATTGATGATCGTCCACGAGTCCCATGCTCTGCAAAGATGAATTGCAACACAGGATAGAAATTACATATGCATACCTAATACTTCCTGTCTGCATAACATACCCATTGTGACACAATGAACTGAACAGACAAAAAAAAGTGCTCATGAAGAATTAAAATACATTATGACCATAGTCCACTGTACCACCATATGCAATGTATGTCAGTAATGAAAAACATAACAATGAAAAGCAAATGGCTATCAGACCTCACATTCCTATGAAGATCATAGCTGACATTAAAATGAAACTGATGTGCACATCTGTAATCTAAAATACACTAATTAACATGCTGTTCATGTGTGAGTTCTGCATATCAGTATATGATAATGAAGGTGTATTAGCATACACTGAAGGTCGCATTTAAGGTCTCATTTAAAACACATTTCAAGATGAAATAGTGCAAACAATACCAAGCAGCACAATTATTATCAACAGAATCACTGCTAGTGTATGGCTCCACATTCCCATGACGCCTTCTCTATGTCATTTTATCTATGCTTATGGATATGTTCAATAACAGAAGATATCAGGGGACACTGCCTCCATCACACAATTTGAACAGCTTAATCAAGGTAGTCCAATGGCATGCATAACCACAGTTTATGAGTGGAAAGCATGACATGATCTGAACAGTTGTTTATTGACCAGCATTAAGCATGGCAAGCATATGCAAAGCAAACACAAGTAACATTTCCTGACATTTGAAAGGCAGCATGTCCTGACACTGCCTCATGCAACATTCATGTAACTGTAATTTGACAAAAGTAAAACTGCAAAATGATACCATAATATTAGTATTAAGACCTGTACTGTTTAATAATGTCTGCCTCGGCAAACTGTCCATCTGAGTGTCTGACAGGATATCACTGTTTCCATTATTTATGCCTTGCATGTGTTCCCTGAGCAGTTATGTCTGTGTGCGAATGCAAAATGTATTCCATGTGTCTGTGCATGTAATGGAGCCTATGAACAGCGACCAATTTACATTGTTATAATAAACACAGCGTGAGATGACAGTGTGGAAAATATGACAGCCATATGGCCAACAGCTAAGACAGGCAGCATGGTAATTGGTTGGCACCACATCAGTTTGAGTATACTACTACTGAATAGTAGTAATGTTAAATCATAAACACAGTCACATACTGTAATACATGAGAATCTAGCATATGTTTAACAAACTTTATTGTCCGTCTAAAACTGTATGCATCACCTACATACATTTATTAACAATCAGTACCCTGCAAAATACAAACATCATGATTCTGAGTGTTGATTATGAAATGATGCAAAGTAATGTCTATGTGAATAAGTATTCCCAAACACAGGCTAAAAACATGTTTTAACGCTCTGATGCAGGTCATAATAGCGATGGAGAACCTACACTCCAGTCTGATAGATCCCTATACATCATCGATGCTCTGTCACAATCTGGTTCCAAATGCCAGTTATTGCAAAGTTCCTTAGACTGGCTGTCATGCAGTATTCCCATCCAGTGTAGACGATCAATATCTGGATGGTCTCCTACTTGGTCCAATTGGGCAACTGGATATGTTGAAGCCTCCTGGAAGTAACCCTCCATAATGTTGATAATGCAATGAAGAAAAATACAAATCTGAAAATTGCTCACTGAGGTCCCACTCAGTTCTCAGGGAGCAATGGCCTGATCTGTAAATGTATCAAAATCCATATTTAAAACTGATGCTTATGTCACATTACCAGGTCAATGGAAGATAATGGGCACATGCTATATATGGTTCTGTTTAATGATACCTGTTGTGCACTTGAGTGGAGCACTATCCTGTTACTCCAAACTTTTGGTTACTGTACAGAATTTCATGAACTTATGTGAACATGCACAAATGGGATTCCAAAAACTTGAATTTTAATGAATCTCATTAATTACTTATGGCACAGATGGTACTTAAAAGAAGTGAGGACATAGCTGCTCTTACTTTCAGTTATACCTGTGTTGTGGGCAGCTGAAAGGTAATTTGGCATCTACAGCATTGTTTTTTGGGAATAATAGCTTATTAGAGACCTAAGCTACCATTACTCATTATCAAATGTATCTCTTTAGATTGATGCATTTATGGAAAATGTGTGCATTATGAAAAATGTTTGCAACTTAATGTGTGGTGTATGATTTACCTGTATGTATACAGATGTTGACATCTACATCAATGACATGCAGTAATTTCCCATTTTCAGTTGTATAGACAGATGTAAATAGCATAACTGAACAGGTCATAAAGATGGATTTATGGATTTTCCATATATCTTGCGGGTGAATTCTTACACTCTGTGGTGTATGTACAGAAAACTACTGATGCTGACGTTATCCATGTGTTGCTATGTACTATGTATTCCCTTTGCTGTTATGGATATTTACTCATTCATGATTCTTAAAACAAGTGTTAGAACTACGCGGTCAATACAAAAAAGGATCCGTACTATCTGTGGCCTGCTTACGGATCCTGAGGTTTTCCAACTCTTCCATATGTTGTTCAATTGATAATTTACAGATACTTTTTGCTGATATGATTGGCATTCACTGCTCATTAATGATTGTGTTTAAGTTCATCATGTATTTCATGTCATATGACAGATTGCTTTAAACCAGTTGTCTTTTTAGGCTGCAATTGCATTACAGCTACAGTCATCACACATTTCTGTTGTGCACACGTCTGTGTAGTATGTTAATGTGAAATGCCTGAAGATTGTGGCTCCTGTGGCACAATGATGTGTTTGGACCGCCATTCCCCTGGATATCCACTGTAAGAGGTTCAAATCCTACAGATAGCCTCTGCAGATATCACAAATTATGTTGCTTTTCCAAGTGTTATATTGCAAGCATTGTTGTATGGTTTTATATGTCACAGTGAGTATTACATACAATTTTGCATTGCATAGAAATGCATAGTATTTACAGTGGCATAAGATGTCCAAATAATCTTCCCCATAAGTAGGCCCCCATGTGAATCTGAACATGTGTATATCACTGTCTTTCAGATGGCAAACATACCTAAGCGTGACAATTTTTCCCCACAGGAGAATGAGATTATAATAGAGCTCTGCAACAACATGGACAGAGACTCATTTGATGGTCAGGGAATACAGTATACAGGAATGAAGTTTGGGACAACCTC
The DNA here is from genome assembly GCF_019279795.1 of Protopterus annectens. Taxonomy (NCBI): domain Eukaryota; kingdom Metazoa; phylum Chordata; order Ceratodontiformes; family Protopteridae; genus Protopterus; species Protopterus annectens. The sequence continues at coordinate 480,244,300 of NC_056750.1, forward strand.
ATCAACATGATTAATGCAGTGGTAGATCACAATAAATCCCATGAGGCCTGTCGCTGATGCTGTTCTGACATGTTTCTTCATGCACCCGACAGGATACAACAGTGTGAGAGACATCAAGGGACGCCACCATTGACCCCCAGATGAGATCACACTATTTCTTGTATCCCTGCAGGCAGTGAGTAGGGAGCACTGCATACCTAGGGTGGGATAGAAGCAGGTGATCCAGGCTGCACACATGTGTTACTTTGCATATAATTGATGCTTATAGGGAAAATCATCACATATTGCTGTTGCATGCATATTCATGTATTGTCATTTTTGTTTTGCAGCAGCAGAATTGCATTGTGCACATGGATCCACACAGGATGGTGGTGATCAATGTAAGTGCAATACCATGTAGCTATACAACTGCAGTACAGACATAATTGTGCAACCAACATGTATAATGTTGTTTGCATTAATGTTCACATGTCCATCTACTTCTGCACAACAGCAGGAAATGGCAGGTGAGTCTCTCCATACAGTGTTACTGTGACCACTACCTATTATTGCCACAGCTTCATGTCATGCCACTGCTGTTAACTGTCACATTGATACTTCCCTAACACTGTAAACTACAGCTACATCCTCTGGGGGCACAAGCTGTGCAAGTACAGGCAGACAGACCAGGTAGATTACCACAACATGCTCATAGGGTACAGCAATTTGTAGCAGACCTGTGTTTCATGAAATTGATGTCATTGCTTTTCTGCAAAGTGACATCTGGCCAACACGTGCATCATGCGTCACATAAGTATGAGCAACCCCTGTTACTGTGTCATAAATGTCATCATGTTAGTATTCCATTACCTGCATATATGACTGTGTTGCCTTTCCCTTTACTCTACCACTGCAGGATCCACACTACAATACACAACCTCACAAGATTAGGAAGCTGTCAGTGCTATGCCATTACCTGTCATTCAGACATGTCATTGTTGTTATTCCTGTTGTTGTCCTCTACTAACACTGTGTCCTTCTACCCATGCATAAGACAGGCTACATCATTATCAAGTGCACAAACAAGTGGTATGTGTATGTAATACCTATTGTATGTTTTAACACTGTTGGAATGGTCCATACTGGCAATGATGTGATTAAGAATGCTTTGTTTATGAGTTTGTTTCCCTACAACAGCTGCATTTCATCCCTCCCCTCCAGTGTCATCTTCCTGTGAGGACTTGTCAGGTGTCTGTTATGGTTGTATTTCTCACCTATGTCAGGTATGTTGGATATTCAACATTATTATCAGCTGCCTGTTATATAGATTTTTTGGCTTATACACAGACAAGACCTCATGGTAAGTCATTTTTATCTGTAACATTTCAGTGAGATATATGTGTCATATATCTTTAATGATATACAGCATGTGATGCAAGCACATTCTCCTGATCTGTATCATCTGTCTCTTCTTTTAGCACATCAACTGCCTTTATCCTCCATTAGCCCATCCACTGATCCTGATGTGGGATCTGATGTGTCTCAGTATGGTAGCATGGCCCCATGCACACAGGACACTGACATGGTGATGCAGTCTATCCCAGATGGTGACAGTCATGGGCATGTGGCTGTAACCTCAGATGTGTAGGAAAACTTGTCCAGCCATTCTGACAATGAAGAGACATTTGATGGTGGACAGGACAAGGCCTGTGGACAACAGACCAATGTTGCACATTGATACTGCCCTTTGCAGTAGACATAGGCATACACATGGTGTACATGGGCATGTGTCAGAGGGCATACACCTGTTCCTACAATATATGAATGATACCACCAGCATCTTGGATCTGACATCCATGCACCTGTCCTTGCTACAGATCATGTTGCGCACCAGCTATGTGTGCTCCATGATAGGCAAGAGCAGGGAAATGATGAGGTAATGGTGTCATACTCTGCACAGAATAAAAATGTTATCTGTGGCATGGTCCGTAAAATCCCTGGTCACAACAGTACTACAGTAGTGCCATTGTGCAAGCAGGGTTCTGTGTGCCCTGACTCTGCTTTGCCAATTGTCACATAGGAGAGTCAAGTCCCCTCTCAGCAGAACAAACCTTGCTCATTAGCCATTGATGTCTATGCTCCAACATGCACATACTTCCACTGATGGCCCATCTGATGTGGACACAGCAGGCATGACCAGGCAATCGAGCTGCATTCATGCTCCTTCCCACAGTGTATCACCACATGCTGGCATCACCCTATCAGTCTCTTCTGTGGAAAAACCTGTGGCAAGTGTTCTCATACATGGGGAAGACCAGAACACAGTGTTAGCCATCAGCATGAATGTCCTCGAGTGTGTTAGAATAACACTGACTATTGATCCACTCTGTCCGATGGTGTCAGTCTCATCACATGGTAAGGATGATTGATGTGCAGAACACTGACCATGCCATCTGTCTATGTTCATTGATAAGTCTGATAACACAGGATTCTGCAAGTTTTACTAACCATAGGTGACTCCAATTATTCCATTAGTTTATCCATACTTTACATATTCTGCTTGTGATACTAACAACAGTTTTGTTTTATGCCCTGAGTTGTTTTACTGTTTGCATCTTTTTATAGTGGACAGATAGGAATGTGTTTCACAGATGTCTATCTGTTATTGTCTGCCATACACAGATACACCAATATGAGTCTGTATGCATGCCTGTGTCAGTTGAGCCCTGAGCTGCTGATCCCTTTTGTGATAGATTTATATAAGTTCATACAAATATGTTATGATTATGTTGTTATGTCTGATACTCAGTGTGTTCATCTACTGGGTAATTGCCATTTGATACTATCTGTGCTGCTGTGTTGGGGCAATACCTGAAAGTCAGTGTTTAATGTGTGTACTTCTGTGCATGTGGCTTGTCATGACACAAAGTCGTGTGTCAGATGCTGCTGTGTTGCCTGGGCCTGCACTTATGGTCACATCCTCCGTCACTCACGTTTGTGTCATCTGCCCCTGTGTCCCCTGTTCCTCCTCTGATAACTGTGAAATATCATCTTCAGACATCTGAGGTTCTTGGGGTGGTTCACCCACATCTGCAGCTGGAAGATCACATGTGCTTCTGTTAACATGTTATGTAGCATGGTGTATTGTCCCGGTCCCTTTCAATAAAACACATCACACCAAATGACATTTGCCGACCTTTATTAGATTTCCATAACATAGCTTTAATCACCAGCTTTATTAATTACAACTATCCATGATACAATTGATTCTAAATACAGCATAATATCCTTGTACTGTTAATCAGGGCAGCATGCCTACTCACCCTGCACCAGTAAGCAGCGTCCATACCTCTACTCACTTACTTTACTTATGAAGCAGTGTCCTATGTCACTTCATACACCATTCATTGCAATGTTAATCAGGGCAGTGTACCTACTCACCCTGCCCAACAAGCAGGGTCCATACCTCTACTCACTTACTTTACTTATGAAGCAGCGTACCAACTCACTTCATATGCCATCCATTGAATTTACCTTCCACCAAATAAGCAACATCCTTAACTCAGCTTGCATATCTATTCAGCAAGCTTCCTCCAACTACTCATTTCCTTTCCCCAGATCCTTGAAATGAACATCCAGACATCAGAGGGGAAAGAGAAGAGGGCAAGCCTATCCCTCTTCTCCGCCTACCCCCACTGATAAATAACCCTACTCCCCACCAATGAAAAGAGGGAGGGTGGGTGGGTAGCAAATTCACGCCAAAATGTGATTGCTTAACCCAACTACACTAGACTAAACCTCTTAAGCCCCTTCCCAGCATTATCTCATTTCCTCCCAACCATCCCTGCCTTCATTTAACCCTTTCACCACCCCAACCCACTTAACTCCCCCTAATATTAACCTAACCCTCTCCCATGAAGATGTCCCAGGAAAACTTAGTTTGTTGCCAAACTTCATTTGTCCCGGTCCCCTTCGATAACACACATCACACCAAATGACATTTGACGACCTTTATTAGATTTCCATAACATAGCTTTGATCACCAGCTTTATTAATTACAACTATCCATGATACAATTGATTCTAAATACAGCATAATATCCTTGTACTGTTAATCAGGTCAGTGTACCTACTCACCTTGCCCCAGTAAGCAGCGTCCAGACCTCTGCTCACTTACTTTACTTATGGAGCAGCGTCCTATTTCACTTCATACACCATTCATTGCAATGTTAATCAGGGCAGTGTACCTACTCACCATGCCCAACAAGCAAGGTCCATACCTCTACTCGCTTACTTTACTTATGAAGCAGCGTACCGACTCACTTCATACGCCATCCATTGAATTTACCTTCCACCAAATAAGCACCATCCTTACCTCAGCTTGCATATCTATTCAGCAAGCTTCCTCCAACTACTCATTTTCTTTCCCCAGATCCTTGAAATGAACATCCAGACATTATAGGGGGAACAGAAGAGGGCAAGCCTATCCCTCTTCTCTGCCAACCAGCCTGACCAGGCTGTTCCCCCTCCCTTCTACCCCAAATTGTTCAATCCACTTCCCATAAAGGGAAAGTTAAGCCAAACATCATTTGGTGTACCCATCATCTGTAAAGTACCTTAGAATCTCATCATAAACCCCTTTGCCTTACCATCACTGAAACACACCCCAATAAAACTAAATAAAGTAGGATTACCATGACCCCGTTGTAACACCGGAACATCTACACCAAGAGAACACAGCCCGATGCCTTCGAAGCTGAAATCATGGCTCAACCTGAATGTATTGACAGCCTATAACCACAAAAAAACCACAAACTATAACCCATTGAACTCAAGACAGCACCCAGTCAAACAACTAGTAGCAAGTCTCACACCCAAGACCCTGTTAACCGTAGCATATCACCTTAGCCCACCCACTACCCAATTCTGTATGTGCAACAACTCCATTATCGTAGGGAACAGTCTAACTCCAACTTTAATGTCTTACCTTAGCTGGCAGAAAACCAGCACCCCTTGACCTAGTTCCTGAAAACCCGCCTATGCTGAGCAACACAGTACTCTACATACCCAGCCATAAACACCCCCAATTCACTCATTACCCAACCATTCTTAACCCCTGTTTGGCCCTGGCCTTTCCCCTGGAGAGCTCTTTCCTTATATTACCTATACCACTAGTATGCAATTAAGACCTGTCCTACCGCAGCCTTATCCTGCAACCAAGCTTCCTTTAAACCTTCTAACTCCCCTGTAACAATGCATCCAGCTTTAAAACTATCCCACCAACCGCCTACCTACCACGCTTCTTAAAACTCTACTCACCAAATTGACCCAAAGACCAAGTGAAATGATCCTTGTGGTATCCTGTAAAACCTTAACTTGTTATGTAACATTGACACTACCTACTCAAGGGACAAATTTGTCACCCTAAAGACACCACCTGTTAGGAACAAACTCCAGCATCCTATCAAACACCTCATTGGTCCTCCCCTAAATACGGTTCAACCACCGAATGAGTAAATACAACCATCCCAAGGTACTTAAGAAAGCAAGGGTTGAACTTCACTGGCTTGCAAGAGCCATAGGGGTTTAGCCTAATAAGCCCTGCATTCCTATGCATGTCGTGCCTACTCATCCCCTGGGATCCCCACACTCCCCATAACCGTCCCCACCCATTACCCCCTTGGCCCCCCCTACCTACCTCTTCCTTACTTGCCCCTATACCGATGCCGTAATCAGCTCCCAATTATTGAACACAGAACTCTAATATGTCTTAATAAGGTGATTACTCAGACCCACTTTGAGCTCCATTCAGGTGGCAAAACGTCTGACCTATCAAAACGTTACCTTTCAGATCCCCTTTCAAGCCACCGCATGATGCCTTCTGCCCTCCAGCAATTTCAGTCAATAACTGTTGCCACCTTGAGCTCCCCATGTGTAGCATCTCTGCTTGTCACTGCTTCCATCATCTTCAAATTCACTGTGTATTGCCACCCCTGATATTCTTCCATCAGTAACTGTCACCCACTAGTGCTCCCCACGTGTAATCTCCTCACTCACCACTGCTTTCATCAGCTGTAAATTCACTGTATCACCACAACTGGTACTCGTCACCACCATCTACAACAAAAAGGACAAACTTAAACCCTCTAATAGTAACAATAAGGCTCCATCTTATACCCACTTATTCCAAATTACAGCCACAGCATTCCAAGACCCCATCTGCAAGAAATAAAAGGACATGTAAGCATCCAAATACATAACACCTTCCAAAACATCTACAAGGACAATCTATCCTTCCAACCTGGGAAGAAATGTACCACCGCCCCTCCCATCTATGACAAAGCAGCCATACTGAAGCTATGCTTCCAATGCCCTATCCAATACCCAATATAAATTTTACTTCCAGTCCAATTCCATCAATTAGTGCCCTGTATAAGCCAAGCTAACTTTTATTGTAAATCCATGTGTCTAGCTCTTCGGCTTCCATCTCCAATAGAGGCACACTAACAACGTAGTATGAAACAATGCAGCAAACCTAATAACTGACTAGCAGCTTATCAATACAATTGGGTAGTATTTGAAATATTCCTCTCACAAACTTAAAAAGGTTGATAGAACAGGTTGTGGTAGCATGAATATTTGAAGAAACAAGCCAAATATGGACACTCAATGGACATCTGTACAGCTGAATGACAAAACAAGGCCCCACTATACACACGACTGCTCTCCAGCCCACAAAACTGCTGCTCTATGGACTGCACACCACTCCCAAAAACCATTCCCCAAGCCTGACTCCTGTAGTACCCTAGCAGGAACTCTACCACTACCCTTAAACTCTAAATAATAACTCCATATGCATACAACCCATAAGTGACTGAGGCAAAAGCCGAGAACTAGGCAATTATTTATCCTAAACAATTAATGGAGTTACAGCCACCCATGCTCCCTCTTCACCTGCCCACACACTACCTGAAACCACCAATTCTGCCATGCATTAATGAACACTGAACAACATAAGATTACCTATGTCCTCATTGTGCACAACTCCAGCAACCAGCACATCCACCCCATCAGCATCAATAACCTTTAACCACCTCTTGCAGGCCAGCAACTCTTGCTCACTTTACACACCATCTATCCATGAAGACACTACCAATACTTGCACCTTCACCTGTAGAACTCACTTCCTGTTGGTCACTGACCGATGCCCACTCTGCTCTCCCCACCTGCAAAAGAAAGAAAATTTGTTAATTCTCAGCCCATATATACCCAAGTTCCTATTCCAACCTTACTGTCCCTGGGGTGACTCTGTTCCTCAACTATGCAGCTACTACACTGACCCGCACCACAAAGTACATGCAACCAATACAATCTGAAAGGTGTTTCAAAGAACACATGCATGTTTGCATGAGCCTAAAATTGTGTGCAGTGGCCTATGGTTTGAAAACAGCCCAAAGATAAACTTTATCAGTTTGTATGAGAAATATTTAAAAAAATGTCCATACTTTTGGGCCTCTGCCCCACTTTTATTTATGGCTTTCTCCAGATTTCTTGCTCCAAGAAGCTGGGAAGTATGTAGAGCCCCTCGGAGTTACAACCCATACAAAGAGAACAGGGCAGTTTAAGTAATAAGGACAATGTTTAGGTTAGTGTGACTAGTGTTCTGTGAGCAAATATTTAAGGAATTCATCATTTACATTGTCGTTTGAAACCGTGATGGCTTCAGACCCAGATGGTGCACTCGACATAGGGGAATCCAAACACAACCACGGTGTGTGTTTAAAACTTTAGACCTACAGGCAATCACACCTCTCCACTTAAATAACGCCATTCAGTTTCTTTTCCACAGATTTGGAGATGGCCGTGATGCCATCACTCCCCTTTAAATATGGTAGAGTATAATTTCCAATGATTCGCGAACTAGCAGACAACTACTTATAAAACATTTTACAACACTTTAGATGCGTTGTTTTGTTCCTAATTTGTTTATTCCTTACACCCAAACATTACTACCAAGTTGAATCTCTTATCACAAATCACAGCGATAAGTAAAACTCACTTCATAAAAAACATGACAAACCAAAATCGGATATTTGAATGGTTTCCTCGTGGGCACACCCTCTCCATCTTCCCCCCACAACCACAGCAAGTCCGTTCCCTCCACCCACACTGCAACAGGAGAATCCAAGCAGACATCGAAGTTGGTAAATCAAAATAAATAGCCACTTGCAATTTTGTTCCTTCAGACAAAGATCCATGCAATGTGAAAGGGGCCACGAGTTGCTCGCGTGATGTGCATGACCCAAGGAATCAGCAGCAAGACTCCCAGGCTTTGTCAAGAGCAGCCACCAACCTACAAACACTGCACCACCCAGGATTGTAAAATGAATGCCTTTCTCTGCTTGACTGTTTAAGTTATGTGCTGTACCATTAGAATGGAGCCTCCCCCGTCCTGGTGCCTCTTCCTTAAAGTCAAACAATGTCACTGATTTTTTTTTTTCTTCTCCCTTTTTGCTTTTATCGGTTTGTTTACTTATAGTACGAGATGAAAGAAACCTGCCATCAGTCCTCTGAATGTACATCACACTCTTGTCAAGTCTCTTAAACCATTTTTTGATACCAGCTGTTGTTTTAAAACAAAATTGCTGAGAATCATAGAGGTTTAATACAATGTGCAGTGCAAAACAGCATGGGGAGTGGCCAAGTTCAGAATATGGGTGATTCAAAGACATCAGCTGTCTGAAAACCAAATAAAAGAGTACATGCAATATGCAGGAAATGCAATTTCAAATTCAAAATACAAATCAAGGTTGTACTGATTCTGTGGCAAAAGAAGCAACCAGAGCCGAGTATACTTCAAAACTTATTTAACGAACAGTAAAATAACAGTCGAGGCATCATGATGGCACCGCGATTTTGTATACAGTTCAAAATATCATTGCTTGCTTTTCATAGTGATAGAGGCTGTGAACTGCCAAAAAGAAAATCCAGCATGCATGCGCAAGGTGTACTTGCCATCAACCTACCTCCAAGCCCGCAAAAAGCCCTTTGGGCTGAGGTGAAAATGCACCAACAATGGCCACTCCCCAAATGCCACAGACAAGCTAGCTCTTTACAGGAAAAAAAAAAAAAAAAAAACCACCAACCCTTTATGAGGCTCAACCCCTACAGGACCATTACAGCCTCAACAGCAGGAATCATCACAGCGATTCGCCAGAAAGCAACAAGCTCTATGAGGAACTGACTGAAACCCTGAGGCAAGCCTGCCCCTTTAATCTAGACATTCCGAAAACCCACAGGTTGAGAACAGCAGGAAATGAGTGGGCACTATGGGACAATGAGCCACTTTTATTTATTTATTTATTTATTTTTTAATATAAACTTTTTTGTGACAAAGCTCTTTACTCACGGAGCCCTCCTCCAACATGTGAAAGCCTGAGAAAACCAAATGCCATCATGGGCGCAAAAGAAATACCGCTTTTAACACCATATAAATATCCAATAACAAACAAGACTACCTTAATCAGTCTAAGCTCAAGTTAGCACCTTGATTTCCCAGACCATGAGCAAAAAAGAAAAAAAAAAAGAACACCCCAAGGAAAACAGAAAAAGAAATCAATAAATAAAGACATATATACTGACCACCTGCCACCAACCCGTACCCAGAGGCCTACCATCTCTCCTGGATATACCTACAGGTCGTCATGGGCATACCCTGCCATAGCAAGTTCACGCCAAAATGTGATTGCTTAACCCAACTACACTAGACTAAACCTCTTAAGCCCCTCCCCAGCATTATCTCATTTTCTCCCAACCATCCCTACCTCCATTTAACCCTTTCACCTCCCCAACCCACTTAACTCCCCCTAATATTAACCTAACCCCCTCCCATGAAGATGTCCCGGGACAACTTAGTTTGTTGCCAAACTTTATTTATCATCTGTGCTGCCTTGTCAAGTGTGTATTGCAGTGCACCCCCAGATGTGTCCAGACATCTGAAATTAGGTTTCAGTACACCAAACACATGCTCAATGGTATTTCATGTTGTTGTGTGCACTCTGTTGTAGGCTCCCTCTGCAGGATTTTATGGTTTTCAGTATGGGATCATTAGCCACGGCTCAAGAGGATAACCACAGTCACCTGACATTGGGAGTAAACACATATGTAGTCAGCATGGATATTGTTGGGAGAGATATACTTAGCTTACATCCTAGCCGTGTTCCTGTACTTACTCAGTAGTAGTCCCCCAGGTATTTCACCTTGCTGGAATGTGGCCCTCACACAACTATTCCTCCATATGGCAGCATCAGCGACACTTTGAGGGTGTGTTGCCATAATGTTTGTTATGCTTACATCTGCTACACACACAAACTGGCAGTTCAGGGAGGGCCAGCCCTTTCTGTTATTGTATCTGTCTGCTTCTGAATGTACTGGGGTCTTAATGGGCATGTGGGTGCAAACTATTGCATCAAGTATATGTGGGGAATTTTGCAAGATTACAGAGCTTGTGTATAAAAGTTTTCCACTCTATGGGGGTAGATGGAAAGTGTATATAGTCATCCACATTGCTGCCAGGAATTTTGACAGGATATGACTTGCAGCTGTCTGTGATACACCTACAGAATCCCTCATATGTGTTTGGAATGTCCCAGATGCAAGTACACCCAGGCAGAGACACATTTTATTTCAAAAGGGAATGGAGTTGCCTCTCAGTGTCTGCATACACGTGTGGGGCACACTTGTTGCACACAGCCTGTACAAGCTGTCTGTCTAGGCATACCTGTCAGTTATTTGTTGATCTGACATTTGCATTTGTTGCAGCCTTGCTCTTACCCTAGCTAACTGCCTTCTAGGGTGCACAGCCACTTCCTCCTCCATGATTTGCAGTAATGTAGCCTGTTGCAGTTCATTTGCTGCAGGTGGCATTTTTTTTTGGTGGTGATGGTATTAAAATTCCATTGTATTCCATAGTAATAGCTTCTGGTATGCAGTATGGAATAAGCTGAGGATTTCAAAACAGACTCCGCATTGCAGTTTGTCACATTTAAATTGCATTGGGTGTGCACAGTGTGTTTTGTAATCCAACAGGTGTGTGCAGAATCCACAATTTTTCTATCCTGAATAGTTAAGTACTTGAGCTGCTTGCAGTGTATCTTCTGAAATCACATACACATCTGGTGCACTGAAGTCTTCCTTCAGCATGCTGTGCTGTCCACAACTAACTTTTATAATCTGGCCCATAGTAGAAGCATTTACATGAATTGTTTCTTGTTTTAGAACCTTGTATGGTTTAGGCAGAATGCAAATGGATGTTTCATTATTGCCCTGCACTTTTTGTGTTGAAAATTATCGAACTGCTTTAGGAGTATGTGTGTGTGTGTGTGTGTGTGTGTGTGTGTGTGTGTGTGTGTGTGTGTGTGTGTGTGTGTGTGCACACATGCATGTGTGGGTGTATGCGTGCGTGTGTGTGGTGCACAAGGCTTATAAATATAACTGTTATTTTTATTGTATTGTCTGTTTTGTGTGTAGTACCAATACCATTTCAATAAGAGAGGATTCCTTTGCATATTTGAGAGACTCTTGCCTGAGATGATAATAATATGTAACACATTTAGGTGGTTATGATTAAAAAGAGAGTATGTTTGGGGAAATGGAGAACTATTGGAGAAAATAAATTATGGGGCAAGAAGGATTTGTTTATGTATGTATGGTTTGTTCTTGTTGGTTGGCAGCTAAATGATAGCATATTCATATGGGAAAGTTCAGATATAGACCAGTTCACCATACAGATTAGGGTCTTCACCTTTAATGCACAAAGTACAAGGTTCAGTTCACCCAAGAATGGAGCTTTGGGCAGAAGCACAGACCCTGGATAGTACCCTGTAGAGGAAAGACTTGTATAGATCAACTGCTTTGGGCATCGACTGTGGTGTGAAGTATCCTCAAGATAGGAGAAAGCTGATCACAGATTGTATACCATATCAGGGCTAGCCACTCAATAGTATAAAAAGTGGCTCAAGGTGATTTGGTTGTTTGACTAATGTTACCAAATGGTCATGAAAATTTTCTGGTGACAAGTGAGTTGAAGACTTGGCCTACTCAGAGACCTACTCCAGAGATCAATATTAATTGTAGGAGGAGTTTATATGCCCCTATTAGCTAGTGCCTGCCATAAAGCCCAGTAGCTAGGGGTTAATAAGCTACTGCTGATGTCCAGTTCCCCAGCTTGGGTTCACTGGGATAGCTTTGTTGAGTGAAGGCTGGACATAAAACAAGTCAATGTGCCAAATGTGAACTAAGAATTTCTATACTCAATGTAGGTTCTCTGATGGACACAGCTTGGAAGTGGATGATACGATGGTATGGAGGAGGCTAAACATCCTCTGTATCCAGGAGACAAGATGGGCGTGCAGTGCAACAAAGCCACTTGGCTTGGGGTCCATTATCTACTACTCAGGAGGAGGACAGACTAGAAATTGTGTGGGAATTGTAGTAAGGGAGAGACTTCAGAAGACAATAAGGGATGTCAACAGAATTAGTGACAGACTCATGGCAATCAGACTCCATTGTAACAACAGGGCACTGTTCATTATTGTAGCCTATCTCTCACAGCAGGGTTGTGATAGCAAAGAAAAGTGGAGCAAGTTTAATGAAAGAGAGTGCAGACACAAACAAGAGATCAAAGTTACTTCACATTTAGATAACATTTCATAAACTTTGATTTCTAATTGTGCAGCTACACAGTTATATACCTATTATTTACAATATATTTACATTAGAATTTATATTTTGCATCCATCAGAAGACTATTTGAAGACAAACAGTGAGAAAAGTATATTTTATGCAACATGCTTTTCTGTATGACATTATTTAAAAAGCAGGGATTCTTACTTGGCTGAATTAGGAGTTCTTTCAAACTCTTTGAAGGTAACTTAAAATGCTTATACCTTTAAATTTACAAGGTTGGCGATTCCAAGTGGAGAGTAGTCTTGATTTAGGTTCAGCACTAACTGTCTTAACAAAACGTGGGCTGATTTATTAGCATGGTGAACTTGTATCACTGTTCCTTTATAGAAATTTGTGATTTTAGTGGGAGACTCTAGCTCAACTTTATGACCTTGACCATTATGGAGACTGAATAGTAATATAATTCAGTAGCAAATGGGGAGCCAGTCACATTTCTTGATAAGGGTACAATAGCCAAATTGTGAATCAGCTCGAAAGGTAAACTGAAAGGATATCTTCTGCTATTTGAAGTAGGTTCAACAGCTAGAGTTTATTAAACTGCTGACTTGGGTATTAATACATTTCTTATGTTTAGTCTACTGGAGATGAAAAGAAGGCATTTCAATTTGTAGCAAAGTTCCAGCAAACATTTATTATGTCTTAGTAACTATGGTTTATATATGCTGCTTTTGTGATAAGGTGGGGTATAGAATTAGGCCAAGGTGTTTTTGTCAGTTGACATTGGGAATGAAATTGTTATGCAGGTCTTTTCGTAAAATATAATTTTAGCTAGCCAGATCTGTGATATGGCAAATGATGACTCTTGATTTTTCTGGCATTTACTGTTAGTTTATTGCTATTTGTCCAGTTCCTTTGTGAAACTAATATGTAATTTATACAGTACGTTAGTGAAAGACCTGTGTGAATCTCGCAAAAATATGACATGTATGACCATGATTAAATTGACACTAGGTAGGGGCAGTGTTAGGTCATTAAACAGAATAGTACTGAGCCTAACATAAACCCATGATGTATCCCTGAACAAAACGTACTTTTATCAGATAATGCAGAACTTAACATATCCGAAATGTTTTATCAGTATGATTATGTCTAGTCAATTGATTCTGATGGTTGTAAAGTTAAGTTTCTATCATATTCTTTCTGCAGGTATGTATGACTGTCTTAACAGAAGTCCCATCTGCCTGAGTTGGTGGAAGCTCAGGGGGATGTAAATGATCCCATGGCACCTATCAAAATAGAGTAGGCATCCTTTAACAGCACATAATAAAATTATTTACAAAATTACAAAATAGGCACGTATATGCACATTTCTCTTTTTTTCCCTTGTAACATCTTCATTGTTATTCTTCCATAATTGACCCCCCCACTCCTTCCACAACCATAATCTAATTTTTCCCAATCTATCTGCCAAAATCTATTGTCCATTAAACAAAATATAATTCAATCTTTCAATCCAAATAACCCATATGCCATAAAATAATTCTTATCTACCCTTCTCACGTATCCTTTCTAGACATCTTTCTCTATATCATCAATTTTTATTGTCCATGCCAAAATTATTTTCTAGATAATTTTTAATTTCTTCATTTACATATTTGTTTTCTTGTTTATTATTCTCATCATCTCCACAAATTTTTCTGCTTAAATTTAAACTTTCTCACTATTCATTTCTCATTGTCTTCATTTACCCACTTTAATACTCTATACAAGTTTAAAAAAACAGAATAAACAATGGAATTTTGTAATCCCGACCCCCATTCATCCTAGGTCACATACAGCATACCTCTTTTCACTGGTTTAATCTTGGACCCCCGGTCACATACAAGATACCTGTTTTTACTGATTTAATCTTGAACACCTGGTCACATACAAGATAACTGTTTTCACTGGTTCAGTCTTGAACCCCATATGAAAGAAAACACTAACTGCATAATTTCCTTTTCATGTTTTTTCTGGAATCATTTCAACATTTCAAATACATGGTATTTTCCCATTACTACATAATTCACCAGATAAACCTTTTTCTGGAATGCTAATCGATATCTCCTTCACTGAAGATGTACTTTTTATTTCTTTTCACAAAACCTCCCATTGCATCATAACTACATAGTTTTTCTAGATTTTAAACACCATCCTCCCCAAAATTTTCATTATATCACCTAAGCCTTTACTTTTATCTTTATTCAAGGCCATTCTCATTTCCTTTAAACATCAATTCAGACAAACTAGCACTTCCTTCAACTATATTTTCTTCTTAGCAACTATAACTATATTGTCTGCATATGTCAAAAGTAATGGAATCACCACCTCCATTCGCATATCTAGCTTTTTTTCATTTTATAAGCTGCTTCACTCATTATATCATTCATTACCAGTGCAAACAATATTTTACTCATGGGACATCCTTGTCTTATACCACACTTATTACACATGTCTTTACTCAGCCTGCCATTCACTAAGACTCTCACTCTGTTATCATGATATGCTGATATACACACTCTCCTAACTCTTTTACCTATTCCATACTTCTCCATAACATCCCACAAAGAGTCATATCCTACTGTATGAAATACCTTGCTACTATCACCTACCATAAGTTTCACATCATCCATTTTACTTACAATATCTACAGTTTCTCTTACAACAAATAATTCTTGGCATCCCTTTACTTTGATTCCCTATATGCTTTCTTCGGGTCTATATTAAAATCACAAAGAGGCGTTACATTGAACACCTCTTCACTGACATATAAAGACCAAAATCTGAAAATGGCGAAGGTTCAAGCCAGTAATTTTTTTTTCCCAGGGAAAAAAATTACTTGGCCTGAGCTGTAGCATTGCCCTTTACCCCACTGTAGTGTGATCTCTGAGTTGGTATATTTAGTTAGAGGTGGGTGTGTGAGGCACAACCCCCCACGTTGGGGGGTGTGGGGGAGAATCCCCCCACTTAGTTATGTTTTAGTGTGTGTGTCTGCGTTTGGTACTGGCAATTTCTTTCCCAGGGAAAGAAATCGCTGTTTTGACCATTCGCGGTTTAGTGCATTCGGTCTTTATGTGTTGGTGAAGAGGCATTCGCTGTAATGCCTCTTTGCAATTTTGATATAGACCCCTTTCTTCCATAATATCCTCTATCCTCCCTTCCATTCTTCTCTGTATAATTATTATAAAAAATTTATACTCTCTTGTTTTGTGTGGTGGGTCTCCAATTCTTTATTTCATTCTTCTCATCTTTCTTCCATAAACCCAAGCAATTAGTGAATCATAAGTCTGACCTGCCTTCTGTGTAAATCCAAGGAAAGACTTATCACGGAATTAATCGATCCATTAGGATTCATCAAGGGCAGGTCATGCTTACTCAACCTGGTAGATTTTTTTGAAAAGGTCAACAGAGCAATGGATAAAGGCAAAATGGTATGCATTGCATACTTTGACCTAGCCAAAACATTTGACACAGTTCCCCACTCAGCCATAGTAAAAAAGATGAATAAACTCGGAGTAAAGCCCCATGTCACACACTGGATTATCCACTGGCTCACAGAAAGGATGCAGATAATCAAAATAGGGGAAGTTACCTCCACAAAAAGACCAGTCACCATTGGAGTCCCCCTGGGTTCTCTGCTGGAACCTCTCCTGTTTGGCATCTAGTTTTCTGAAGTAAAAGCCAATACCAAAGGGTTCTGCCTGACTAAGTTTACAAATGACTGCAAGCTAGGAGCAGTCATCAAATCCTCAAATGACTTAGCCATCCTGCAGAAAGGTTTGTCCCAAATAAATAACTGGTTCCAAATCATGGACTGAAACTAAATGCCAAAAATGCATTATTGTATCCTTTGGGAAGTTGTCTACACCGGGGAACTACCATGTTGACAATACACTCTTAAGATTTGACCCAGTTCTTCAAGATTTGTGAACTTATGTGGATAGTGTCCTAACATTTGACCATGTGTCTGTTGTCGTAAGAAAGTCCTTCTGTATTGCACAACTTACAAACAAAAGGATTGTATCCATATTAGGGGTGTAATTGTCTCCATTAACTCAGCCGTCATTAGGCCAATCATTGAATATAATGTCTCCTTTGGCATGTATCTGTCCAGGCATGTGCAACAACTAGAATGCCCTTAGAGATACCGTACTAAAAGGATACAAGTCCTAAATGACACTATATTTGGTATCCTACAGACTGCTAAGAGGTGACCTGCATATGGCATACAAGGCATCCTCTGACCCATTACTGATGGTTTTACTGCACATCAGAAAATCAAATGGCATAAGAAATACTCAGTCTAGGTATCTAAACCTCTTTTGCAACATCAACAGATTGGTTTGCATGACAAGTATATCTCACAGAGGATAGCACTGCTGTGTAACAGACGCCCCATCTACATAAAACAAAGTTCATCACTGTCCATATTCAAGCACGGTTTAGATCTATGGATGTGAAACTGAAACTGTACCTCAAGACTGCCCCCTGTAATACTAATGGATGGAGGCAGCTCTTAATTTTTTTATCACATTCATGGGTTCCCTCCAATTAGCTATGGTATGATCCAAGTTACTTATATTAGGGGCAATATATGATTATTGACCATGGGTTAGGAAAGACCAATCTCTACCAAATGGGACAGATTAATGGTCCACAAGGGCAGCTAGCTTAGTACTTGCCTGTGATCCTGTATAAGTTTTAATATCCCATTACATAACTCTTCATAAGCAAACTCTTCTTTCATCCATGCATTCAGTATATCTACAAAATACCCTCTTTGCTAATCCATTAATTTCTTGAACATTCCAAAATCTATACGTCTGGGCCTGATACTGAATCAACATTTACTTTCCTAGGTACTTCATGCAATTCACTAATAGTAATTTCTTTTCTAACTAGTTCTGGACATTATTTTCCATTCACTTTTATTTCCCTCCTCCTACTCTTATACATATTTTCACATGCTGTACTACAATAATCATAATTTGCTCTTGTGTTCCTCTTACTTTTCTTTTACATTTCCCTCATTATACTGATATCCTCCTCTACTATTTTACCCAAACATGCAGATACCCCATCCATTTTCCCTTGTAAATATCTCTGCCTAAACAGTAATGTCTTAGTTTTTTATTTAAATTATTTTATATATATTATTTTCTTTATCATAGTACTCTCATATATTATTCTCTAAATTATCTAATACTTTTATATACATTTTCCCAGATGTCACTTTCTCTTACTTTATTACATCATTTGTACTTTTTTAAATTCAATCCACCATTCAGACCAGTCTGTAGGAGTTTCTCATTGTTATTTAATCTTTCCATAAGTGCAGTTATTCTCATTCTCCAATTTCACCCCATCATTTCTCATATATTCTTTCTATTCCCTTTTCTGTTTTAATATACTCCCTTTCTTCCTTTGCCTCCACCCATATTGATAAATGGTATGAAAAACCCTACACAACAGTATCACCATCTGCTACCTCCAAGCCTTCTGAAAATACTCAGTAATCAATTTCAGACCTAAGTGCCCCTTCTGTAAGTTCATTGATCAAAATGTATACATAGCCATGAGCAATAAACACCCCATTTTATTGAAAACTTTGTGCGTGAAAGTATAAAATGCACATCCATAGGTTAAAAAATTAGATAAACTCCTCCATCCCTTAATATAAATGAGTAATGAGACTTCATCAGATAAAAAATATTAATCATATGACCCATTTTATACTGCCATTGTCACATGACAAGATTTGAAATTTGGAGCCTGAGGAACCTTAAAGGAACATTAAGGAACTTTAAAGAAATGGTGTATCCATTATACCACTACTATGTACATATTTAAGACACAGTCCAAATAATAAAATTATAACCAAATAAAGCATTTTGAAACTTATCACGTGAAACATAATAAAATATTTATTTATGAAATGCAAAGATAAAAATATTGTTTTTTTTATATACAGAGAAAATGAAACGTTATAATAGTATCGAAAAAAAAAACAAAATAACTAATATATCTGTAGATTATATCAGTATTTTTTGTATCTGAAGATCAAAACAAGCTACAAATAGCCCTGCTATTCCTATATAAAATAAAATGATAAATGCTAGATGCTGAAGGCATATAAATCAGTAAATTATTTCTAAATTAATTTTGATATGTCTTCATCTTTAGGAGACTCATTATAGTAATGATGTCATTAAGGCCAGGTGGTACAGTGGCATTTAAAAATATTTGCCACCATAGTTCACATTGCTCCAATAGAATAATTCAAGACCCAACTCTAGGATTTTTCTCTACCTTTTCTAAGATGGCAAACCAGAATTTATGATCATTGTTGTTGGAAACATGTTTGTATAAAGTGTTGGTGGACTTTGCCTTTTTAATTTTATTTATTTATTTATTTGTTTATTTATTTATTTATTTATTTATTTATATTTGTTGGGGGAGTCCGACGACTGACGAGGTCCATTTAATAGTCTATGTTTTGATTTAAGTCTCTTATTCTCTGATAAACAACTCTGCATGATCAGCAGGGATATTGTATTGACATCTCTAACATTAACAATATTTGTCAGCTTATTCTGGATGTAACTGATGTTGTTTCTCCTGTTCCATATTCTCTCTCTGATCTGCAAGGTATAGTGTTATGATTACTCATTTATATTAATATGTATACATTTTGGACAGTTTATCTTCATTTGTTTCATAAGTTCACTGATGTTATTAAAGTCCCTTTTAATTTTCATATTATCTAATATCTGATGAGCTGTTTATATATATATATATATATATATATATGTGTGTGTGTGTGTGTGTGTGTGTATATATATATATATATATATATATATATATATATGTGTGTGTGTGTGTGTGTGTGTGTGTGTGTGTAAATAATACTACAATTCTATAAATGTTCTCTCCACCTCACATTTACAGCAGACAGCAGTTAACCTTCTCATCATTATCAATGTTACATCTAGTATCTTCAATGTTTTTACACAACGCACTGACTCCAGAACAATGTTCACTTCCTAAGTTCCATATTATTTTTCCTCCCTACAATTTTTCTGTTTGCAGTCTTTCATCACTTGTCAGCAATCTTACATCCTCTAACAGAATAACATGCACATCATATTTAGCATATCATTCCAGTATCCCTATCCTTCTTGCAGTATTAATAATACTGTTCACTTTTACTGAAAGTACTCTAAAATCATTGTTTTTTTCTTCTTTTTAAGTTTAGGTGAAATACTTTTAATTTTTTATTTTTACTCTTTTCCCAAATTGAGTATTTTTCCTGGGTTTATGTACAAATAATCCTTGATCCTCAAAATCAGATTTTTCACTGGCTAGTACTTCAAAAATTATTAGTATCAGTCCTTTCTCCTGACCTCTTTTCCAGTATGCACTCTCTATCGTAATTTTCCCTTCCATAGTTTTTCTTCTTCTACAGTTTCTTCTTCAACTAGTTAACCTTCTCCCCAGCTCTTGTCTTTCCTCATATATGTTGTCTTCCATTTCTCTTTTTTTAATATTTACTCTTTGTTCTTCACAATTCATCAAAAGGTGTCCCTTTTTTATACAACCTGCATTCAGGCACACACCTTTTTGCTGTATATCCTTTCTCCCCACACTGCTTACATTTTACCTTGCTACAATCATTACTTAAATGAGAAAGGTCCTGACAAACAAAACATGATTTAGGCTGGCTAGCATACCTTAATGTCCCTTTATGACCAGCCACAAAAATAACACTTTGCAAGTGTTTCACCATGTTATTTTCACAATTCAAATCTACTTCCAAACTTCACCCTATATTCTATAAATTTCTCTCATCCTAACTTTTACAATATTATAAACAGTTTCCCACAGACACTGCATGCACCGTTTAACATCATCATCTTCCAGTTTTTCTAAACCGTGAAGTATTTTTTTTAACATTTATGTTACTAACAGAACAGAACTTGTTCTATAGATAAATGTCATCCTCTTTGTTACACAGTTTCAGAAATTTCATCATCACTTTCAACTTGCATGGTGTAGTGGTACATTGCTCTGACTATGGTGTACAAGGCCCTGGGTTCAAGACTTGGTAGGACTGATGATTTGGGGTGGGAAGCTGGCATAATGGTTAAGGTGTTTACCTTATAGACACAAGGTGCAGGGTTTTGTTCTCACATGGAGTAACTGGCTAGGCTTAAAATGGCAGTTAGCCTAGTATTAACCTATGATCCTATGATCTTAATTGTTAAATCAGAGAAATTCTCAGTCCTGTTATGTATAAAATACCAAATTTCTCAACAGTTACTAAATTGTTCCATACATAATATCTATGTATTCCACTGCCAGTTTTGTTCTTATTCTAACAGTTGGTCTTCTCTTCTTTTTGAAAACAGTTTTCTTTTTTTTTACTTGCTATCACTGCTGCATATGTTTTAGTTACTGCATTATTTGCTGCAAGAAAACTAGATATCTTCTCAGTTTACTGCTGCTTTCCTCTGTTAATTTCTGTCACTGCTGTATATGTTTTAATTACTGCATTCTCTGCTGCCACATCACCTGTTTCCTTTTCCATATTACAATTCTCTGCGCTTCCAAAAATGTAATCCACCATCTCACTACATGAAACTGTAGAACTGTCACCTGGATCATCCTATTTTTTAACAAGACATCATCTGCAAACCCTCCTGACATTAATAATGTTATCTGAACCACTTCAATGGGTTCACATTCTTCCTTCTCATTTGTAACATCTACCACAGTTATCTTTGTTTACATACTGAAGCTGCATATTGAATATATATTTCTCTAAATACACACTTTCTATCTTTAAACTCTACATACTTTTTTCTCCTCATCTATGCTGTTGCTGCTTCCCTTTGGCCTCTTCCTTACTGCTGTAAGAGCTCGCTGGTGCCATCTAGCAGCTCCAAAGAGTAAGGGTCCTTTATTAAATACATTATCTAAAATATTTACATTATTTATACATTATACCCTATTTACAAATATATAGAATCTTTTACAAGCAATTTTCCTTCATTTACATGGCTTCATATATACATTTCTTACTTTTCATATTTATCCATTTTAAGACCCCGGCCTTTTTCTTTTCCAAAAACATTTTATTTTGTTTTTATTATAAACATGCACAAATGTACATATAACAAATACAATAAAACAATAACAAAACTATTTACAATATTTACATTCATCCATGATAAACAATCATTTTATCCATGAGAAGTTGTCAGTATTTGTTGAAAAGGTTTTCCAATTTTTGCCATGCTATTTTTTTAATGAGTAATGTTATGAGTTCTATAACAAATGGTTTGCAGTTCTTTTTTACAAACAACTTTTGGTAAATTAATACATTCTTTAAACATCAAATCTTGTTTACTTTTCCATTTCAAAGTAATAACTTTTCTGGCAATTGCAAGAATTGACCAGAGTAACTAAATCTGAGATTTTGGTATTACATTAGGTATAGGAACAATGAATAGGATTATAGGTGAGTTAGAAATATGATGTTATCATACCATAAAGCCTTTACAAAAATATCTGAAGTCTTTCCAGTATTGAACATGTCTACATTCAATGAACATGTGAACCCAGTTGGCCTCTAGTAATTCATCACATTTCCAACATTTGCTTTCACTGTTTTTTGAGTATAAGATTTATTTTATGTGAAGTATAGAAACTCCTATTCATAAATTTTCATGTATAAAATCTCCAATATAATGAAGAAGAGGTACCATACATAGATTTCAATAACAGTTTTTGGATTCATCAGATATTTGTTCTTCATTAATCTTTACATAGTAATTCCAAAAATCTGAGTCAAACTTTAGAGTGTCTTCTCTTAGTATCTTATAGATAGGTGAGATACTTAATTTTTGATCATCTATATTTTCAATACACCTAATAAAAAGCTCGATCAAACTAGATATAGATTCAGTGTCTATGTTGATTAATACTCTCATTTTGTTTTCTATAAACTGCCATAATGAGTGTATAAACAACCAACTGTCTTGACTATTATCAAAACTACATAAAAAAGAGTTTAGTGGTTTAATACTCTTATTTTCAATAAACTAATGTCAGAATATCAAGTTATTTCCCTTTAATTTTTGCATTGCATTGATGTTGAAAGAATCTAGGCAATCAGGGGAGTATGCTATAGGGAATATAAGAAATAGGAATTGTTTAATATTGTAATTACAATCAATTATATTTTTAAAGTTATTAAATATTTGAATAATGCCATAAGAAAAATTATCAAACTTTTTATTAAATAAACAAAATTCACATAAAAGCCAATGAACTCTACTTATTGTGTATTGTTCCTTAAACTGATTTTCTGTAGTTCTGACATCAGTTATATGAATCTCATGTATTATTTTCCAGCCAGATACATAGGTAGGTGAGATCCAATGTATTATTACATTAATTATAACTCATTTTGAATAAAGATTTAAGCTAGAGAATGTTTTCCCATTACTGTTCCAAGCTCTAATGTGCCATTTATATGCAATCCTAGGTTTTAAGGGGAACCATAAACATGTAAGTGGCATGGAATCTAATTTTTTTAAATAAGTTTTTGGGAGGGGGTAGTATCAATGACTGTATATAAAACAAAATTTAGGTAAATGTATAATTTTAATTAAAGAGAGCCTATCCTCCATTGCAAAGGACATTTTATTATATCTCTTGATTAGTTCACTAATGGTAGTTATTAAATTAGTGTAGTTTAGTTTAACAGACTCTTTCCATGTAGTCTTTATACTAACACCCAAATATTCTAGTACATTATTCTCCCAATTAAACAAGCTATTCTCTCTTAGGTTTTTTTGATCTTTTTGTTAATTGGTAATGTTTGGGATTTATTATGATTAAATTTAAGCCCTGAAATTCTTTCAAACTTGCTTAAGGTATCTATAACATCATGTAAAGAACCATCCATATCATCAACAAATAATTATATCTTAGGACAATAGTCCTTATTAACTTGAAAGCATTTTATATTTTGCTGTTTCTGATATATGTAGCAAAATGTTCCATTGAAAGAGCAAACAGTAATGGTGACAAAGCACAACCTTGTCTAGTTCCCTTGAGGATTTCTAGTGGTGAGGATAGACATGATCTGATTTTCACATAAGCTTGTGCCCCACTATGAATTTTCATTAATAAGTTGGCAAGGAGAATTCAAAACCAATCAGAATTCTTTGTAGATAAGACCAACTAATACAATCAAAAGCCTTTTCTATGTCTAGGTCGATAATAGTTAGTTGTGTTTTGTATTCGCATGTTATGTCTATTAATGATAGTAATTTAATAATGTTATCTTGCAGTTTGAACCCTGTCTGATCATTATGTAATAGATTAGATAGTATTTTCTTTATCCAATTAACTAATATTGTCATGAAAATTTGATAATCAGTGTTTAGTAATGAAATTGGCTTATATGAATCACAAGATTTTGGGTCCTTACCTTATTTTAAAATGGGGGAGATAATTGAATATTTCCACGATGGGGGTGTTATACATTTTTACTTAACCATAGTAAAGGCATTCATCATTTTCTTTATTATATATTCAGTAAAAATCTTATATAGTTCAGGAATTATTCCATCTAGTCCTGGAGCTTTATGATCTTTTAACATTTTTATTTGCTCTTTCACTTCTGTTAGTGTTGTTTGTTTATTTAATATGTTATTTTGTTGCATTGACACCTTAATAGCTATATTTTCTTGAATAAAAGTATTTATTACATTATCTGTCTCCAAAAGTGATGTATTATTATTTATATCTTTATAGTAGTTTTTGAACACTTCTAATATGCTCATTAAGTTAGATGTACTCTTAACTGAACCATCACTTTTATATTTAATCTCATTAATAAGATTTTGATTGTTTATTATTTGGATCTTAACACAATTCTATGTAGATATTTAGGATTTACAGCATAAGATTGTAATTTTAATTTTTCCAGGTTTATGGCTACCTTATGATTCAGAACTTCTAAGTATTTTTGATTTAACTTAGTAATTTCATTATGTGCTACTTTGTTATTTGGTTTTGCATCCATTTTTATCTTGTCTATGTTTTTTTTTTTTTTTTTGTAAGTCTAAAAGTTCTTTGTCCCACTCTTTCCTTTTTTTAAGGTACCAAGATTTTATTCTACTATATATATATATATATATATATATATATATATATATATATATATATATATATATATGTGTGTGTGTGTGTGTGTGTGTGTACTACGTTAGACCGACAGTCCACAACACCGACACCCGCAACACCGACACCACAAGAACGAAACTGCAAAAACATGAAAGTTCACATGCCCGACAAACCACAATACCAGCAGTTAACAAAACAAAACATTCACTGTTCCACACAACACAAGCACATCAACAACCTAAAAAACTACACTACACCTTACACACAACTATCTATGCACTAACCTTAACCCAAACCCAAACCCTAAGGTCCGTCACTATCGCACACTTACCTTACCCGCACCCTAACCCTAACTACCCTTAATCCACCCCTAACCCTCAAGTCTCTGGCTATCGCACACTTACCTTACCCGCACCCTAACCCTAACTCACTTAATCCACCCCTAGCCCTCAAGTCCCTCACTATCGCACACTTACCTTACCCGCACCCTAACCCTAAGTCCCTCACTATTGCACACTTACCTTACATGCACCCTAATCCTAAATCACTCACTATCGCACACACACCTTACACGCACCCTAACCCTAAATCCCTCACTATCGCACACTTACCTAGTCGTGCTCACACGTTTCCCATGTCGATGTTTTCGCTGTCAGGATTCCGAGTTGTCGGTTAACTGCTCCATTGGTCTTCTGGTGTCGGTGATGTCTGTGTTGATCTTCTGAGCTTTCGTTCTAACTAGGGAACCTATATATATATATATATATATATATATATATATATATATATATATATATATATATATATATATATATATATGTATATATGTATATAAACTTTAAAGGTGTCCCATAGTATAGTATCAGTCACTTCACCATTATCATTTGTTTCCATAAACATGTCTATTTCTTTCCTTATCCATTCCCTAAAGTATTTTAACTTAGTTATGTAAGCAGGAATTTTTGTAGAAATCTCAAATCATCTGTATGCATAGTTAATTTAAAATTTATAGCATTATGGTCTGAAAGTGGACAAGCCATTATAGATACATCACTTATTTTTAAGTATATATTATTTGATACAAAGTCCTTATCAATGTTTGTTTGTGTACCAAACCAATATGAACAGTGAGTATAGAATAAGGAATAATGTTCTCTTAGACCATGTATATCTTTAAGGTTCATCTGGTTTGTAAAGTCATTTAACTTCTTGGCTTGAGATATTAGTTTTGTTTTACCAGTTATAGAAGTATCACTGCCTGATAATAGGCAGTTAAAATCGCCTGTTGCTATAATTTCACCTTTTGCATTTAAAGTAATCAGGTCCAGATATTTATCAACATATTTAGTACTTAGTCCTGGTATCCAGTATTTATTAATCAAAGTATAATACTTCTTATTGATTTCCAAAATAACCATGCTTAGCATCCCATCTTTATCTGAAATTGTATCTATAATTCTTGGCATAGTATAAGTATTTTTCCATAGAATAAGAGTACCCCTTCTCTTAGTCTTAAAACATGAATCAGCCAGAATGGTATAGCCAATAAAGGAGTATTTTTGTAGGTCTTTTTGAATAAATGTGTTTCCTGTAAAAAGATGATGTGGGCTTTATGCATTTTGATATATGTAAGCAAACCAGCTCTTTTGACATTAATGTTCAAACCATTAATATTTAATGACAAACGTTTATAAGCCATTGAATATAATGTGTATGTTGTTGCTTACTGAAAGACCTTCCTTCTGTGTTAACTTGAAATCTACTGAAAACTTACATATCATGGAATTATAGCGTGTATTAAGCACTACTTTCAAAAACCCAAAACTATTTACAAACACATACATGAAACATAAAGTTTCTGGTTTAGTTAAAAACTTAACTAAACCATCCATCCACCAACTCTCCAAAACCAAACGACACAAATTATCCATCTCTACTTAGAATATAGTATAAAAACAAAAAAGAAAAGCATTATGAAAGCAACTAAAGAAATCTGAGTCCATGAAATATACATTAAAATGAGAGTGCCCAGTATAACTGAAGCTATAGGAATATGTCACATATAATAACAGCACCTCTGATAAGTAGACATGTCAGAAATACACATCAGATCAAAGTATGTATAAATATTAGAATCTGAAGGTTAAGAAGATTGTCAACATTTCCAACACTTTTCAAGAAACATCAGATGTTTTAACCATTTTGTCAGTCATCTATCTAGTATTTTTCATGTAAGGATCTGTTGAATATATATGTAACACTTATTACAATAAAAGCCTCACAACCCTCTGTTTAGTTACTAAAGGTTTAGTTATGTAACAGGTCTAATTTTAATATGCATAATTAGTTTTCTAATGCAGCTCCTAGTTCACTTGATGTCATTTAGTTACTAAAAGTGTCATTGAATCTGCAGAATGTATGCATCTGTAAAAGAATAGGTATTTTCAAAGGAGTGAAACACTTTTATCAGAACTAATTATTTACCATTTAAAGTATCTAAGTGAAGGAATTTCAAGAGAAAAAATCTAAATACAGCCCTTTAGCAATTCAAAAGGTCAAGTGATGTCATCACTGTTGTTTCCTCAAGCTGCAGCTTCATAAACCTGTTAAAAAGTATCTAAATAGGTTCATGCACAGCAGAGGTCATCTCTAATGAGGAAAAAAGCATTTTCGGCAGGAAGCTTTTAGAGTTTACAGAAAGCAAAAAAAAAAACAAAAAAACACTCAAGCGGCCTTGTCAGTGCATGTCGTGAATCTCCACAATGAGAACAGTCACACAGACCACCAGTTTCCTCATAAAACATCACCATCATGACAAAATTAACCCTTTCATATAAAGACAGCTATTTAGAAGTAACAACAGCTGCCTCAAATCAGAAATCATTTTATAACATTTCAATCATTTAGCCACCAATTAACCAGACCAGAGGAAAAAAAGAACCTATTGTGTGTGTGTGTGTGTGTGTGTGTGTGTGTATATATATATATATATATATATATATAAAACTTATATTTAGCTATCTATAAAACACAATTAATGTACCATATTAATATTTATGTGTGTCTAAACAAAGAGTCTAAAACATCCAGTTAGAAACACTAATCAGAAACATATTGTTACCCCACCACTGACCCACTAGAAAAAAATGCACTTTGGTATTAAGTCAAATTATATTATTACTGAAGAATTAGAAGACATATATCATTTGTATTTATTTAAAAGGGAAAAGTATGTAAAGTACTTATAATGGGGAAAAGAGAGAACATCAGTAACAAAAAGGAATTGTAAGAAAGAAGAGAAAGAGAGAAAGAGAGAGAATGTTATTTAAATACTTAGTACTATATGTAATTAGAAGAAATAGATATAGAAAGGAAAAGAGAAAGTTAATAAAGATTATTCACATTACATTACAGAATAGAAAATTTCCAGAATCAAATATATTATGATTCATAACACAAACCATTTAAAATTAGAAGGAATTTATTCATTTGTCTTTTAGTTTCATAGTTTTGTTTGCTCCTTCCTTCACAGACCATCCATTTTTTGTTTCCTGTCTCTTCAAACTCTGGGATGACCATTCCATTTCTTCTATGTCCAACAGTATTTTCTTCTTTTTTTTTATAAATTCTACTGCTTCTTGTAGATGATCAAAGATCTTCACTCCTTCTGGCAAGGTAATTTTTATTCTTGCAGTGAAAAAAATGTGAGCTTTAATATTAGCTTTTTTCAAGAACTTAATCAGAGGAACACACTCCTTTCTTCTGGATATGACTGTAGAGGTGTAGTCATTGTGAACATGAATAACTTTTTCTCCCATCTTGATAGGAGACTTAGTCTAAGCTGATTTAAGCACTAAGTCTCTGTCTTGTGAGGAAGGAAATCTAATTATTATAGACCTGGGGTTAAATTAACTCAGAGATGAAGCTGGATTTGCCAGGGACCGATGATCCCTCTCAATTCCAAAAGAGAGGGATTCAGGCATGTTTAGTGCTGATGAAAACCACTTATTTAGGAATTGAATCATGTTAGCACCCTCTTCTTTCTCAGGAATTCTGTATATTTGTATGTTATTCCTCCTTGATCTACTTTCAAGGTCTTCCAGTTTCTCAATCAGCCTGGTGTTTTGTTTCAGAAGAAATTCATTGTGATGTTCATTTTCTGTCACTCTAGTATCTAGGTCAGTTAATGTTTCCTCTAAGGCAAGAATCTGTTCAGATTGTTTTTTTACTATTCCATTTAGAAGTTCCAGTTGTTTACTGCATTCTTGTTTGATAATATCCATTTTGTTTTAAAATCTGTCTATTTTTAGTGACAGTTCTTGGATGTTTGTTATTGTAAGATGTAGTTCTTTCTTCACTGCACTCTCCTGGTGTGGGTTCTTCACGTTGCTCATGTTTTTAGTGACAGTTCTTGGATGTTTGTTATTATAAGATGCAGTTCTTTCTTCACTGCACTCTCCTGGTGTGGGTTCTTCACGTTGCTCATGTTTTAGTGACAGTTCTTGGATGTTTGTTATTATAAGATCTAGTTCTTTCTTCACTGCACTCTCCTGGTGTGGGTTCTTCACGTTGCTCATGTTTTTAGTGACAGTTCTTGGATGTTTGTTATTATAAGATGTAGTTCTTTCTTCACTGCACATTCCTGGTGTGGGTTCTTCACGTTGCTCATGTTTTTAGTGACAGTTCTTGGATGTTTGTTATTATAAGATGTAGTTCTTCTTCACTGCACTCTCCTGTGGGTTCTTCACGTTGCTCATGTTTTTAGTGACAGTTCTTGGATGCTTGTTATTATAAGATGTAGTTCTTTCTTCACTGCACTCTCCTGGTGTGGGTTCTTCACGTTGCTCATGTTTTTAGTGACAGTTCTTGGATGTTTGTTACTATAAGATGTAGTTCTTTCTTCACTGCACTCTCCTGGTGTGGGTTCTTCACGTTGCTCATGTTTTTAGTGACAGTTCTTGGATGTTTGTTATTATTAGATATAGTTCTTTCTTCACTGCACTCTCCTGGTGTGGGTTCTTCACGTTGCTTTCATTTTTAGTGTGCAGTTCTTGGATGTTTGTTATTATAAGATGCAGTTCTTTCTTCACTGCACGAGTTGGTCATGTTTTCAGTGACAGTTCTTGGATGTTTGTTGTTATAAGATGTAGTTCTTTCTTCACTGCACTCTCCTGGTGTGGGTTCTTCACGTTGCTCATGTTTTTAGTGACAGTTCTTGGTTTGTTATTATAAGATGTAGCTCTTTCTTCACTGCACTCTCCTGGTGTGGGTTCTTCACGTTGCTCATGTTTTTAGTGACAGTTCTTGGATGTTTGTTATTATAAGATGTAGTTCTTTCTTCACTGCACTCTCCTGGTGTGCCGTTGCTCATGTTTTTAGTGACAGTTCTTGGATGTTTGTTATTATAAGATGTAGTTCTTTCTTCACTGCACTCGACTGGTGTGGGTTCTTCACGTTGCTCATGTTTTTAGTGACAGTTCTTGGATGTTTGTTACTATAAGATGTAGTTCTTTCTTCACTGCACTCTCCTGGTGTGGCTTCACGCTGCTCATGTTTTTAGTGACAGTTCTTGGATGTTTGTTATTATAAGATGTAGTTCTTTCTTCACTGCACTCTCCTGGTGTGGGTTCTTCACGTTGCTCATGTTTTTAGTGACAGTTCTTGGATGTTTGTTATTATAAGATGTAGTTCTTTCTTCACACCACTCTCCTGGTGCAGGTTCTTCACGCTGCTCATGTTTTTAGTGACAGTTCTTGGATGTTTGTAATTATAAGATGTAGTTCTTTCTTCACTGCACTCTCCTGGTGTGGGTTTTCACGTTGCTCATGTTTTTAGTGACAGTTCTTGGATGTTTGTTATTATAAGATGTAGTTCTTTCTTCACTGCACTCTCCTGGTGTGGGTTCTTCACGTTGCTCATGTTTTAGTGACAGTTCTTGGATGTTTGTTATTATTAGATATAGTTCTTTCTTCACTGCACTCTCCTGGTGTGGGTTCTTCACGTTGCTCATGTTTTTAGTGACAGTTCTTGGATGTTTGTTATTATTAGATATAGTTCTTTCTTCACTGCACTCTCCTGGTGTGGGTTCTTCACGTTGCTCATGCTTTAGTGACAGTTCTTGGATGTTTGTTATTATAAGATGTAGCTCTTTCTTCACTGCTCTCCTGGTGTGGGTTCTTCACGTTGCGCATGTTTGTAGTGACAGTTCTTGGATGTTTGTTATTATAAGATATAGTTCTTTCTTCACTGCACTCTCCTGGTGTTGGTTCTTCGAGTTGCTCATGTTTTTAGTGACAGTTCTTGGATGTTTGTTATTATAAGATGCAGTTCTTTCTTCACTGCACTCTCCTGGTGTGGGTTCCTCACGTTGCTCATGTTTTTAGTGACAGTTCTTGGATGTTTGTTATTATAAGATGTAGTTCTTTCTTCACTGCACTCTCCTGGTGTGGGTTCTTCACGTTGCTCATGTTTTTAGTGACAGTTCTTGGATGTTTGTTATTATAAGATGTAGTTCTTTCTTCACTGCACTCTCCTGGTGTGGGTTCTTCACGCTGCTCATGTTTTAGTGACAGTTCTTGGATGTTTGTTATTATAAGATGTAGCTCTTTCTTCACTGCACTCTCCTGGTGTGGGTTCTTCACGTTGCTCATGTTTTAGTGACAGTTCTTGGATGTTTGTTATTATAAGATGTAGTTCTTTCTTCACTGCACTCTCCTGGTGTGGGTTCTTCACGTTGCTCATGTTTTTAGTGGCAGTTCTTGGATGTTTGTTATTATAAGATGTAGTTCTTTCTTCACTGCACTCTCCTGGTGTGGGTTCTTCACGTTGCTCATGTTTTAGTGACAGTTCTTGGATGTTTGTTATTATAAGATGTAGTTCTTTCTTCACTGCACTCTCCTGGTGTGGGTTCTTCACGTTGCTCATGTTTTTAGTGACAGTTCTTGGATGTTTGTTATTATAAGATGTAGTTCTTTCTTCACTGCACTCTCCTGGTGTGGGTTCTTCACGTTGCTCATGTTTTTAGTGACAGTTCTTGGATGTTTGTTATTATAAGATGTAGTTCTTTCTTCACTGCACTCTCCTGGTGTGGGTTCTTCACGTTGCTCATGTTTTTAGTGACAGTTCTTGGATGTTTGTTATTGTAAGATGTAGTTCTTTCTTCACTGCACTCTCCTGGTGTGGGTTCTTCACGTTGCTCATGTTTTTAGTGACAGTTCTTGGATGTTTGTTATTATTAGATGTAGTTCTTTCTTCACTGCACTCTCCTGGTGTGGGTTCTTCACTGTGCTCTGTTTTTAGTGACAGTTCTTGGATGTTTGTTATTATAAGATGTAGTTCTTTCTTCACTGCACTCTCCTGGTGCGGGTTCTTCACGTTGCTCATGTTTTTAGTGACAGTTCTTGGATGCTTGTTATTATAAGATGTAGTTCTTTCTTCACTGCACTCTCCTGGTGTGGGTTCTTCACGCTGCTCATGTTTTAGTGACAGTTCTTGGATGTTTGTTATTGTAAGATGTAGTTCTTTCTTCACTGCACTCTCCTGGTGTGGGTTCTTCACGTTGCTCATGTTTTTAGTGACAGTTCTTGGATGTTTGTTATTATTAGATATAGTTCTTTCTTCACTGCACTCTCCTGGTGTGGGTTCTTCACGTTGCTCATGTTTTTAGTGACAGTTCTTGGATGTTTGTTATTATAAGATGTAGTTCTTTCTTCACTGCACTCTCCTGGTGTGGGTTCTTTGAGTTGCTCATGTTGAGATCTCCAGTAGAAAACTTCTTGACAGGAATAATTAAAAAATTCTCTTGACTATGTATTCATTTTTAGAAAATAATAAAGAGTCTATGTTAACCTATCTTTAGTTAGATTTTTCTAAAAATTAAAGTATATCTCCTGTCAGGATATTAAAATCTAAGCAGAGCTATGGATTTCTGCCACTATCAGACTGGTAACTTGGCCACGCCCCCAACCCCAGCCTTTTTCTCTTGGTCAAAATCTTATTTTTGTGATAGTTCTGCCAATATCCATTTTTCATTAAACTTTATCTCATTCAGTCTTTCATTCTATATAGTCCATATTATGCAAAACTTATATCCATTTTCTTATATTATGTAAAACATCTTTATATCTGTTTTATTTACAAATGTCCTTCTTTTACTTTTATAATATCTACATTTCCAACATATCTATATTAATATTTCCACTTTCTTAATTTCTTCAAGGTAATTGTTCTCACTTAACTTTTAACACAATTCTTTCACTCTTTTACTTTTTCTTCTTTTTTTATGGCATATTCACTTTTACTGGCAATTTTTATTGATAATGTCCACAGAAAAACTCTACATTCTACATATTTTTATACCATTCATTTCTCATTTGTATTACTTTTATTTATTTTTTTCTTCCTCAATTCTGTCCTATGGGCAAACTCAATAATATTTGTTTATTATGTCCAAATACCATATTTTCCTTTTTTGTCTATATCACTTATCTTTATTCTCCACAGCATTTTTTCTTGATATTCTTTCATTTCCTTATTCATTGATTAATTTTATCTTTAAAAGTTACTCATGACCCACCATTTTTATATTTTTATTTCAATATTTCACTTATTAATGACCCATTTTCTTCTTTTATCCATCTCCACACTTTATATAAATTTAATGACATCGCATACACCACTGGATTTATCAATTCCATATCTCTTTCTTCTTCCTTAACATAAAATATTCTTCTTTTTACTGGGTTCATTCTGGAGCCCCATATAAATGAAAATACAAGTGTCATTAATTAATTCTCACATCTTGTAGGAATCATAAAAATATTTTCTAAGTATGTAATTTTCCCCAGTGATACAGTATTTATTAAAAATACACTTTTTGTTATTATATGACAGCTTATATATTAAATAAAATAAGTATATATTTCTCAATTTTTTGCATCTTCCCTTTGTGTTTTAACTATTTCATTTTCAAAGGTTATACTTAATATTTTTATTTCCTTCATGTTAAACTGAATATTCCCTATTTTACCTTCTTCCTCTACTCCTATGCTGTTGTCTGTATTTATGTTCATGCCTATAGCCCTCAAATATTTAAGTATCTGAATAGCTTCTGCCATCCATTTTGCTTTTTTTGCCTAATACTATATCACCCACATATGAGAACATAATTGCTACTCTAATTCCTTCTATAGTCCTATATTCTGCTACCTTTATTGAAGTATATATGTTACTACCAATGCATTCATGGCTAACACAAATAAAATACTACTCTAAGGATGTCACTATCTTACATGATGCTTTATGGTTATTTCCTGGCTTAACCATCCATTCATTAATGTTTTTACTTTATTTTCCATATGCACTGTTATATTCTTTCATTATATCCTATAAAATTTCATGTTGTATCTTGTCAAATGCTTTGTCACTTGCCATGATTTTAATGTCTGCTTTCCTATTAATTTGTCATCTATATCTTCTCATAGTGTCTTTAATAGTTCTTGACTTCCTTTTCCCTTTCTGACAAACATTGTGTCCTCTAATATGTTTAGTTTATTTTCCAATCTCATTTCTATTATTTTCACAAATATCTTGTAGTTTGAATTAAGTATAGGCCTCCAATTTCTTATTTCTTCTTTTCCCCATTTTTCCATATAAATTTCATGGCTCTAATACATATTTCTCTGTGTACAAAGCCTTAGTCTAACCATTCATTTAACATTTACACAAAATACTTCTCCTGCCAATTTAACATATCTCTATACATATGATATTATTTTCCATCCAGTCCAGTTACCAATTCTAGATTTACCAGTCTTGGTGTATTATTCATCTCTTCTATGTTTAATTCCTTTTCTAAATCATTATTATCATGTTCTGTTAGCTTTTAACTTTCAACTTTTGTTTTTTTTATCTTATTTTCTTTCATTTTTTTCTATATGTTCTTTTGCTACATTCATTATTTCCTGTTGACTTCTCACACTTTCTCCTTTCTTATTTCTCTTATTATCCTTTTGTTTTCTTTTACTATACTATTCAAATAAGGTGCTACCTCTTCTTTTCTCCCTTATAGAAAATACCTTTGTTTAAATAAAGTAAGTGCCTTTTAATTTTATCTTGATTCATCTCATATATTTCTTTCTCTCTCTAAAATGAACACCACCAAACCAAACTACTAATAAACTAATAAAATAAAAAAGTGCTGGAAGGACTCCAAAAACCACTGCAGCCAATGTATGCTGAGCGCTTTCATTTGTTATTAACATAAACTTCATCAGAACAGATGACAATGAACTATGTTCATACCTTTTATACATAGTTCATTGTCATCTGTTCTGATGAACATACATTGGCTATAGTGGTTTTTGGAGTCCTTCTAGCACTTTTTTCTTTTATGTCTTTCTCTCTATCAAAAAAAAATCTTTCTTGTTTTTTACTAAATCTGCAAATGCATATTTACATATGCTACTTTATATTTTTTTTCTTTCCCTCTTTTCTTTTTATACTTTGCCATTCCAAACAACATTTTTTATATTTAAAACTTTTCCACCATGATGCCCAATTCTTATAGAATTCTTTCATTCCCACATGATCTTTCCACAATTGCTTAATCATTTCTATACCTTCTTTATCTAACTTTTTCATTTACTCACTTCATACATTTACCTCTTTTTATATATAGGTTCATAGGTGTGTACTAGGCTAATGGCCCTGAAGCATTTACAAGCCTAGACCATAGGATTACCCTGGCATTATGCCACCCGACCTTAGTTCCCAGTGCCTCTGTTGAGTAAAGCCACTGGAGTGATCCCTGGGGTGTATTTTCTATTTCCCATCCACTCATCAAGATTTCTCTTGAAGAGTGCCAATGAGGTGCTCCGCTTGACATGTTTGGGAAATCTAGTCCATAGCATGGGCAGTCTCTGGGTTAAGAACCTGTCCCTCTGTTGATTGTGGTAATGAGGTTGAGGTCTCTGAAGCATGTGGTGTGGAGGGATTGGGATTTCTTCAGATGTAGCATTTCTAACAGAGCTGTGTCAGACATGGCTTTGTAAGTCAAGCAGAGATCGCATCTAAGTACGTGATATGAGACAGAGAATAGTTGGAGTTTTTTGTCTATCCATATAGGACAAATGTTTAAGGCTTAGGATCTTCTTGGTGAAGTACTTTTGCGGCCTCTCCAGTTGTTGCAGGTGTTTAGTGAGGTACATGCCAAATGGGACATTGTACTCAGTGATTGGTCTAATGAGGGTAGAGTAGAAGTATACAATGGCCTCTTTCTTCCTGGATGCAAAACCCTTAGTAATGAGATATGCCACATAGAAGGACTTTCTGACTACAGTGGCAATGCGGTGGACAAGAGAGGTTGCTGTCAACCTGTGTTCCCAGATCTCTTATATTGCCTTCTGTGTTCAGTGGATTACCATTGATGTGGTAGTTCATGGGAACTGGGTTTTTCCCAAAGGGGATGACAAGACATTTTTTGGCATTGAGCTTAAGGCCATGGTTCTGACACCAGTCGTTGGTCTCAGTGAGGCCTTTCTGTAGGATGTCAACATCACTTGGGGAGTTAATAATAGCTCCCAACTTGCAATCATCTGCGAACTTTGCCAGCCGAAGTCCCTTCATGTTGGCCTGGACTTCAGAAAAGTAGATACCAAACAGGAGAGGACAGAGGACCGAACCCTGTGGGACTCCACTCATGACTGGTCAGCAGTCTGACTTGGAGTCAGCTACTTTCACACTGTGGGTTCTACCTTTGAGCCAGTTTGCAGCCCACCTAGTGATATAGGGGTTGATACCCAGCTTAGTGAGTTTTTCTATGATTCCTGAGTGGGGAATGGTATCAAAGGCCTTGGCCAGATCGAGGTAGGCTGTATGAACCACCTTGCCTTCATCCACAGCTCTGGTGACTGACTCAAAGAAGTTGACCAAGTTGAGCAGGCATGATCTACCCTTCACAAAACCAAACTGTGTGGGATCCAGAGTTTGGAGATTCCCTAGATCCTTGTTTATTAGGTCCATGATGATGCATTCCATAGCTTTGCACATCAGACTCAGGCTAACGGGGGGATAGTTCCCAGGGTCTGTAGTCACTCCTCCTTTGTGGAGAGGGATGACTATAGCAGAGTGCCATTTGGTAGGGACAAAGTCTGAGGTGAGGCTGTGATTGAACAGGGCACACAGGTGAGGTGCCAGTTCACTCTGTAGTTCATGGAGAACACAGCCAGGGATATTGTCAGGTCCTATAGAAGCTGTATTCTTGGCCTTCGACAGTGCTGTTTTAACCTGTGCAGCAGTAATACTGGGTGCCTGGCAATCTACTGGTATTGTGACTGGTCCCTTAGTGGGGGGAGAGGGTTGAAGTTGGCACTGAATCTGTCAGCCAGTATACTGGCAATATCTGTTGGCTCAGTATAGGAGGTACCATTGTGCAGTAGCTCAGAGCAAATTTGGGTATTGTCGAGGAGATTCTTTACATAACTATACAAGGCCTGGGTGCAGTGAAGTTAGCCACCTCTGTTTTTAGAAGCCCAAAGTTAGTTTTTCATGGTGGTTACCTTTACTGGGGGGAGTGAGGGTGGGAGGGATGTGGATTTCCAAGGTGATTAGTTTATGGTTGGATCTAACCAGAGAGGACTTGACTATTGGTGTAGAGCAATGGTCGCCCATGGTAGTAATGACCAGGTCAAGGATGTTGCTACCTCTTATTGGAGTAAGAACGAGCTAGTCCAGGGCATTGGAATTAATTTATTTTCTGAATATCTACGCAAATTGCCAAATAATCTGAAAATTCTGTATGTTTTGTCCCTTCTTAGATGTATTTTTAAACTTTCAGAAATAATAAAATAATCTCTGTTCTTCTATTAGTTTTTATATGTCCACTGTTTACTGTTCCATATATACAACTTATTACTTTTAATTACTTATAATGATGTTTTTACATCACCACCCTCTTTTTTCATTAAGTCACAGTTCAAATCACCCACTGATATCAAATCAATGTTTGCACTTATGTAATCTAAAATTTTCATGGAAATAGCACATCTTCCTTTCTTTGTCACAAATGCATAAATTGCTAAAGTTCTATATACCCAATCTTTAAATCTCACATTTACTATCGTTACTGTACTCAGTATAACCAAGGTAATATCCAAAGTCTTTACTGATATTTTGCAAAGTATTCCTATGCCTGAACACATTTCTTTTCATGTATTCCAAATAATGCCACTCCTCTATAACATTTCTGTTTATAATCTCTTTTCTTCTGTTAATATTCTTATGGCTTCAAAAATAATCATGTCATGTGTTGTCCGCAATTTTTCTTCTTTTTATATTTTATACTATTAACATTAATTGCCAAAATCACCAGGTCTTCATTTTTTTATTTTATTTTTCTTATGTTCTAGTTTCTACTCCACCCTCTTATTATCCTTTCCGTTTCTTATTTTCTTTCACACCTAAGCCAATGATTATTCTTTCCCTATCTTTTATGTTTTTGCTGATAGAATGTTTTCATTTTTTCACAATTCTCAAATTCATCTCTTCTTCTTGACTTATTTCTGACATTCCTTCCTTTCCTTTTTTTTTTGTTCTCTGTTCCTTTTGCTATGTTTTCTTCTTCTGTCTCCGTGTTTTCTGTCATTATTTATCTTGCCATCTTACTCTTGTTCTATCTCTTGCTCAATGCCTTGCTCTTTACTTGCTTTCTCCTTCTTTTCTTCTATATTTTCCATACGATCCATCCATAAATTACCTTTTTTCACATTTAAAACATTTCTTCTCACATCTTTTTGTATAATGACCCTCTTTACCACAGATATAACATTTCCTTTTTATCACAATTATTAATTAAATCGTCACTTCTTACACAGAAAAAAAACATTTTTTGTTGCCCCAGTATTTCACTGTATCTTTGTTCCCATCCACATTTACAATGCTTGTGATGTGCACAATCCTTTAATTTTCCATTTTTAATGCAACATACCTAATCTCCAGTCTATAAACATCTATTGTCATAAATGTAATGCCCATCACATCTTTACATGCTGTCTTCAAATGCTCTTTGTGTCCCTTTCTTACCTTCAGTTTGAAAGTGAACAAATCTTTTCTTTAGTTTCTCTATTAAAAACTTGAAAACCATATAAATTCCATGGGTTACATTTTTTCTTTAACTCCTGCTATTCCAAAATCTTCTCCTTACATTGTCCTGATTCAAATAAAATGTCACAAAAGTGACTTTGTTAATGTATATAAATGCTCTTGCATCTTGTGGAGAAGTACTCAACATAATTATTAATGTTCCAAAAATCGTGTCAAGTCCTTTTTCATCTTTATTACTAATTCTTACTAGACACTTAATTTTCCTCATTTCTGTCTTCTTCTCTTCTTTTCTCTCCTTTCTCCTTCCTTTACCTTATTCACTTATGACTTTTTCTCTATTTCTTCTGCTTCTTCTTCCTGTAGTCTGTCTATTATATCTGCTCATAAAACAATTTTCTTACTCTGTGTTCACTCTGTAAAGTTAAGTCATGCAATAAAACATCCTGCAACCATCCTGAATGGAAGGTTTAATAATATGTCCATTTGGAGTCTCACTCTAGAACAAACATTGGTAAAATATGCTTCCAGATCTTGTGAAGGTTCGGCCATCTTCACCATTTCACAGAAATCCACCTCTAGCTTTTTGAAGCATGTAAACTCCAAAGGCTCACTTACCTTTGTAATTTCCAGACTGCCTACTAATTCCTCCTGTGAAGGCACACCTGATTTCATATCAAAAATAACATCCACTCATTCCTGCTCACTTTTCTTTTCTTTCTTTACCACTCCCTCCACACAACTCAAATGTTTTTCTTGATGAAACAGCTTCTTACTGCTGCAAGCTCCGCAGTCATCTGCCATTATTCTCACTGCTTCTCTGGGCTCCCACTGCACTTGGAATGGAAACAGGAAGTGCTCAGGCAAAACAAAAATGAATCCCTCTATTCACAAGAATGAGTAGGGGAAAGCTCCCTGACAGCCTGTCCAAATTTCCCCTAGTAGTATAAATACCACTTCTGGTCTTGTGAAAAGATGCCACTAGCCTAGTGTGTCTAAACTGGTCAACAAAAAAAATGTATAAATAAAATAAATAAATAAAACACTCCTGCTATCAAAAGACTTTCATTCATATGACATTAGGTTTCATTTGGTACATTGTCTTGTGTAGTGACTGTATTGAAGCCTTTCTTAAAACCATGTTGGTCATGGTTATTTATGTGCTTGTAAGTCTGCATACACTTGATCTCTGAAGATTTTTTATAATCAGACTAGTTTAGCTATATATATATATATTGCTTGCTTAAGAGGGGGAATTAACTTTTGTTGTGTTATAATCATAGAGTTTTTGAAAGGTACAAGCACTATACCTGTTAACAAGGAAAGAGTATATCTGAATAATAGTGGGTTAGCAATTAATGGGAAGGCCATTTTGAGGAGGTTGGGATGCATTTTTGAGAAATTAGCTTCTGTGTTTTTTCCTAGTCTATACAGAAGTTTTACTATAATATGGGCAAGGTTGACTGCAGCACTATAGCTGACTACGGGTATAATTATGTATAGGTTCATAGGTTCATAGGTTGGTACTGAGCTATCTGCCCGAAGGCATATATTAGCCCAGCCATGTTGTGTGGTATTCACCGCCCCTTTAGTAGTTCCCTAGACTCTTGTACTAGCAGCTAGTACCCTTGGCCCCTATCTAGTAGTACTGTTGGTGTGATCCCCGGTGTGAACTTTCTGTTACCCATCAAGGTTCCTCTTGAAGAGTGATAGTGAGGGGCTCTGTCTTATGTAGATTGGGACCCTATTTCATAGTAAGGGAAGTCTCTGCAAAGGGACTCTATCCCTCAAGCATGTTCTATTCATTGTTGTGTTGAGGTTTATATCCCTGGAGCATGTAGCTCGAGTAGATTTGGTTTTGCTAAGATGGAGCATGTTCAACAATTCTGGGTTGGACATAGCTCTGTACGTTAGACAGAGATCGCCTCTGAGAAAGCGGTATGCAACAGAGAACAGTCTTAGCTTTTTCAATCGTGCTGCATAGGGCAACTGTTTGAGGCCAGTAATCCTCTTGGTTAGGTACCTCTGTGGTCTCTCCAGCTGCTGGAGTTGTCTAGCCAGGTACATTCCAATTGGTGCATTGTACTCAATAATGGGTCTGATGAGGGAAGAGTAGAGGGGCACCATTACATCCTTAGATCTTGATGCAAACCCTTTCATGATCAGATGGTATTAGCATCATGTGTCTGCATGCCTGTGTGTTTCTTGGTTAATTTACCTGATGCTAGGTATGCATGGTCTTTATATATACTTTTTGCACTACCTGCCATTAAGCCCATTGCTCACTCTGTCTAACTCATTCATTAACCACTAGCTGGCCATATAATCAATATCAGATGACCTTTGAATTTTTTTATTTTCCCTGCCCAGATTCATATTGTCCATTTCTAACAGGAACTGACATCAGTGCAGATTTTGTCTACAGATAAATTGTGGTTGTATTTTCTCCACTACATTCAGCAAGTTTACAGTAGCTGCTTTAAACTGTGGATTATAAACCAAACTAGGAATCCTTTGTCTCCCTCTGGGGTAGGCAAGCCACAAAAATCTTCAAAGAAGTATATTTCTTTCAGTGACACTGCAATGTCAGATGACTTAAAAGTTTTAAAATGGATCTTGTCTACTGCAGCTGCCTTGATGCTGCCTTGATACTCTGAGTATCACAAAAGAAATGCAGCAGAGAAAAACTGTGGTGCAGAAGTGATGGATCAAGGACAATCAGTGGGAATTGCCTAATGGTAGTTCATAGAAATAAGTGCAGATAGGAAGCACTATAATACACAGAAATGGCTTGTAATGTTTGAAAGCCATAATAAGACGATTGCATGATGTACTGTTCTTAGAAATTACATAAAATTAGCCTAAATAGACCACTCTAGTTCCAAAGATGTAGGAGTGACCAATTAAATGACCACTGTATCCTATACACAACTTTTTTTTTTTCATCTCATCATGTACTTTCCTTTCTACAAAAATATCCTAACATTTTCCTAGTATAATAATGACTTAAATTGTTTTGCCTTTGTGTGGCAGTTCCATGTAATCAGCTTCCTTGCTGCATACTATGATTGATTTACATAATATAATTTATTTATTTATTATCTGGTTGTTTGTTATGCGCTGACTACATACATGTGCTAGTCCTGACACCCCTGTTGGTCTCAAACCAAAAAATGGTAGAAAACAAACAAGTAATGTAGAAATTATTTAAAATATATTAAAATACATCTTGCAGTAGCATGTACAGAGAGAATGACAGAAAGGTCAGTGAGTGTGAATAATTAAAATACCTTCAGATATAAAATAAATATATATATATATATATATAGAGAGAGAGAGAGAGAGAGAGTGAGAGAGAGAGAAAGAGATGTATATATAGATATATAAGAAAATATCTACCTATAACGCTTATTCCGTTAACTACAGAGGAAGTAGTTACTAAGCCTCAAAAGCTGCAGCTCATCTTCCATTTCTGTATTACTTATAGAATTTTTCTGTACTAAAACACATTTTTGCTGGTAGGCCATAAGCTATAGCAGAGCTGTATTTCTGTTTATTTCCTTTGTAATATAGATATTCATATTCACTTTGCTGCCTGAAAGGTTTTTTGGTGTGTGTGTGTGTGTGTGTGTGTGTGTGTGTGTGTGTGTGTGTGTATGTAACAAAGTATATGAAGTTCTTAAAATAGACAAAGTTCCTTTGTTGGGTGGTGCTATGGCCTGGAAGGATGCTTTCATTGCTAATTTGTTTGCTAGTGCAGGACAGTATGTAATGCACAGCAGTCTGAAGGACAAGGTAGTGAGTGAAGGGTGGCTCTGGCTGCCACAGAGAGCCATTTGTTTCTTATGAGATAGAAGCAGTGGGGCTCCCTTTCTTCAGAGAATGAAATAAGGAGGCCCATTCTATTCAGTGTAGTTTGGAGGTGTGTGTTGTTATAATGTCAGCTGAAAGTAATGACAGGGAGAGCATATACCGGTTTGAGAATTAAAAGGCTGGTTTCTATGGCTTTCCTTTAATACAGCTTAAAAAATTGTATAACGTAAAAAAAAAATTAAGTTAACAATAATAATATCATTGTGAGTTCAGAAAAAAAAGATCAGTCCAGACAGACTCCTAAATATTTTTGTTGATGACATTGAAATAATGGTTGCATTCAATGGGTTTGTAATTTCAATACATTTAGTATCTTATGTTTTGACGGATTCCAGAGGTTGTTGCAGGTATTTCATTTTTGTTTATTACTTTACTGTTTTAGTTTTTAATGCCTTCTAAAGATAGTTAAAATCCTTTTGAAGCTCACGTTGCACATTAGACAAAGAGTGACCAACAGTGAATAGAAAATTTGTCTTCATTATAGACTAATATTTATCAATAGAAAGTCCTTAGGATGAATGTGTATTGGTAAAGACAACATTGTACCTGTGAAAGAACGGACAGCAGTTAAAGTACTAAAGTACTGTTAGATGTCACCTTGACAGAGAGAAGATACTAAAGCATTTTAAAGCCATCTTGACAGAGTAAAATACCATGCTTTTCGTTGTCATCAAGAAAAGAAAATTGTCTATTAAATTCTAAAGATTTGTATTAAGATGTGGGATGGCTTACTGACAAAAGTTTTAAGGAGTGTACAAAAAAGATAAACTTAAGTCTTTGGATGATTACAAGTGTGCTTGAAACTGGTTCAGTAATACTGTCTGCAACATATGTATTATCTATGTGTATACAAGGGCCTTAGCAATGATAATGCTAGACATTTTAGAAAAGTTTGGATCTAGGATGTAGTTCACAGAGAGAAGTTAACAAGAATTTAGTCTACAAGTTGCTGCAAGTCATTCTCTGAATTATCAATTTATATTGAAAGTGATTAGGTCAGTAGGTAGTATTGAAGGGGATTAGGTCAGTAGGTAGGTTTTATAAAGCTTTGATACCCTGAACATACAGATTTTTTTCTCTCACGAATGCTGCCTTACCAATGCTGGTAGGCATTCTGCAAGAGCTCATATTTAAAATGGTTTGGTGTGAAGCTGCATCTGTAGCTTTCTTTTTATATTCTGCCTATGCTCACAATTTCTCATTGAGATGAGACTTCACTTCACTAGTAAGGCAGGGACTCCAAGCAGTATAAGCCTTTAAGGACAAATCCTGTCTTTTACTAGTGCAAGTAACTAAAAAAAAGCAAGTCAAGGTTGTGCTTGAGCCACTTTCATTGTGTAGTGCACTCTAAAGTATTTAGTTAAAACAGCAGTGTTGTCACCCTGATTATAGAATAGAATGGTTTGCAGTAAGAACAGGTTCTGTTCAGGACTTTTAAGTGGCATTATTGCGAGGTCATGCACCAGTCACTTTGAGCGTTATGGATTATTTAAGTGG
This sequence comes from Protopterus annectens, assembly GCF_019279795.1. Lineage (NCBI taxonomy): Eukaryota > Metazoa > Chordata > Ceratodontiformes > Protopteridae > Protopterus > Protopterus annectens. The sequence goes on from NC_056750.1 coordinate 480,288,669, forward strand.
AGTGGCATGTTAAAGATGATTAAAGCTGGAGGAAATGGCTGTCACAGTTTAAATATATAAATGATGTTTATATGAGTAAACATACTCTGGGGTGTGAATTGTGATTAGTGCTTGGCTTCTACAGTTTGGAGTAAAATGTGAAGTGTTCAATGTGGACGCATCTCTGTATGTGTTTACAGTACCTCCACGCAGTATCTTAATTCTTACTTGCTTCTTGAAGATCTGGTAATGGTGCCAAAGCTAAAAAATGATTTGCTACTACTGAGTTTGGAAGAATGGTGCTTGTTTTAATACGGTGCGGCACTAATCTTGCTGTACTGTTTTGATTATGCTTTTAATAGCACAACTCAGACATTAGGCCTACTTATGACTGAGTAAGACTTGAACAATAAAACTGTCTCTCACTTTTCATATTTTGATTTAAAATGCCAGTTTTTATGTCTATAATTGTGCATATGAGGTCAAGAGAAGTGGTGAAGGTTTAAATGTCAAAGATAACGTGCAGAAAGTACAAATACAGCAAGGAAACAGTGCGCAAAGTAATAATTCTGAAAACGACTTAGAGATACGATTAAAAATCAAAAGAGAAGGGGGACCCTGGAACCAGAACAATGGTTTCTATCAGGGCAGGGATCTATTACAGCAGGCGATACCAAGGGCCGAGATACAACAGACAGTAGCAAATGCTCTGACATTTGACCAAACTTTTGATGAGACAGCTTGTGAATTTGTTGTAAATGACAATTTTAGTTTAAACAACTTGAATAAACAGTTTGATGACATGACATGTGATGTTTTGAAAAAGCATGTTTTTTTGTATCTACAACTTTAGTAACATAGAAATACAAGATGTACATTTTAAGTTACTCAGTAAGGGGCTAACATCATCTTATAAATTGGATTTAGCAGAAGTCTTTATCAGTTTAAAACTATATACTAGACAACTTAATCTAAGATTGTTTTTCAATGAAAATAACAGAACAACTATTGACATGATGCATACATTAAAAAGAAAAAGCATATTTTTGCCCGCATCCCACAAGGAAGTAGATTTATTTGAAAGACTATGTCAGTCAGAATTTAGGAAAAGTATACAAAGTAATAAACATTTTCTAAATACTAATAATAATTTAAATCAGAAAGAAATACACACACATTAGTTGAGTTGGCTAACAAGAAGGAGTTAAGATGTATGAAGCCAGATAAGGATGGGGGCATTGTGATTATGAATTATATAGACTATGTATCCAAAACGCATGACATTTTAAATGACACAACAACCTATAAGAGAGTTTCAAGAAATGAAATGAACAGGGCATATATGAGAGTGGATCTATACTTATCGGATGCCCTATATCAAGGGGCCCTGGAAGTTAATGAAGTCAAATTTCTAAGTGTTAACCACCCGATAACACCAGTGATCTTTGGGATACCTAAGATCCACAAAGATATCAATAATCCACCATTTAGACCTATAATGGCGGCCAAGGGTTCTAAAACAGAACCCTTGGCAGCATTTGTGGACCTAAGTACCCAAATAGTGGTGAAAGAAGCTGAACATATACTTAAAGATTCATGGCACTGCTTGGAGAGGTTGAAATCAATAGACACCACGATACATTACACTTTTTTAAGTATCGATGCGGTAAATTTATTTACAGTAATTCTACATGAAGAGGGCCTGAATCATTTTAGGGAATCCCTACTTGAAAGTAAAAAGATTAACAAGACCAAAATAAATGTATTAGTAGAATTGATGGAAATGATTCTTAAAAACAACTATCTGAGTTTTGAAGGGGAATTGTTCCATCAAATCACAGGAGTAGCTATGGGTGCCAGATGTGCACCCGTGTATGCAAATTTAGTCTTGTTACACTGAGAAAGAACATTTATTTTCCAGTCGAAATTTAAAGAAAAAATCTTGTTATATAACAGATTTTTAGATGATATACTAATTTTATGGAAAGGAGAACAACACGTAATAGACAAGTTTATTAAATATCTAAATAATACTACTACATTTTTGAAATTTACATATATGTGGCATACATCAGAAATAGTATTTCTGGATATTCATTTGGAAAGAAGCAATATGACCCTGGAAAGTAGTATTTTCAGAAAGAAAACATACTCAAATTCACTACTACACTTTGACAGCTGTCACCCTTACCACCAGAGAAAAAGTGCTGGGAAGGGACAGATGGTACGGTTGTAAAGGTTGGTTAGTGACAATGAAACATTTTTGAAAGAAATGTATTTTTAGTGGTTATGTTTCTGGAAAGGGGTTATCCCTTAAAATTATTGTTGAATACAAAACAGGAAGTTATAGGTAAGAGATCCACATCCTTTCAACCTATTTTAAAAACAAAACGGGAAGTTATAGGTAAGAGATCCACATCCTTTCAACCTATTTTAAAAACAGAGTTGAGACTAAGTGTAGACAAGTCAAAAGAAAGCCCTGATGCATTAATTTTAAAATGTAATGGATTAAGCCCCTCACTTGTTGAGATGATGAACAATATATGGCAGGCATGTTTTGACGAGAACATCAAAAAGAAGATAGGTGACCAACCTAAGGTCACATACAGTAGAGGCAAGAACATTAAAAACATACTAGAAGGAAGAACATGTACATGGCACAAATCACTTATGTACAAATGTGGAATGTGTAGATACTGTCGCTACATAAATGATGGGCCAAACATAGTCATTCAAGGATATGAATATACGATTTCACATCCAGGAAAATGTAGTTGCAATACCACTATGTTGGTATATGTAGCAACATGTGTTAGCTGTCCGGCTTTCTACATGGGTAAAACCACTTGTAGACTTAAAGACATAATAGGGGAACATTTGAGAGCTATAAAAACTGGAAACATACACAATGCACTTTTTGGACATAGTAAAAATTGCCATAATTTTAAAAAATGTATCTTTTTTGTAATTGATCGGGTCCCCATGAACGACAGGGGAGGGGATTATAAACGTTTGTTAGAAACTAAAGAGCTTAAGTGGCAATTGAGGCTCAATGCCACACAATCACCAGGTTTAAATGAAGGGGTGTCCTTCACCTCAATATTGAAACAAAGAGCTAATATTATACCCTAAGGGGACATTAATAAATTATTATTATTATTTTGAAATATATAGAGAACTATACTATAGATGAGCATTTATATAGCCTGTGGTTAGATTATATAGTGAGGTTAAATTCACATGTTATGATTTTCTTCCCTTATATATTTAAATGTGCATAAGTTTATTTATTTGTTATGTATTAATAGTTGACAGTATATATACATGTTTTTAACAAGTAGTAGATAGTTTTAGAAACACAGTATTTATTTATGTGTGTATATAAATTTTAGAAATATAGTACTTAGTATGTACTAATTTGTGTTTATAAGAATGTGAAGATTTGAATATAGGGAATATGTTTGATTGGTTTGGATACTAATTGACGGCAATATATAAATGGATGGATTTTATTTCCCAATGACTCCGATGAAGCCAAATGATTGGCGAAAGTGCTTAGTCAATGGATTGTGTGTGATTTTAGAATAAAGCTGAAGTGTTATCGTGGCTAGTTGCTGGACACTACCCATTTTTTTGTTCCTAGTCATATCCCTAGTTGGGCTTAGTCTATGTTTAAAGCCAGAGGAAATGGCTGTCACAGTTTAAATATATAAATGATGTTTATATGAGTAAACATACTCTGAGGTGTGAATTGTGATTAGTGCTTGGCTTCTACAGTTTGGAGTAAAATGTGAAGTGTTCAATGTGGACGCATCTCTGTATGTGTTTACAGTACCTCCACGCAGTATCTTAATTCTTACTTGCTTCTTGAAGATCTGGTAATGGTGCCAAAGCTAAAAAATGATTTGCTACTACTGAGTTTGGAAGAATGGTGCTTGTTTTAATACGGTGCGGCACTAATCTTGCTGTACTGTTTTGATTATGCTTTTAATAGCACAACTCAGACATTAGGCCTACTTATGACTGAGTAAGACTTGAACAATAAAACTGTCTCTCACTTTTCATATTTTGATTTAAAATGCCAGTTTTTATGTCTACTTTACCATTGCAAATTTCATGCTTGCATGAATTAATCCGATTTTACACTAAACTATGCTTCCAGAGTGATTCTTTACTCATTTGGGCTTCAGGCAAGACATAAAACCATCAACATCTTTTTAGTTAAAGATGAACCTGACGAAAAATTGAAAGTTCCACATTCAATGTTTTAAGCTGTATTTCACAAAAAAAAACTTTTTTTTTTTTTTTTTAATGGCAAGTTGGACTGAATTCAACATGCCACACTTCCTCTGCTTGCATACAAGGAAGTTGTTAAGGTTTTTAACTTTTTTTTCTTTTAAAAGTGGGAGTCAGACTTGTAGTGAAATTCAATTCTCTGTACTCTGTGAGCAAAGAATCTACCTTATGTGAGGCATTTAATTTTCACAAGAAATGAAAGGGTCAAGTAGAATATTAATGCTTAAGTGTCTGAACTGAACTATAGTGTGCATGACAGTGACTTTGGTTAATTGTTTGACTTATTATTAAGAGATAGCATGATCTGTGGCATTGGAGCAGATAACCAAAGAAACCTAATTTAACATTCAAAACATCCATGGGTATGTGTTGTGTTTGTTAACAATAAAATGTCCATCTCCAAGCATTGCAGAGGAGTTAGAAATGTACAAAAGAATAAGTGATAAAGTGAAAATGGTGTTTAGAAACTATTAAAAAATAAATAAATAAAATTGGTAATCTAAGTTACCATATGCCAAACAAGATGGTCCCTGGTAACAAACAGGCAGAAATTACACCATATATAAATGCTGTGGTTGCAGCCATAAAAAGGCATAATGTAGAAATAAAAATCAAACCTGTAGATCTATAATCTAAAACTCACAGTCCTCATGCAAAAAGTAGCCCACAAACCAGAATAACTGTATGTTAAGGAAGCTATTACACTACACTCCTAACTGTATCGACTACATTTCTTTTTGTTTTGGAAAATGTGTATCTCAATTGGGTGTGCAAGTCTTTACACTCATACAAGTTTGAGTCCCTTGCTATAGATTATATGGAGGAAATCATACATTTGCCAGAGTGTGTGTAAACAAGCAATAGTGCCTGACAGGGTGTTTGTTATTGTGGAAATAGCAAGTGTCCAGGGGTGTTCTGAGGTCCAACACTGCAGCCAGGCATTATTGCACTTGTTTCATATGTTTTTTTTTTTGTTTGTTTGTTTGTTTAAGGGTACAGTGACACAACAGATAGTATTATCAGCTCACATTGAGATTCCCTGGTTTGATTCTTGGCTGGGGTGCCTTCTGTGTGGAGTCTGCATGTCCTCCCTGTGCTCATGTGAGTTTCATCCAGGTGCTCCGGTTTCCTCTCACTTTCCAAAGACATGCAGCAGATGGATAGGACAATATTAATTGGCCATAGGTGTGAGTGTGCATGCAAATGTGTAGTGTGGAATAGCTACTATGGCAGGGCTAGCCAATCAGTGGTATAAACTCAGATATAATAGATGGCATTTCCTTGGCAGCCACCAGTGATATTGTGGTACACTGGGCTGGGAGGAAATGTGTAAAGGCAAATGATTGATGTACTCTGTGCCATAATCCAGTACATATATTATATACACCTTAGAAATACCATAGCAGTGACAGACAACTACAGGGTAAATTCTGATATTGTGTACTCCATTGTTGCAAGAACCTTCTACAAACATAAGGCACACTGAGAACCATTCCTATTGTCAGCTTTTTGTAATGTGGATTCTAGCAGAATGGTGCACGTCTATTGGAATGAGGGCAAAAAACAGCTTGCCTCACACTGTTGTGAGTATTGCATGTCTTCTTAGTCTACCCATAAATCCAGACAACCCTGCTATTCCTCCAAAAAATGCAACACAGCTTCCCAAACCTGGGTGAACTTGCCAAAGAAAATGGTGCTGGGGTTATAAGACTATGCAAGTTAACACCTGTTTGTAAGGCCTACAGCCATTTATGCCAACTGACCTAATTAGTCAGTATATCACTACATTTTGCTGCTGTGCACCTGCAGCAGTAGAGAAACTAGATATGTGACTCAGATGGACATCATCCTGAAATTAATTGCAGAGTCACTTAGCTGACCTCTACCTTGCATAGGCTCCCCCATACCACAAGTTATTGAAGCATCACATGGGGAAGGGCCCTGTAATGTCTCTGTGGTACAGGACGTAGAATGATTCACTAGCTGCGTTTAACCCACCATCTCCGCAGCCATGTGTGCTCTCTTTCTCTTGTGTCCTATGCCATACCTAGACTTCAGGAATAAACTTCCTCTCACTACCTGAGACAGATCTCACAAACTGCACCAACCCCTATTACCCCTAGAACAAAACTGCACCAACCCCTATTACCCCTAGAACAAAACTGCACCAACCCCTATTACCCCTAGAACAAGACTTCATAGTACTGCACATGCTTTGTCTCCTCAGGCACCTACTCTTTGGCAAGTTCTCCATCTCAACATTAAGGATAGCAACACTTACTCCAAACTAAGAATTCAACTCAAAAAGCACTTCTTTATCCAAGCCAAATGTTCCTGCTTCAACACAGTACATATCACCTAGCCTGTCTCTTTTCCAAATATCTTCTCTCTCAGGATTCACTGAAGATTGACCCACATTAGAAACTAATGTATATATTGTGCATTACACTCTGCTTGATTATATTGCATTGTTCTTCTTCACTGGAATATATATTCACAGTTGTTTCTATGTAATTGCAGATTAATAGACTGTTATTAGGCTAATGACCCAAGGGGCTTTTCTAAGCCTAGCCATGTTTTCCCTAAAGAATAATTTTGTCCTGCTTCTGAGTAGGACATTGAGGGCCAGGCATTTATAAGCTACCTTTGTCCATAAGGGACATGGTTGCCAAGCCCGGTGTAAATTTCCTATTCCCCAGCCACTTGATTAGGTTGTGCTTAAACTGGGTAATAGATTACCTCAGCTTCACATGGATGGGAAGCCTATTCCACAGGAGGGACAGTCTCTAGGACACAAATCTGTCTTTCCAGCATGTTCTGTTTAAGTCACAGACAAAATTCAAGTCCCTAAATTTTTGACTAACAAATATGTAGGAGATTCATAAATGTGGGGTCTGCAGATGCCTTGTAAGTCAGTCATAGATCACCCCTCAGCAATCTATAGGAGACAGAGCAGAGGGAAAGGGCTTTAAGGCCCTCTGCATAAGGCAGGTTTGTTATGGCTTGTATTCTTTTGGTATGGAACCTTTGAGGTCATTCTAGTTGCTGCATATACCTGGTCAGCTACATTCCAAAGGGAGCATTGTACTCTATGACTGGTCTGATAAGGGTGGAGTACATTGGTATAATGACCTCTCTGAACCTTGATACCATGCCCATACTTGTAAGTTGCTTATCATAAAAGGATTTCCTTAACACTGTGGCCACATGGTGGTCAAAGGTAAGGCTACTGTCCACGTGCATACCCAGATCCCTGACAATTGTGTCAACATTCAGAGGTGTGCTATCAACACAGTAATTAGTCAGGATGGTTGATTTCCCAAAGGGTAAATTACGTATTTCTTTGCATTGAGTTTACGACCATGGCTTTGGCTCAATTTATTAGTCAGAGATGGATCTTCTTGAAGAATGCTAGCATCTGTAGGGGAGTTGATGATAACCCCCAAGTTGCAATCATCTGCAAACTTAGTCAGCCATAAACCTTCAGAATTTGCTTCCGTTTCAGAAAAATAGATGCTAAAAAGGAACAGGCCCGGTATCTAGCCCTGGGGACTCCACTAGTGACTGGTCACTTGGTGAAGGTGGCCTCACCTATTTTGGCCTACTGGTACAGTGAACCAGTTGGCTATCCAGTGGATGATAAAAGGGTTTATACCTAAATTATTGAGCTTGTCTATAATAACTTTGTGGGGTATTATATCAAAAGTCTTAGCCAGGTTGAAGTAAGCTGTGTGCACAGTCTTACCTTCATCCAGTGATTTGGTGACACACACAAAAAAATCCACCAGATTTAATAGGTATGACCTTCCTTTACCAAAGCTGAATTGTGATGAATCTAGCATTTGCAGGTTACCTATGTCCTCATTTATCTTCAGGTTACAGACATAGCTGTAGAAAGTTTTGTAGTTGTCCTTTGACTGAGGAGCTATTTTTACTTCAAATTTGGCCTTTGAAGTATTAATTAACCCTTGTAGCTTCCTGTTTGGATTGGTCAGGGGGCTGTTAGTATGTATGGCTTTGTTCCTCCTACGCTTGGCCAATACTTTTTTTTTCTTTTGTTCTATAACTGATTGATAGTGTGAGTCCATCAAGGTAGCTTGTCTTTTGAGTTTGTATTATTCTTAATATGAGTGAGCACAGCTCAGTCAGTACAACTATCAACATGGCTGTACAGAGATTTTGTAAATAGCTCTGTGTAATCTAGGGTGTTTACTGGGGTTGGGGATGCCTGATATTAAGCCAAGGTGTTGCTTAATAGAGATAAGTTAGCCTTGGAATAGTTCCTAAAGGTTTTTGGTTTTGCTGGATCCCCAGATTTAATCTTTATTTCAAGTAATACTGCCTTATGGTCAGATCTGACAAGATATTACATTGAGTGAGGGACTTTGGTCCATCATGTTTGTGAGTACAAGGTCAAGGATGTTGTACCCCTGGTAAGAGAATGAACCAGCTTTTCCAGGATGTTGGTATTAACAAACTTTAGGAATTGCTGGGGTTGTTCATTAGAAGTGGTGTAGGATTCCCAGTCTATAGAGGAGTAGTTGAGATCCCCCATGAATATCATATTGGGTTGAATGGTGAGGGACTCTAGTACATTGAGATAGATAGTATGGGTTTTCTGTGACATGGAGGGGGATCTGTATATTGCAAGGAAATAGTATGGCACCCTGTATATGATGAGTTGCACATGCATGAGTTCCAGTGGGTCATATACATTAACTAGTCTTGGATGTCAGATTAGTCTTAATATAGACTGACACTCCTCCAACTTTAGTTCCCTCCTGTGCAATAACTGGTCTAAAGGTGTCTGAACTATTCTGTTACTACTTGCATTTTGGTGTTTTTTGTTTGAGAAATGTTTTGTATTTCACCCGGACTGAGTCAGAAATTGGTTAATAGTGATCAGTGCTCTACCCTGGTAAACAAATATAAATAAACAATCATTTATTTTTTTATTTTACATTTGTTAACTGGGCTAGTCTAGCTGGATGTATTTCCATTTTCAGTGGAGGCCCTAGGAGAAAAGCTCCAATATTAGCACACAGAATATACAAACAATATATACACAGTATAAAGGATAAAAGATATGAATCTAATAATAAAGATTATGCTAAACAGTGTCAGACAGTATAAGACAAATCAATATACAGTATAATGCATAGGTAAATAACAGTACAATAGGTAGTTTTAGGAATACTATTTACAGCTCAGTCCTTACAGGGATATGCAGCAGAGTTTAGGAAGAAAAGTGAGAAAGAGAGGTGAGAAGTAAAGAATCAAAGGATTAATCAGGATTGCTGCAGGGGCATAACCAATGGATCTTCAGGTGGTTTCTGAGGTTTTGTTTAAAGAGAGGCAGATTGGGAAGTAAGGTAAGTTCTATAGGTAGAAGGTTCCAGTATTTACCTACAGTGTTAGAGAACAAGGAATCCCCTGCTTTGTTATTGGACTTTGTTATGGTGGCTAGAAGTTTGCTAGAGGAGCATTGTGAATTTAGGTTTTTGTAGGGGATGATGAGGTTATAGAGTATAGGAGTGGTGTTAGGTTGGTAAAATAGCTTGCAGGCAATGGTGAGTTGAGTAAATAACAGAAGATTTTGTAGTTCTAGCCAGCCTAGTTGCAGTAGATTCAGACAGTGGTGGGTTCTAAAGGGATTGCCAGTAGCAAATCGGGCAATACTATTGTAGGAATTAGTTAGTTTGATAAGGTTATTTTTTTTTAGGTTAGTGTACATGGATGAAGCATAAAGAAGAGTTGAAATTAAGTGAGAGTGAACAATTTTGGTTCTGGCTGATGGTGTTAAGAAGGGTTTAATTCTGTATAAGGAGCCAAGTTTTTTGTTTACAGATTTTATAGTGTTGTTTATATGGCTGTCAAAGTTAAGGTTATTATCAATAGTAATTCCTAGCTGTTTAGTGGTGGAGTCTGGGGATATGAGGGTACCATTGTTGGAACTGATTGAGAAGTCTACTGGGGAAGACTTACTGGTAGGTACAAAGAGTAGGAGCTTAGTTTTTTTGGCATTTAGAAGAAGGCAACGCTTTAAGAACCAAGTCTCAATTATGTTGAATACCTTCTGAGTTGAAGAGTGTAGTTCTGAGGGGGAGTTAGCTGAACATATGATTGTCGAATCATCTGCATATTGTATACAGGTGGCTTGAGGAATTGGTACATGCAGGTCATTAATGAATAGTGAGAAAAGGAGAGGTCCTAGAACAGAGCCCTGAGGGACTCCAAGGGTGAATGGCAGGAGGGATGATAGGATCTGATCCCAGAGAACTGCCTGTTGCCTATTGCTGAGGTAGGACTTGAACCATTGGATAGCCAAAGTATCAAGGGAAAGGGACTCTAGAATGTTAATAAGAAGGGTGTGGTTAACCATGTCAAAAGCTTTTGAGAGATCGATAAAGAGTGCAGATGAGAGGGTATTATTGTTGCGGTTTCTATTGATGGAATCTGTAAAGGATAAGAGGGTGGTAGTGGTGCTATGAAATGGCCTAAAGCCATGTTGGCAGTTAGCCAGAATGTCATATTGAGTTAAGTGGCCTAAAAGCTGATGGTGAATACATTTCTCCATAATTTTTGCTAGGGGAGATAAAAGGGCTATAGGCCGATAGTTAGAATAATCTTTGGAGTTACCACCTTTATGTAGGGGTATAATATGGGAGATTTTCCAGATTGCTGGGATGGACCCCTCTTTAACGGTTCTATTAATAAGGATGGATATTGGGTATGCAATAACTTTGGCTGCTTCTTGCAGGTATTCAGATGGTAGCTGGTCAGAAGAAGGAGTGCAGGGCTTCAGTTTTTGGATGAATTTGAAGATGAGAGCTGTAGAGATGGGTTGCAATTTAAATGTTGGAAGAGAGCCAGAACTGGTGGTATGAGGTTTTGAGTTGTCTGGGATTAGTTGGCTGGCAAGTGACTGTGTGGTCTCAGTGAAGAAAATATTGAAAGCATTAGCAATTTGGAGGGAAGTATTATGATCAGACCCTAGCGGGGTTGGTGTACGAGAGTGGCCTGGGTGTAAAAGTCTTTTGATTTGAGTTTTGGTGGATTTGCTGTAAATTACAATAGTAGTTCTTTTTGTCAGTAAGTATGGCCTTTTTTGTAGTATTTCTAAGCTGCCTAAAGTTTTGTTGGTCAGAGAGAGATTTGGTAGCTCTCCATTTAGCCCATGATTTGTTTCTAAGCAACATTTTTGTCTGGTTTGGTTTTCATTCTGATGGAACATTTAGGAGCATGCCTATCGAGGATAGTTAAGAATTTGGAGTTGAAATATTTAGCAGCCTCATCAAGTGGAAGGGATTTTAAAGCATTCCAGTCACAGGCACTTAGTTCATTTTGAAATAGTACTTGGTTAAAGTGTTTGTTGGTCCGTGATACCCTATAAGTGGGGGGGGTTAGTAATATCATTCTTTTGCCTTATAATGTAAGTCAACATGTGATCACTTACATCATCAGGCAGAGTTCCTGTCTTATGAGCTTGTTTATGATTATTAGTAAGAATCCAATCTAAGGTGGTTTCTTTTTTATTTGGTTTGTTGATTCTGGTTGTAGAGGTAATTGTTTGACTAAAGCCATGAAGATTAATATGGGAAGTGGGATTTTCAGCATTGACAGTTTTCCAGTCGGTGTTGAAGTCACCTAGTATTATTGTTTCTTGTGGGTAAGTAGAGGATATCCAGCTAAGGATATCCTTGATAATATTGGTATTGTTACCAGGAGGAAGATAGATACAGATGATATATAGTGATTTGATGGGGCTGATTTGAAATTTGGAGATAAGGATTTCAGCATTGTTTTCCTGAGGTGGGTTATAAGGTAAAGAGGAGATCTGAAGTCCATCTCTATATAAGTTTGCTACTCCCTCACCTTTACGTTTAATATGGTCTTGTCTCAATATATTATATCCTAGGGGGATGATTTTGTTGTCTTTAGTATGAGGTTTTAACCAAGTTTCTGTGAGGCAGAAGATGTCAAAAGAGTAAATATCCAGCAGGGTGTGGAGGTGGGCTATTTTATTATTAATACTTTGGATATTAAGATGTCCTATTAGGAAAGAATTGGGGGGTTTGGGTGAATAACAAGGGGTGTGGGACTGGGGCTGGTAGTTTTGACTATGCAGACATTGGGTGGGCCTGGATTAGGGTGGATGTCACCATCTTTCAATGACAGATTTTTTAGTCTTATAGTAGGGTTGTAGGTATGGCTTATTAGATATTTTACTTTCTTTACTGTGAGTTTGTTGTATTTAATATGTGAGAGTCCATGGTATTTGGCTAGCAGGTAGCTTAGATTGGAAATTATATTTATTTGAGTATGGGTGTAGGTAAGAGTTAATATAGTGGTTTGTTTTGGAGAGTAAATAAATTGGTAAAAGGTCGGTTTTTCAAAGAAGGTGAGGATATATGCTGAGGTGAGGACAAATATAAATGTTGTTAGAAATGTTAGTTTGGTTGTGAAGGGTTTAGTTACCTTAGGCATACTGAAGAGCTTAATGATGCAGGTGAGTGGGGGTGGGGATGGATGAAGAATATAATAAGGTATATTGAGTAGGTTAAGGTTACTCACATGGGAATTAATCCCAATTGGTATTGGTATTGGATAGGTGAGAAATACTATAAGAAGGCTTTGAGTAAGTGTATTGGTAGAGGAGGGGTGTGGCTGTATTGTGTCTAGTGGTTGGTGTGTGTGATTGGTGAGATGGGAGTGTGGGAGTGGTCTAGGTAGTATAAATCTAGGATCACTGGGGGTGTGTGGGAATTGGGGGTAGGGTAGGGGAGCGGAGTGATCCGCAGGGCGAACGGAGCGGGTAGAGCCACAGAGTGGGTTGTCTGCTGAGAAGTAATCAGTAATACAGATAGACTGTGCACTACAAAGGCCTTAAGTAGGTAGGTAACACTGTCTAAGTAAACTTTTGTTTAGCTTAATATGCAAGGGATGTCTTTTCTGTCTAGTTTCCAGAGGAAAAGGAGAGTAAGGCAGAAGGCATCATTTGTATGCAAAGCTTAGGTAAGAGGTTTAATTATAATGGGTCAGCTTTCTATAAGTATGCCTTTCAGCCTAATATCTGAAAGGTAATACCTTCTTATTTATTTCCTTGGGGAACTTGCTAAGTATTTATGCTAGAATTAGGGTTCTTGGACTAGGTATTATGCAGTGGGGCTGGGGGAGCTTTAGAAAGTCAGAAACCGTGCTCTCATAACCTGTGTTCTGCTGCCATCTAGTGGTAAAGTGGGGAACAACAACAGTTTACTTACTTAGGACAATATTATAAGGGGAGGAATGGCCTCGGGATAGGTCCGCAGGTGTGCTGGCCCTTACAATTAGGTTAAAAAAGGCACTCACTCACTCTTGAAGAGTTCAATACAGAATTATATGCTATTGCCTTGACTGCGAGGCTGGTGAGAGGCACTTTTACGCAGTCCAGAGTTTGGTGTTCCCGATCAAACAAAATCCTTTCTAAACATTTTCTAAACCTCCTCATCACCATTTCCTTTTGTTTTGCTTTTCTGTACTTATTTCATGTCTCACATCTTAGTGGGCACATTTCTAGTCCTGTTTTAGCTGCCTCCACACTCTATATTAACCTTCTTTCTTTTTCATCCTTCCCATTTTCCCTTCTCTCATGATAACAAATGAGGTTCTATTCTGAACAAAAAAAGGACCCCCCATGCCATCCTTACCCACTTATATTTTCCTTTTTACGTAACCCTGTGCTTGTTCTTCCCCTTATTTTACACACTTGTACACCCATTTCCTTCACCTTTCGTGCATAAAAGTACCCATTTATTGCACCAGCAGTGCAGCTATAAATACTATATAGCTCCTTCGTTTTGCATGATGTTTAGTGCTGTCCTGCCAAGGAACATAGTAGAACATGCAGTTCAGCTTCTACAAGCACTGCTTTATGCAGTAATGTGTCAGTCCAACTTCCTGTTCTCTCTTTTCAAGAGATCACACATTCTAGAGTGTGGCTAATGTGTTAAAAGGGTGTTGTCCTCAATGGCAGATTATAATAGGGGTAACCTGGGCAGCCACATGGAGCCCACAGTTCCAGAGCTCCCATAGCTAGCCACACCATATCATCAAATGAAAGAAAATATTATTATGTTCATCACTGCTAACTCATTTTAGTTAGCTTATATACTGAGCATAGTAAATGCTTTTGTTAGGAAAAAAGTACTTTATTTAGTTTTAAGAATTAAAAAAGGTTAAATGATGCTGCAAGTATTCAGCTCTATATACTTACTATTATTTGTGCATGTGCAGCAGGGGCCAGCAAAGCCAATCAGTTAGGATTATTTTAATTATTTATATTTAAATAACAATGTTTCTTTACTTCAAATAAAGCTGCAGTGATGCCACCTAAAGCAGCTACAGATTTCTGCTACTTGCCATTCCATGATTTCTTGGGATGACAAGAAGCAAAACACCCAGGATATTAAATATTTAGGATGTAGTGAATTAACTTAGTCCTCACTGCAATAATTAGAAAGCAGTACAGCTTAAGGAAAATAAGCCATAACATGCAGTACGAATGAGCTTTCAGCAGGCACTGAAATTGATCCTTAGTGAAGTAAGCACACAATATTTAAAAAATGCCTGTAGAGTGGTATTTTAACAAAAACTGATATGACGTTGATCCCCATTGCAAAAATTAGAAGCACCGTCTTAATGAATGAAAAGAAGCCATAAACATGCAATCCTGGCCTGTACAAGCTATCAGCAAACACAGAAAGTGACCATCTTCAGTGGAATAAACACCTGACATTTAAAAAGTTAAGGTAAGGAATTTGATCAGATCATCAATCTAATCATAGCGGTCACCTTCTTTAGTCTAAACAGACACTTGTATCTTAAAATCCTAGCAAGAGGCATGCAAGATAATATCTTTCCCATGCTAAAGGAAAGAATACTATTAAATTTCTAAATCCACTTGCCTGCCTCAGACTGAGATCAAAACATTGTGACAACTTAGATTTGTTGTTTCTCTAATGTGTTTCCAGCCCTCCCCGTCACCATTTGTTCACTTCATCGGCTACATGTATGTATGCACTGAATGCATTCCTGATGACTTCTTTTAGCAAGGCTAGGTGGCCAACTGCTCAACTGCTGTGTGCATGGGTCTATGTCTTTTTTTTGGGGGGGTAACATTAAATTAATTTCATCCAGCCTTTTTTAAGTACAAGCATACTGAGGTGTCTATTTAAAATTTTGTGATAGGATATCATTAATTGCCGAAGCCATAGATGAACACCAGTGCATACCTCTCAACTCCTTTGCTCAAAAATTCTGGATAAAGCCAAAAATAATAGAGGAACACACATACAAAATTAGAGACAAGTTTTAAAAATAAGTGTAATTATTTAGTTTGTAGAAAAACACACTTTGCATCAGCATGCATTTTCTGAACAATAAGAATTTACCTGAGGCATTACTGACTATAATCCTCAGTGATTCATTTGAAAATCAAGGGCAGTTGACATACATGCATCAGTGTTTACACTGCAAAGTGTGTGAAACTGCCCTTATCAAGAACTGTTCTAAAATTAAGTTGTTCCAGACTGTGTGGCTTTTTAGCTTAATCATATGGTAGATCAGCTGTTATTTCCTTGACTGATTTTTTTTTAATTGTTGGCTAGTGCTGGTTCTTGTCTTTATGCACACAGGTGGTTGGTTTGAAAACCAACCAGGAACCAGCATATACTTACTTCACCACTGCTTCTGCTTGTGTATATGTATTTTACTGCATGACTGTGGCAACTTGCATAGTTTCACCTCTCTGCATACCTCTCAACCACTTAGTGCAAGAAATCTGAACAAAGCCTGACAAAATGGGGGGACAAAGTCCTAAAAATAGGGAGATGTTTTAAAGATTGTGCATACAAACATAGAAAGTTGCTAGAGTAGAAGGATATGTGTTAACATACATTTTATGAAGGATATGAAGTCTTAAACTCAAATATATGTAATTATTTACTGACTTCAGTCCTCAGATTATCTCAGTGACTTGCCAGAAAACCACAAATTTTATGAAGAATAAGCCAAAAATATGAGGCAAAAATGAGGACATTCTGCAAAAGTCTGGACAGTTGGGAGGTATGCTGCTCAGCTAGGTCTATAGGCATACTTGCTGCATGGCTAGCTACACATAAGCACTGTATGTCTTCATGGTGATGCTTAGCTAGGCAAGGCCTGTGCACATGTGTACTGTATCTCCATGAATCCTCACTGTAGATAGAGAAGAAGTTGCAGGCTAAATGCATAGGCAATGCTTTCAGAAATTGTGATTATAACTGGACTAAATGAATTGTAAAAGCTATGAATGAACACCAAGTGGACTTTGCATCAGAACAGTTTTAAATAAATTTCAAATCAGTAATTTAAAGCTAGACATTTGTAGAGAATGCAATATAATGAATAAGTCTAAACAAAAAATAATGACGTTAAACTGCATGCTGTGTAAATATGTTTGCGTGCTACTTTTATTCCAGACATAAGCTAAAGCTATTTGGACAGGTATATTTAAGCTGTGCATATAAAAACATACAGGATATTGTACTACACTGTCATTGCACAGACTCCGTCAGTGTGACCAAATATATTAGGGAGAGATGCTTGCATAAATTTGGGAATGATAAAGAGAGTTCATGCTGCTCATATGAAAAAAGGAGGCAGGAAATTTACGGAAATACTTAAGAAGGGATGCATTTGAAGGGAGTTTATGGAAACATATCCAGTTATACTTGGAATGAAAGCAGAATGTAGTTATTAACTACTAGGAAGGAAACAAATGTATAGAATTAGAAGTGACCACTGTAGGTTCATAGGTTCATAGGTTCATACTAGGCTATCTGCCCGAGGGCATTTATAAGCCTAGCCCATAGACCCCTTTAGTTTGGAGAAACTATGCCCATTATTTTGCTGTCCCTCTGTCGAGCGGTGACACTGAGATAACCCATCTCCCATCCATTGGTCAAGATTCCTCTTGAACAAGTGCTCTGCCTCACATAAACCGGGATTTTGTTCCACAGCATAGGAGTCTTTGGGTGATGAATCTATCCGGTTTAAGTCTCATCTAGATTTTTGAGATGAAGCATGTTCATCAAATCTGGGTTTGACATGGGCTTGTATGTCAGGCATAGGCCACCTCTGAGCAAGCGTTAAGCAACTGAATATAACTGGAGTTCTTTCAGTCGAGCAGCATAAGACAGATTTTGAGACCCTTTATCCTTTTGGTGAGGAACTTCAGCTGCTGCAAGTGTCGGGTCAGATACATCATTGATCATTGGTCTGATGAGTGATGAGTATAGGGAGACTATGACTTTGATCTAGATGTGAATCCCTTCATGATAAGGTGGGCAATGTAGAAAGTCTTCCTAACTACTTTAGCAATACTGTCAACCTGGGTTCCCAGGTCCCTAATAACTTCTTCTGTGTTCAGGGATTGCCACCTATATGGTAGCTAACCTTATTTTTATGACTATGCATTTCTTGGCATTTAACTTTAGGCCATGGCTCTGGCACCAGTTATCTGTTTCTGTGAGACCCTTCTGAAGGATATCTGTGCTGGATGTTTCAACCACGGCGCCCAGTTTGCAGTCATCTGCAAACTTTGTCAGCCATAACCCTCCTGTGTTTGCTTGTACTTCAAAAAGTAGATGCACAGGCTTTGAGTCTGACATGACCCTGTGGGTTCTGTCACTCAGCCAGTTTGCAACCCATCTTGTAATGTATGGGTTTGTTGATGAGTTTTGGTCTAGGTAGGCTGTATGGACTGCCTTCAATGGCCTTGGTGACTGTTTCAAAAAGTCAACCAAGTTTAAAAGGCATGATCTGCTGGATCCAAAGTCTGCAAGTTCCCTATGTCTTTATTTATGAGATCCATTATGATCCTCTCCATGGCTTTGCAGATAAGGCTTGTCAAGCTAATGGGATGAGGTGAGACTAAGATTAAACAGCTGTCCTAACTGCGGGTTTAATTACACCATCAGGTCCCATGGATGCTGTGTTCTTGAGAGCAGTTCTCACCAGATGTTTGGGGGCTACAATCATTTGGTATAGATATCTCTCCTTTAGGGGAGAGGGGAGAAGTTTGCACTGAACCTGTCAGCCAGTATGTTGGCAATGTCTGTAGGATCAGTAATCTTCACATCATTTTGAACTAATTCTGAGCATATCTGGGAGTTTCCTCCTAGGTTTCTGACATAGCTAAAGAATGCCTTATGGTTGTCTTTAGAGTCCTTAGCTATTTTTTTCTCAAAATTAGCTTTGGATGATTTTATGAGAGCTCTTAGCTTTTTACTTATAGTGATCAGCGGTGTCCTACCTTTTAAGGATTTTGCTCTATCTTGTAGTAGCTTTCTCCTTTTGTTGTACAGTTTGTTTATGGCTGGGGTCCACCAGACTGGATGATTGCCTTTGGTACAAAGAGTCTTTGTTTTGCTTGGGATTGCCTGATCCATGCAGCCCTGCAGGTGCTGGTAGAAGGCATTTGTAAGTGATTCAGCGGTTTGAGTAATGTTAACCACTGGCTCAGGGGCCTTAAAGGAGACCACACTAGTCTTTAGAAGTGAGAGAGATGCCTTTCACAGTCAAAATGTGGTAACCAAGTAGTTCAAAAATCCCTATAAGAGTGCTTCCACTGTGTCTTTGTTGTTTTTTTTTTTTTTTTTGCCTTATCTCCCCAGTTCAGTGAATATGATACCCAGGGAGTTTGTTTCACTAATTTTCACTTTTTACTGCACTGGATAATAGGTATTTGTGGAGTGGATTTCATATAAATGGCCATTATTTTAAAAACTGAAAACTGATTTGTTATTGGTCTTTATGCTGTACTGATATCTCTGCATCACTCTAGGTGGATGGTAGTATTTTACATTATCTTGTACCCCAAAACAGGCAATAGGACTATCATACTAAAATATTTTCCCTACTCTAATATTACTACTTCATGTAGTACAACCCACATCACCAAAATATGACACTCCATTCTTTTTCCAAAAAGTTATTGTTTTAATTAATTTAGAACATGAGTACTTTAAATTGCTGGTTTATTTAGAAATATCTAAATAGTGTCTCTGTGCATAAATAGACTTGTGTATCATTAGTGTTTCTATTGTAAACAATGACTAAATTAGATTCTTTAGTGAAGGAATAGTGATTTATTTAGCTAAACTGATTTCTACTCTCTCACATTGTAAGCCAGATATATTAAGGTTACTGAATTGCATCAGTTTTTGAAACATAGTTAGTTTACCTCAGAATAGTAAGCCTAAAACATCCAGTAATCATGACTCTGTTTATAGGGAAAAAGACAAGGATATGCATACTTCACAAAACCTCAAATGTAATGGACAATATGATTTAAGATTCAGGGAGTCAAATTCATGAAGAAACAGTTCTGAGATGTATTAGAGTATTTATTATAAAACTGCTTTTATTTTAACTAGGTTTTCTGCAGTTCTGCTGTTGTCATTAAGAAAAATGATTCAGGAAGTCTGGACCCTGGCCTTTTTCCCATCTATGGTTGGCATACTGGTGAAAGTCTCACTGGCTGCAAAGGTGTATTTGTGTACTATAATAGAGAAGTGCAGTTGTGTAACTTAAACTTACCATAACAGTAGATGTTTGAATGATTACTGTTGCAATAACCTTAGTTTCCAAAGATTCAAGGCACCTGTCACTCACCCAAAATGTCAAGCAGCTCATGGTGAACTGACTAAAAGGCAAGTTTGGGTGCAAAGCCCTTCAGAGTTTTCCTGTCAGCAGGGAGAGGGAGGCTGAGCCCTGAAAAAAATGTTAGGAACAACAAAAAATAAATAACCACACCCTTGCATAAAAAACACACCAAAAACAAGGGAGGTGGAGGGAGGTAGTGGCTACTGCAGCAGTGATCATTTGAACATCTACTGTCATGGAAAGTTCAACTTAATCAACTGTACTATGTTCATCATATTGATCACTGCTGCAGTAACCTTAGCTATATTGGTAGATTACCATAGCTAATTACATTTGGGAAATGGAAGGAGAAGCTCCTGGAGAAGGGTCCTAGCAAAACTTGATCTGAATCTAGAAAAGGAATCAGGCTTTACAGTACTTTGTAGAAGTATACACAGAGGACTAAGTAGCAGCTTCTAGAATCCTCCACTTTCCAAAAAGCCATAGATGAAACCAATGCTCAGAGTGGGTCTTAGCTCTGCTGGAATAGATTTGTTATGGTGGGTATAACAAAAGGTAATAGCCTTAGTTTGGAAATACTCTGTTTTGATGCAGGCTGTCCCTTCTTACCCTCACAAGAAATAAATAATTGTTCCAAAGATCTAAAAGATTTAGTTCCATGAAGACAGTACCCGAGTTGTCTGGGACATCCAAGGTATGGAGTATCCTTTCCCCTTCATTTTTAGGTTCAGGAAATAAAATGAGGAGCTGGATGGTTTGGCTTTAAGTAAACTTGGATACCACTTTAAGTATAAAAGAATGGTTAGATCTCAAAGAAACCCTGTCCCTATGGAACATGAGATAGGGGGGACTCACCATAAGAACTTGCAACTAGGATACCCTTCTTGCAGAGGTCAGAACAATCAGTAAAACTGTTATTCATGTTAAACACCTCAAATCATCCAGATTAGATGACTCAAACAGAGTATAAGCTAGCTTCTATAATACAAAATTAAGATCCCAAGGAAGGAGATACCAGTTTTCCCAGAGGTCTCTTATGCAAAACCCATTTCAAGAAGATTTTGACAAGATACTGCACTGAAAGAGGAGGATACATGTGCAGACATGCTGAAATGGCCAATAAATGAACCTTGGTAGAGAAATAAGAAAGGCCATATTATAGCAGCTCACATACAGTGTAAAACCAGAGAGCAGCTAGCCCTAAGTGGGTGCTGGTCATGCTGTGGGCACCAACTAAAACACCTTTTCAGTTTGCTATTATGTGATTTTCTAGTTGCAGGCTTTCATGCCTTCATTAGTACCTACTTCACACCCTCAGTAAACAGATGCTTAAAAGGAATTAAGACCCTATCATCCAGGAGTCTGTTGAAAATAAGTGACACTGGGGTCTATCAAACGCACCTGTTCTTGTGTGATTAGATCCAGTCTGTGAGGAAGGTTGTGGTAATTGCTGCTGGCCATTTCCAGAGAACCCATGGTTGCCTGGGCCAGAAAGATGTCACCACAATGACCTTCAGAAGTATCCTGGATATTGGTGTAAATGGTGGAAAAGCATACATGAACATTCCTGTCCAAAGAAAAGAAAAGGCATCTGTCTTCCATGCCTTCTTGCATGGAATCCTGGAACAGAATCCTGTCAGTTGATTGTTCAGAGAGGAGGCAAAGGGGTCTACTTGAGGAACTCCCCATAGATGAATCAAATCTTGGAAGACTCTCTGATCTAGTTTCCATTTGTGAAGGCTTGCCTTGGTCCTGCTCAGTGTGTGTGTCACATCATTTTGCTCTGATAAAATGTAGGATGCCTGTAGAGTCTGTGCTGTGAAACTGTATCACAAGCTAACATGGCTAGCCTGCAAGGGGGATATGTGCTGGTTCCCCCCTTGCTTGTTGATGTACCACATGACTCTGGTATTATCTGTAACCACTAGAAGAGGTCATAATGACCAAAGATGGTTCAGAGAGTTGAATCCCTTGATCAAGGCAACCATCTCTTTGATATTTATGTGCTTGCATCTGTCCTTAGTGTACCACACCCCCTGCACTTTTATCCCTTTTGAAACTGCTCCCCAAACAAAGTCCAAAGTGTCTGTGGTGACTGACTGCTTTAGACCAGGGAGGGGGAAAGGGAGACCTTGATTTAAAGATATCGGTTTTCTCCACCACATGATTTCTTTTCTGAAAAACCCAAGTACTGGGATTGGAAAAGATAAAAGGTGTTGATGATGGGACCAAAACAATTTCGGATACCACTGTATCTTTCTCATATGGAGTCTTGCCAGGGGGATCCTGAGAATTGTAAATGGCATGAGACCCAAAATACTGAAGGATTCCCTTGAAGTGACTGAAGTCTGAATGGAAAACCTTAGAAAAAAATTGTAAATAAATGTCTATTTTTCCTGTGGAAGAAACGCTCTTTAACTGAGGTATCTAGATGACATCGAAGGAACACAATCCTATATGAGGGAGTCAAGAAAAACTTTTGAATGTTCTCTTGGATTCCTAGTTTGTGTGTAAGATCTCTCACCCAAGGCAGAGATTCTTGACACTTTGAAAAAGATTCTGCAAAAATAAGCAAGTCATCTAAATATGGAAATATGTGGATACCCTTTAGCCTGCAATGAGCTATAACTTTAGCTACACACTTTGTGTACATTTTTGGTGCAGTGGATAGTCCAAAGGGTAAGGCATAGAACTGATAAGTGTTGGGAGGGTGGCTTAATGATAAGGGTTGGGAGGGTGGCCTAATGGTTAAGGTGTTTGCCTTACAAACACAAGGTGTGTGGGTTTGAGTCTCACAAGGGATAATTGACTAGGCTTAAAATGGCTCGCAAGGGCAGTTAGCTTAGTACTAATCTATGAACCTATGAATCTATGAATCTATAATGTGATCCAGACACGCAAAACCTTAAGACACATCTGAAGTCTGAATGTATAAGGATGTTATGATATACATCTTTTAAGTCTAGTTTTACCAGGAAAGTTGCAAGAGGAATAAAAGAGATAACACAGAAGGTCTTTGGCTAATGAAGTTCGCAGATGACTGCAAACTAGGAGCCATAATCGAAACTCCTAACTATGTGGACATCCTACAAAAGGGCCTCACTGAGACAGATGCCTGGTGTCAAAGCCATGGCCTCAAGCTCAGTGCTAAAAAGTGCATTGTCATCCCCTTTGGTAAAAACTCTGTACCCATGAACTACAACATAGGCGGTAGTATACTTAACACCAAAAGTGTGATGAGACCTTGGGACACAGGTGGACAGTAGTCTCTCCTTTGATAATCACATTGCCACAGTAGTCAGGAAATCCTTCTACGTGGCACACCTCATCACAAAAGGTTTCTCATCCAGAAAAAAAGAGGTCATTGTTCCTCTGTACTCATCACTCATTAGACCCATTATAGAGTACAACGCCCCTTTTGGTATGCACCTCACAAGATATCTACAACAACTGGAAAGGCCGCAGAAATACCTCAAAAAAAGGATTACCGGCCTCAAAGAGATGCCCTATGCAGACCGTCTCAAAAAACTCCAGCTTTACTCCGTCGCATATCGCCTACTCAGAGGTGATCTCTGCCTAACATACAAAGCTATGTCAAACCCAGAGCTGTTCGACATGTTCCACTTAAAGAAATCCCAATCCCTCTGAGCTATACGCTCTAGGGACCTAAACCTTGTCACCACAATAAACAGAACATGCCAGAGGGATAGATTCCTGTCCCAGAGACTTCCCATACTCTGGAATAAACTACCTATCTATATCAAACAAAGCTCCTCATTAGCACTCTTCAAGAAAAATCTTGATGATTGGATGGGAAATAGGAAATTCACCCTGGGGATCACCTCTGTGGCTCTGCTCAACAGTGACGCAGGAAAATAATTTTCTTGGGTGGCAAAAGCCAGGGTACCTTTTTGGCTGGGCTTGTATAGGCCCCAGGGTCGATAGCCTAGTACCTACCTATGAACCTATGAACAGGTTATGAAGTGACATCAAGTTTGAGTTTAGGCACAGACAAGCAGGTTTAGGAAATAAAGACCAAGAACTGGTCTCCAAGCATTTTCTTTCCTTAGCATTTTCTTTCATAGAATAAGCACCCTTCACCACTTCTTGGGAGAGTACGAGATGAAGAACAGGTGGAAACAAAAGAGTCTGATCTTGAGGATGAGGAATGACCCCCTGGAAAGAAAGAATTTGCTTGCACTATCCGTAACATTGAACGATTTTCAGAACCCATTTGTCTGAAACAATCTGTTGCCAAAGAGAAAAATGGAGATTCAGACTTTCTGGGAGAAAAAAGGGCCAGGGTCTTGAACAGTCATTCAGACTTGTTGGAAGTTCCTTGATTTTAGAGG
Source organism: Protopterus annectens (assembly GCF_019279795.1). Classification (NCBI taxonomy): domain Eukaryota; kingdom Metazoa; phylum Chordata; order Ceratodontiformes; family Protopteridae; genus Protopterus; species Protopterus annectens. The sequence goes on from NC_056750.1 coordinate 480,312,983, forward strand.
TTCAAAACGTCTTTTTGGAACCCCCTTGCCATTTCCTCTTAAACGTCTGTTTACCTGAATTTGGTTGAGACTGTTTTGTTTTTGCCAAAACTGGATGAGGAGGTCAAAAAAGAGGGCTGAACAGTCTTAGACATTCCCTGGATCAGCTTGCCCCTTTTGTCACACTTTTTAATCACCTCTGCAGTAGAGGGGCCAGATACTAAATCTTTATTGAAAGGAAAATGCAAAATATAATTTTTAACATTATCTGGGAGATTCTGAGAATGCAGGCATGCAAACCTCTTAAAACAGTAACAGTAGCCATAGTCCTGGAAGAAGTATCAATAGAGATACACACACACTGCCAACTTTGAAAAGTGACCTGTGCAATAGAATAAACTAAGCTATTTAAATCAGGTTTATCTTCACAATAAAAAACTGCAAATACAACATTTCTCATACTTTCAAAACTTGTTAGGGAAAAAAATTAACATATGAGCATGACAATTAAAAATTCTAAAAATGAAAGTTGCAGAAGTATATACTTTTTCCCATACCCATCAATATTTTTCTCATCCTTATCAGAAAGAGTAAGATTGGAATTATCTAAGTGCTTAGCAGCAGTGGGACCACTAAAGATATCGTAGATGGGTCAGGTTTAGGAATAGTGTGTAAACATTTTAAAGACTAAGGAAATTTGTATATCCTATCTGCCTTCTTATAGGCAGTTGGCTGACTATCAGGAAAATTGTAACACACACAACCTCTAAAGCAGACAGAATGGTAGGAATGGGTGTGGTTTCTGCAAAATCTTTCTGTAACAACTCGTAGTATTTTCTGAGGGACTGAGAATCCTCTTGTGTTCTCCCATTAAAAACAGTGGCATGTTGTAGCAAGAGTCTCCGAGAAAGAGAAACACCTAAAGGGAGAATAAGACACTGATGTCTCCTATGAGTCTGAATCAGAAACAAGAGGGGAAAAAACGTGTATCCATCACTGCATCTTCGTGTTAAGATTCAGAATCATGAATCTCTTAAGGAAAAAAGGAATCCCACCTTCTTTTACCAGAAACTAATTTATAAGAAGGATCAATAGCTTCAATTAACCCTGAGCCAGACCCAGTAAACTACACTGTCCAAAGAAATTTGAGGGAGAGTAGATATATGTTTAGTTTTCTGTTTTTTTTGACAGGAAAAATGGGGCCAACTGCATTACTAATAACAGCGGTTGCTTCCCCAATGACGGGCACAACATTCCGATACAACCTTCCCCGTTCCCTCTCCCAGGAACAACAGTGGCTCTCCTTTTCCACTGAGGGACCCCAACAGCTGTAGCGGATGTCATTAATTCCTGGTCCCTAGGGGCTGCAGGTGCTACACCAATGGAATCCAGATTCAAAGATGAGTGGTTTGAGGTACAACAAATGGCCACAGCAGAGTCACCCACCTGTGGCTGAGGCAAATTGCTAGCCTGATGTAGTTGCAAAGGCTGTTTGCTTAAATTTTTATTTTTGTAAATGGAAGGACGACCGACCCATGGGACTAGTAGTCTGTTCCACAGTCAAGCTGAAAATAGTGCCTCTTTTCCAGGGAAGACAAGCAGCAATTTCCAGTAAACACTACCAGTTCACAAAAGTTACTTTTCTGACAAAAAAAAAACACAGTAAAAAGCACTTTAAAACATCATGCCAGCCCTTTAAAAGAAAAATAAACATAATTTCTCCACAGAAAAAAATGTTTTTGCATTACTCTACACTATTTTTAAACTGAGAAATAAAACAATGGCTCCATTTAAAAGTTCATTACAGTCTGAAGACAGTCCATTAAAGCACAACACACTTAATCTTAAATAAAACATCAACAAAATTAAAAAAATGGAAAGTTTCTATCCCAAAGGGAACTTAACTGTCCAGCAAAGAAAAGCACAAGCCGACCATCGATCCTCAAAAGACTAAAACGTGTGCACTCTTTGCTGCCAGTAAAACTCTGAAGGACTTTGCATCTAAACTTGTCTTTTAGTCAGCTCAGCTCAAGCTGGCTGATAGTTTGACTGTGGGGAAGGTGCACTGATGTTTTGGAAGATGGCAGACTGTTATATGCTTGGCAGGATAGAACCCATTTAGCAAAGGCTACTGCAGCAGTGATCAATATGATGAACTTCAGTAACAGTCAGCCTGATCAGAATAACTGCATTTCTTTAGAATGTTTTTGACTACTTGAATCAGTCATTCAGTTTTACTGGACAGGATGTGTTCAGAGCCCAATTCCTGGACAATGGATGCAAAATTTATGACAAGCTGTCGACTGTTGTCATGAACATGAGCCCATAACATGCTGCAAACCATTGTCAGACACTGAATTTTCAGGTGTACCACATCTAGAAAAGACTAATTTCAATAATGTGATCAGTAAACATCATTTTATTTTTATTTTATTTTTTTTATTTTTACATTTGTTGACCGGGCTAGTCTAACTGGATATATGTCCATTTTCAGTAGAGGCCCGGGGAGAAAAGCTCCAGGAAAAAACATACAATTAATAGAGAATAACATAAAAACATTTTTATACAGCAATATTTATACAAACAATTAATAGAGAATAGTATAGAAGCAGTTTTATACATCAATAATTATATGATTAAGGCAGATTTATACTGCAACAAATTTAGCCTAAACATGTATGCTAAAGAAATTGTAAAAGAATATAAAAAATAGTAGTATGTAAATACTGGAAGCAAGTCTTAGAAGGATGTACTAGTAACACTTATTTCTATGTGAGAGAAAAGGGTATAGAAGTAATCTAAGAAGATTGTAATAGAAGAAAGGTAAAAGATTAGAGTCAAGAGAATGCTAGTCAGGGTTAGAACATGGGCATAACCAGTGATTATTGAAATATAGCTTTAGATTTCTTTTAAAAAGTGGGAGAGAGGACAGAGATGTAAGGTCGGGTGATAATTGATTCCATACTTTTCCGACAGAGTTAGAGAACAAGGAATCACCTGCTAAGTTTTTAGATTTAGTAATTTGCATAAGCATTTTGTTAGAGGAGCGTAAATTTTTGAGATTACTGTATGGTATAATGAAGCTAGAGAGTGTAGGAGTATAATGGGGTTGATAAAGGGCCTTGTATGTTATTGTAAATTGCAGAAATTGTATCTGATTAAGAAATTCTAACCAGCCTAGTTGTTTCAGATTAAGACAGTGATGAGTTCTAAAAGGGGAGGTTGTAGCGAACCTGGCAATATTATTATAGGATGTAGCTAGTTTGTGAAGGTTCTTTTTAGAGAGGTTGGTGTAAATGGGAGAGGCATAAAGAAGAGTTGAGAGTAAATGAGTTCTAGCTATGGTGGACCTGGCCAGTGGTGTAAGAAAAGGTTTAATTCTGTAGAGGGATCCTAATTTATGGTTAACTGATTTTACTGTAGCATTAATGTGGGTATCAAAGTTGAGATTGTTGTCAATTGTGATTCCTAACAGTTTAGTGGTTAGATCAGGAGAAATAAGGGTGCCATTATTTGATGTGATACTGAAGTGTATGGGGGTAGTCTTTTGGGTTGGTGTAAAGAGTAAAAGTTTAGTTTTGTTGGGGTTTAGTAGGAGGCAGCGGTCAGAGAACCAGTTCTCTACTATATTAAAAGCTTTTTGTGTATGAGCCTGAAGTTCAGCTTGAGAGGTGGCTGCACAGACTATAGTAGAGTCGTCTGCATATTGAATACATGTGGAGAGAGGGATGGCTAAGTGGAGGTCATTGATGTAGATGGAAAACAAGAGGGGGCCTAAAATGGATCCTTGTGGAACACCTAATGTAATGGGCAGAAGGTTTGATAGTCTATTTTGCCAGAGTACAGCCTGCTGTCTGTTATCTAGATAGGATGTGAACCAGTTCATTGAAAGTGGATTCAGTGAGTAGGACTTTAGGATGTGAAGAAGGATTTGGTGATTAACCATGTCAAAAGCTTTTGATAAATCAACAAAGACTGCTGAGGAGAGGATATTTTTGTTGCGGTTCTCGTTGATACAGTTAGTGAAAGAAAGCAAGGCAGAAGAGGTACTATGGAAAGGTCTAAATCCATGTTGACAGTTAGCTAGTAGGTTGTGATAGAGAAGGTGGTTCATTAGCTGTTTGTGGACACACTTTTCCATTATTTTTGCAAGTGGAGAGAGCAGGGCTATAGGACGATAGTTTGACGTGTCATTGGAGCTACCACCTTTCTGTAATGGGATAATATGAGAAACTTTCCAGATGGATGGGATAATATCTTCGTATATGGTTCGATTTATCAATATGGAGATGGGATAAGCTATGGCTTTAGATGCTATTTGCAGGAATTCAGCTGGGAGTTTATCAGCAGAGGGGGTTGTTGCTTTTAGCTTTTGGAGAAGGGATCGAATATATGATGTTGGTACTGGTTCTAACTTGAATACTGGGGGTGACTTGGAGGTTGAAGTTTGTAGTTGTGAGATATTGGGGGAAAGTTGGCTAGCCAGAGTTTGGATAGTATTGGTAAAGAAAGAGTTAAAGGCATTTGCTGTTTCAGTTGAGTTTTCAGGATTAGCACCTGAGGGGATGGGGGTAATAGTTGCACCTGGATAAAGAATTTTATTAATAGTAGACCAAAACTTCTGAGGTTCCTTGAGGGAGGATTGTTGTAGGTGGAGATAGTAGTTCTTTTTATCTAGTAGGATGGCTTTTTTAGTGTTATTTCTTTGCTGTCTGAAGGTTAGATGATCTGTAGAGTTCTACTTAGTTCGCCATTTAGCCCAAGATTTGTTTCTATGAATGATTAGTTGCCTGGTATTGTTTGAGAGCCAAGGAGCAGGTTTAGTTTTATTTCTTGTACAGCGTATTGGGGCGTGATGATCAAGGATCGTTAGAAATGTTGAGTTGAAATATTCAACTGCTTTGTTAATTGGGAGGGATTTTAATGGTGACCAATTACATTGCTTAAGTTCTATTTCGAAAAGCTCAGGGATAAAATGCTTTTTGGAGCGAACTGTTCTGATAGTGTTACGGAAGGTTGGGTTGGTTTTCTGTCTGATTATGTATGTTAGTAGGTGGTCACTAAGATCATCTGGGAGTGTTCCTGTTATGTATGTGTGGTGAGGACTATTAGTCAGAATCCAATCCAAGATGCTTTCTTTATTGTTCAGTTTGTTAATTCTGGTGGGGGAGTTAATAGCTTGTGAGAAGCCATAAAGGTTAATGTGGTTGGTAGGGTCTAAACTGCTACAAGAATTCCAATCAATGTTAAAGTCTCCTAGGACTATGGTTTCTTGTGGGAGCTGAGAAGAAAGCCCGTTGAGTATGTGTTCTAGAGTAGCAATGTTATTGCCTGGGGGAAGATAGACGCAGATGATGTTTATAGCTTTATGTCTGTTAAGATGGAATTTTGAGATAACTATTTCAGCGGTAGAGTCTAAAGATAGGTTAAGATTTACAGTACTTAGTTGTATGTGTGCTTTATAGAGAATTGCTACTCCTCCTCCTTTTTTGGATGTGCGATCTAACCGAATAATACTATAGCCTGGAGGAATGATTTTGTTGTCTTTTATTGAAGGTTTTAGCCAAGTTTCCGATAGGCAAAGGATATCAAACTGGTGGACATCAAGAAGGGCATGTACATGAGGGATTTTATTGCACATGCTGTGTATGTTAAGATGAGCAATGGATAGTGAATTGGGTGGTTTGATGATAGGAAAAGTGGGAATTGTGGCTTGGGGACTATTTTCAGTGATAGGGATAGGTGTTGGCCTAGGATTAGGATGAATGTCTCCATCTGTAAGGGAGTGGAGAAATATAAAGTACTTAAGTTGGAGAAGTTTACAGTAAAAGTTAACTGTATGTTTAGTTTTTAGATTACTGTATTTGATGTGTTTTAGTCTGTGAAATTTAGCAATTAGATAACTGGTATAAAAATGGTAGTTTGGAAGTTAGGGAGTTTTGTTACAGAAGTTGTAGAAGAATGTTTGGAAGGGATGTGGAGTTTATAGTGAAGGGGTTGTTCATAGTGGGTGAGGAGATAAGTAATAGATAGAGCTGATAAGGGTAAGGTAAGTATTGGTATATGTAACTGGTAGGGCATGATAAGGTAGGAGTAAATAGTTATAGAGGTGAGAGATTAAAGTTGGAAGGAGGTGTTGAAGGGTATGTTAGGTGGAGATCTAGTTAGAGGTTTTAGTTAGTATGGTATGAGGGAGTTGAGGTAGTAGTGGGTTAGTTGTAAGAAGTAGTGAGTGGGTGTGATGATGAAGGGAGGGGTGTGATTGGAGTAATTTAGAGTGGGGGGTGTGTCCTGAGGAGGAATAAATGGAGGAATACTGGGGGCGTGTGGGAATTGGGGGCAGGGTAGAGGAGCGAAGTGAGCCATTGAGGCAACAGAGCGGGTAGAGACAAAAAGAGTGGACTTTCAAGGAATACAATCTGTAGAGAAGGTAGGTTTAGCAGGTAAGTCACAAGTGAGAAAGTAAAGGAGTGAGTTAAAAGAGTAGCAGGAGGTAAGTAAGGGTAGCAATAGAGGAGGAATGTTAAAGAGAGCCCAGGACAATAAGAGAAGGTAACAGTGTGAGTTAAAGAGAGGTATTGACTAAGAAAACAAGATGGGGAGGTATGGTACAGCACATAGGTATAGGAATAGATGTGCTGAGAGTTTGTGGAGAGGCGTCACTTACTGGCTAGTCACTGTACAGCACCAAAGATACACTTGCAAGGGTGACAGGCTAATGGAGAGGGGGGTATGCTACTACTGATAAGGGAATGAGAGGCTGGATGTAGGGGTTTATTTATTTAAGAGACCATAGAATTAGAATAGGTGGGGTGGGTGTTTGGCTGCTGGCAGTCCTGCTTAGGAAACTTGTCTAAGTTAGCAGTGTCAATGCACCTTAAGATAAAACCGAAGTTCTAGAATGTGTTGCAGTACATACTTTCACAATCTAGTAGTGGACTGTATTTTCTGGGAGCTGATATGTGAAGTCCTAGTTCAGACAAATTTGGTGAGGCTTCCAGTGGGGTGAGGTTCTGGAGATTTAGTACAGGGATGTACTGGGTCCCAGGCTGGTAAATGAAGAAGAAAAAATGTAGTAAGGTAAACAGTTTTGTAATGAAGAGCAAAGAAGTAAAAACATCAATTACATACAGTTGTATGAGTTAGACACATTAAGGAACATCTAAAGAGTACAAACATGCAGGAACCCCAGGATTCTGAGGACTAATAGAAAAATGCAAACTGGTAGCAATGATATGATATAAATAACTGCAGTCAATGTTTAATCAAATGTAATCAACAGTAGAAGTAACTATTGAAATTGTAACATCGAACAATCTAACATGGATAATGCAAACATGTCACTAGGAAGAAAAGAGCAACATACACAGTAACTATTCAAATGTATACCACAGCTACATACACAATACCTATACAACTGTAAACCTGAACCGTTGTAGTTAAGTAACACTTATATCAAGAACAACGGACAGAGGAAAATAACTGTTCGCAGCAGTAAGGCAGAATACTGCACAATAGATTATAAACCACCAAGCATAAGGAGATAGAGACTGGGGAAAAATATATGTGCATCTGGAAAGACTAAATGCATGAAAGTATGACTAAGCTAGCAGGGAATGAGTCGCTAGGTTTAGATCCACGTGCAGGACATCAAAACGTAGCGATGGGATGCAACAAGGGGAGTCGACTAGTGTCTGCAGTTAGAAATAGGTAGGAAGTGAGTAATGCTTCTTAACAAATAGACAGTCAGGCATTTAGGAATCAAACACTAGTAGAACTACATCTGAGATTAGTAAATTCCATATTCACTAAAAATGCTTTCTAAGCAAGTAGTGAATGGAGTCGTCAGGTGAGAGCCCACAAGTAAAACGCTAACAAGTAGCGAGTGGGTACAGCAAGGATGGCGTGAAAGTATGACTAAGCGAGCAGGGAAAGAGTCGCTAGATTAGCATCCACGTGCAGGATGCCAGTAAGTAGCGATGGGATGCAACAAGGGGAGTCAACTGGTGTCTGCAGTTAGAAATAGGTAGGAAGTGAGTAATGCTTCTTAAATAGACAGTCAGGCATTTAGGAATCAAACACTAGTAGAATTACATCTGAGATTAATAAATTCCGTAATCACTAAAAAAGTCCTTCTAGGCAAGTAGTGAATGGAGTCGTCAGGTGAGAGCCCACGAGTAAAACGCTAACAAGTAGCGAGTGGGTACAACAAGGACGCCAGGCACAATATAAAAGCCATTTAGCAGCAGACGATAATAAGTGAAAGGCAAGTAATACACAATTAAGAAATAAACAAACATTTGCAATACATCATGTCCGAAAACAACATGTTTCACTCATTTAAGTCATTTAGCAGCAGCTGGCTTTATGTGAAAAGGCAATTAAAACACATTTAAGAAATAAACGGACATTTACAATGCATCATGTAAGAAAAACAAATGGTAGACTCACAGTTGGACAAGCACACGAGCAGGGTACACAGCAGCCGGGTAGAGGGCAGGAGAGAGAGAATGGCCTCCCCGAGTATGGGGTATATTTATACGTTATAAGAGAACATAGGGGAGGGGTGTAACCTTCAAAAAACAAGTGAGAGGCAAGAGACGCGAGATAAGCAGAGTGAGGTTAGAGAACAGAGGGGTAGGTGAAAGGGGAGGAGATTAGTAGCCAAGATACAGGAGTAGGTGGGAGATAGAGAGAGCAGCTAGAGTATGGTCAAAGGTGAGAAGTGGCTACTGGCAAGTAAACGCTGCCACAAGAAAGGAAAAGATACTAAGGGTTAAGGGAGCAGAGGGGAAAAGTACAGCCAAGTAGAGACAAAAGAGTGGACTTTCAAGGAATACAATCTGTAGAGAAGGTAGGTTTAGCAGGTAAGTCACTAGTGAGAAAGTAAAGGAGTGAGTTAAAAGAGTAGCAGGAGGTAAGTAAGGGTAGCAATAGAGTAGGAATGTTAAAGAGAGCCCAGGACAATAAGAGAAGGTAACAGTGTGAGTTAAAGAGAGGTATTGACTAAGAAAACAAGATGGGGAGGTATGGTACAGGACATAGGTATAGGAGTAGATGTGCTGAGAGTTCGTGGAGAGGCGTCACTTACTGGCTAGTCACTGTACAGCACCAAAGGTACACTTGCAAGGGTGACAGGCTAATGGAGAGGGGGGGGTATGCTACTACTGATAAGGGAATGAGAGGCTGGATGTAGGGGTTTATTTATTTAAGAGACCATAGAATTAGAATAGGTGGGGTGGGTGTTTGGCTGCTGGCAGTCCTGCTTAGGAAACTTGTCTAAGTTAGCAGTGTCAATACACCTTAAGATAAAACCAAAGTTGTAGAATGTGTTGCAGTACATACTTTCACAATCTAGTAGTGGACTGTATTTTCTGGGAGCTGATATGTGAAGTCCTAGTTCAGACAAATTTGGTGAGGCTTCCAGTGGGGTGAGGTTCTGGAGATTTAGTACAGGGATGTACTGGGTCCCAGGTTTCACAATCTAGTAGTGGACTGTATTTTCTGTCATTTATTTTGATTTATTAGCCTTTACCCAAATAAATTCATGGTATTTTGATTAGCACCACATCTGACCTACAGTAAGAAGTTAACATTGTTATACTGGAATAAATCAATATCTAACTGTCTGTAACTATGGGAGTGAAGGAATTTCATATGTTTTTAACTTGCCTTTTTGAAAGCACTCGAAGATCATACTTCTCTGATGGTAATAGCATCCTTTGTACTTGAACTGTTTTCTGGTACAAGGATTTCTTAAATATGCCCTGAAGTGACTTATAAACAGATACTATGGTAATATGCTTCCCATTGGCACAGCCATGGAACTTTTGACAACCAAATGGTATTGAAAGTATTTCTTTTTCTATCAGACCTTAAGAAGTTTTTGTACTTTTTAATGCCATTGATACATAAGCAGTTAGTTTACCTTCCTGCAATAGGACTGCTTTTAAATATGTACAAAGAAGGGTAGAGACTACGAAAAACAGCACAGTAGTCCTTACCTGCATAACTCTGAAATGTCCCTGATTTTGGTTCAAAGTTTTGCTCTGTCCCTTATAATCCATCATAAAACTGATAATTTTAAGAGGAACTGTAATGGATTACACTTAATACATGATGGCAATACTTAGAATTGTAGACAGTTCTAAGTGACAATTTTAGATCCCAGTGGTGTCAAGCAGCAGGTCTACGAGAAGAAAATGCCTTCTATCCACTATGCAGATATGGAGTAACAGTGTAGTTTAACGTCATGAACTCTGATAACGGGCATATGTGATGAGAGCTCACTAGGACATGCAGAACCAAGAAATGAAGTCATTGCTGAGCGAAAACAAGGAGGAAAATGGAATATTTAATACAAAAAAGTGAATTATAAGTTTAATATCTACTTAAATGGATTGTATTACACCTCGTTAACTCTAAGAGACATTTCTTACACAGTGCATATTGTTTATTTATATTTTCTAATAGGCTTCAGGTATGTCCTTGATAAAAGAGCATGATCATACTGAATACATGTGTACAGCTCAGAGGTTTTCTTGATATTGCAACATTATTTTTGGATTCAGTTTCATATCATAGTATTGCATGTTGGCAGACTGGATACAAGTACTGAGGAGCCTAAATACACATCTACTTGCTTATTTAACATGACAGCAACTGAAGAGAAAGTCAGTACTGGTCCAAGACGACTAAAGTGCTGTTATTTGAATTAATAATAAAAGTACTTACTAAAAGTTAATGGAAAATACAAGCATGTACTTAGTATATATGTTGTGCTTATCTAAGCAATCAATTCACAAGTTGTATAAGAAAGCTGCATAGCTTTATAGACATTAAGACTAATGATTTTATAAGCCTACAAATACTTAATAGTTATATGAAGGCAGCTCTTTCAATCATTTTATGGTCATTTCTCTCTACATAAGTATAAAAATATATACAGGAATAAGTGAAAATTGTTATAAATGTTTATGTAAATTAACTCTAAAGTTTTTTGCAATGTAACCCTCACTAACAATAATATAAAACTGTGGAATATTACATTTCCTCTTGCATAAAAATAAGAAAATATAAATAACAGTATTTGGTTAGAATGCAAGAAAGTTTAGTAATCTTGTTATATATAAACTTGAGTATAATGTGAAAACTTAAGCTTTTTTTTTTTTGGCCTTTCACTTGCTCTGGAGAAACATTTATATAACTGCTCCCTTAAACTACATGTCAATGTGAGTCTTGTATAAACACTGTTATCTGTGAACATTGAACTATATGCTTAATCAATGTAAACAGTTAATATGGTTAACTTGATTACTTTTTATTGTAAATACAAAAGCAATCTTTTCATATTTCAATAATCTGTTACTCAACATACACGTTACTTCATTATACTGTTTTGTTTTCTGTAATTCAGGATAGCTAAAATATAAGCTGATTCACTTATATGGTGACATGTAAATACCAGATGAGACTAGTTTGTTTTATACTTCTGGTGGGATATCCTATACATACATTCAAATTCTTAATAACATTTCTGAATATCTAATTAACCAGAAATTATTTAAGACCTGATTATTACTTTACTATAACTCTATAACACATTAATACAGAATTTAAGATCTGTTCTAATAGTATATCATATATAATACTTGTTCCTGCTGATTTTAAATGTTAAAATAGATGTGAATTTTAGACTTAGACAAATTGTCTAGTACAAGGAAATCTGTAATATATAAGAAAGAGATAAAAATTTTGAACAAGGTATTTTATGTTAAAAATTAATAGGATGATGAGTTATTTTTTAATATACAAGTAACTATTAAATAAATGCAGAGGGTGGTTGCTGAAATACTGCAAGGTGGTTATTCGAGTCATTGATGCTACTTGGATTGGGATTTTATAACTCCAGGTGAGGTGCGGGTTTAATTTTTAAGAAGATGCAATTCATCTATTGTTATAATAATCACACTACCTTGACATCCATTTTGTTTATTACACATAAGTTTCCAATCTTAAATAATTCTAAAATATATTATACACACAAAAAAGTAGCATTCATGAAAGGAAAGTTCGAGATAATACAAGAAAAAGAGAAATAATCTGGTTCCACACAGCAGTGAAAATCAATATGTCCTTTATTGTAGTAGGTAAATGCTTTCTTGGAATAACATCCGCTTTATCAGACCAACAAAGATAAAATAGCAGTTACATTTTTAAACACTAAAACATCCAATCAAAAATCAGATAAAATGTGCATCATAGCTAAAAGCCATGTGATAAAATACATCTGTAGAATCAACAGATCATTAAAAAATTGAATAAAACAGACTAAATGAACAATATGCACTTAAAACTGGTAAATACAATAGTAAAAAATAATAAAAGATGGACTATTGAAATATACATGATAAAATATTAAAAAAGAGATCAATGTTTTAATGGCCGTGCTTTAAGGAAGGGTTTCAGGGAAACTCTGTTGTTTAAACCAGGAGGTTTATCAGCTTGAAAGTGCAAAATCCATTTCTGTTCACTAGATTCTGTTCTACTATTTATGTCACCTCCTCTCTTAGTACTATGCAGAATCTCTAGTACCATAAAGCTAAATTTATGTTCTTTACCCTCTTTAGATACATGTAGTGATAGTGCGCGGGTTTCTTTAACATTCCTGATATCCCTAAGGTGTTCAAGTATTCTATCCTTAAACACCCTGTTCGTTTTCCCTATGTAAAATGAGAAGCAGGTAGTACAATAGCAAAAATAGACAACATTTTTTGTTCGGCAATCTGCATAAAAAGCAACCAACCTATTCCTAGCTAATTGGGAAGCTAAACATGTACTTTCCAATAATGAATACCAGGTTAACATCAAATGGTATAAACGTTTTATGGATGACATTTTTTTGTTGTGGCATGGCTCAGAGCAGCGGCTACAAGAGTTTCTTTTATACTTAAATCAGTTGAATACTTTTTTGAGATTTACCTATGAATATTCTGATAAAGAAGTAGAGTTTTTGGATGTTAAAGTTACTAAAAATAATTTATCCACTGTGTCTACTACTTTGTATAAGAAAACTGTTAGAAAGAATAATGTTCTACACTATGGCAGTATGCATCCGAATCATACAAAATTCAATGTGTTGAAAGGACAGATATTTCGATCTATGAGACTTTTTAATGATGATGATGATAGCCTCATTGTTGCACTACAAACACTTAAACAAGAATTTTTAGAAAGAGGCTATAGTAGTAAACTTATTGATTCTCAAATAGCAGAAGGATGGCGGCATAGATCAGGTAAGTGCCAGCCATACTTTTCCCCCCTCCCCACTAGTATTAACAAAAGGGATAATATTGACAATACTTTCTCAAGTGATGCTTCCACTGATACCTCTAGGAATAAACTAAGGATGCCATTGACCTTTGCCAGTAATGTGCATGTAGCATGTGATATTATTAAAAAGAACTGCGATATTCTGTCTACTGTACATGAGTTGAATGGGGTCATTGGCACACAGCCAGATTTTGCTTTTAGAAATAATAGATCACTTAAGAGTCAGCTCTGTTATTGATCCTTTAATACTAAATCAACTATAATATCTGATAGACTTGGCACATATATGTGTAGGAATTGTATGGCCTGTACACATATACATATTGGTAACCATTTCACACATCCCACTTTGGGTTTTAAGATAGATACTGCTTTTTATGCAGATTGTCGAACAAAAAATGTTGTCTATTTTTGCTATTGTACTACCTGCTTCTCATTTTACATAGGGAAAACGAACAGGGTGTTTAAGGATAGAATACTTGAACACCTTAGGGATATCAGGAATGTTAAAGAAACCAGCGCACTATCACTATATGTAGCTAAAGAGGGTAAAGAACATAAATTTAGCTTTATGGTACTAGAGATTCTGCATAGTACCAAGAGAGGAGGTGATATAAATAATAGAACAGAATCTAGTGAACAGAAATGGATTTTGCGCTTTCAAGCTGATAAACCTCCTGGTTTAAACAACAGAGTTTCCCTGAAACCCTTCCTTAAAGCACGGCCATTAAAGCATTGATCTCTCTTTTAATATTTTATCATGTATATTTCGATAGTCCATCTTTTATTATTTTTTACTATTGTATTTACCAGTTTTAAGTGCATATTGTTCATTTAGTCTGTTTTATTAAATTTTTTAACGATCTATAGATTCTACAGATGTATTTTATCACATGACATTTAGCTATGATGCACATTTTATCTGATTTTTGATTGGATGTTTTAGTGTTTAAAAATGTAACTGCTATTCTATCTTTGTTGGTCTGATGAAGCGGATGTTATTCCAAGAAAGCCCTTACCTGCTACAATAAAGGACATATTGATTTTCACTGCTGTGTGGAACCAGATTATTTTTCTTTTTCTTGTATTCTCTGGTTTTAGCATCTGATTCCTTATTTGGTTCAAGGACTGTTTTTGTTTGGTATATTTTCTTTATCTTTGAACCGAGCATGGCAGGAAATTAAATGGATCATTTGGACAACTTTGTACCTTCGATGGGTTTGCCATCTAATAGGAGGAACAACTATCATTTGTCTACTTTATTGGACTTTCAAACTAATCCATTACTTAATGGAACTTATATGCAGACAACATCACTGACTCCAGATAATCCTGATTTATCTGCAGCTTTCAGAGATGACTATCGCAATCTGGAGAATAAACTTTATAAGTTTAAGTGCTTGCAGTGGCAGCACTTTCATCTTGAGGCTTCACTGAGCCTTAATATAGCACCAAGGGGACTTAGGCTTCTCACCATGCCCAGCTATGGGCAAGCTTATCCTGAGCTACTTGCTACTTAGGCACTGGCAGTTACTTAACCTTGAGTGCAGTGCTAAATATATGCAGCTCCTTATTGAATTTTTTAGACCAGAGGAGCTAAAACTATCTAATGAAATCACTGAGTTGCAAAACATAATTAACAATACTTATTCAGATGAACTTGTTGGTGATAAAATGGATGTGTTGTTCGAAAATATTACTGGATATGACAAGAGACTTTCTGCTACCAAAAACAAAATATTACAAAGGGATTTGAAGGATTTTAAAGAAGGTAATGTCTTCTCTTGGGTAAATAAAAGGGTTAATACTATCTCCAACATACAGCATATAGCAGAAAATGGGCGGAGCTCTGTAAGACCCAGAACTACATTGCATTCAACTGTTTCAGATGAACAAGCAGCATATGCAAATGCTGTTAAAACTACCACTTCTACAGAACCCACAAAACTTTTACCCAATGTTCCTACTGTTCCTGTAAGTGAGGGGATTGTTTCAGAAGTCGACCTAAATACTTCTGTAGCTGCTGTAAGCAGTCACTCTGATGCTAGCACAAGCACTGCAGCTGTTAGACCTAAAACAAGCATGGCTTCCAGTGTGAGTATGAATTCCACAGAGCAGGCCTCTGTACTATCAGGCTCCACCCGTGGACATTTTTTATTGAAAGAACCTCTGCCTATAAGAGGCAGATCAAGGAATCGCCTGCAAAATCAACGTACACAATGACTACACAGCCAGGAGGATGAAATAAGGTCAGGAAAGGGATACAAACAAGCTTAGTTCACAATATCTCTACTTTAACTTTAACTGACTCACAATTATCTGTGTTAAACAGAGGTTTAACCTTTGTTCCGGCTCAAAGAATGGACATAGAGGTAATTAAAGACCTACACCTTTTTGGCAGAACTCTTACACTTAAAGCTATGTTTGGTAATTCTAATAATGCTGATTGTATATTTAGAAAGCCCAGCACTTACATACCACCTAGTAATTCTACTATAGATCTGTTTATTGACCTTTGTGAAAAACAACTTAGAGAGAAGTCTCTAGATAAGCAAACTAATAATTTTAGTAATTTATCAGCTGCAGAGTTACAAGCTCTAGTTGAATTGAAAGAACTAAATAGTATAGAAATATTTCCAGCTGATAAAGGAGGTGGTATTGTTGTTATCGACAAGGACAAATATATAGAATCTATGTTAAATCATCTCAGTGACGTTGATACGTATGCCATTTTACCTATGCAGATAGACAGTAGTGTTATAGAAAAAGTACAGTTTTTGATCTTTGATTTATTAATAACAGGCATGATATCTGAGCAACTTGAGTATTTCAAGGTAGAACATCCAGCAGTCCCTTTGATATATGGTCTACCCAAAATACATAAGAATCCCTTAACTCCACCTATGTGCCCTATAGTTTCAGGCCAAGGTTGGGTAACTGAGCCACTTTCTATTTTCATAGAAAAGACTTTGCATTCTGCCTTGGCTAATTGTAGCACTGTTTTAAAGGATACCAAGAGTTTTTTTTAATGAGCTATCTAAACAAAATGAAATTATCTTAGGACAATGTTTATTTGTAACTCTGGATATTGAATCATTGTTCACTGTTATACCCAATGAATGGGGAATTGAAAATGTCAGAGAATTACTGTGTGAGAGAAACACCCCTGATACTAAGGTGAAACTTATTTTCACACTTTTGGAAATCATCCTAGAAAACAATGTGTTTATTTTTAATGATGTTTATTATGCACAAAATGTTGGCATAGCTATGGGCATAGCTTGTGCTAATAGCTACGCCAACCTATCCCTAGCTAATTGGGAAGCTAAACATGTACTTTCAAATATTGAATACCAGGTTAACATCAAATGGTATAAATGTTTTGTGGATGATATTTTTTTGTTGTGGCATGGCTCAGAGCAGCGGCTACAAGAGTTTCTTTTATACTTAAATCAGTTGAATACTTTTTTGAGATTTACCTATGAATATTCTGATAAAGAAGTAGAGTTTTTGGATGTTAAAGTTACTAAAAATAATTTA
Source organism: Protopterus annectens (assembly GCF_019279795.1). Lineage (NCBI taxonomy): Eukaryota > Metazoa > Chordata > Ceratodontiformes > Protopteridae > Protopterus > Protopterus annectens. The sequence goes on from NC_056750.1 coordinate 480,329,834, forward strand.
TCCACTGTGTCTACTACTTTGTATAAGAAAACTGTTAGAAAGAATAATGTTCTACACTATGGCAGTATACATCCGAATCATACAAAATTCAATGTGTTGAAAGGACAGATATTTCGAACTATGAGACTTTTTAATGATGATGATAGTCTCATTGTTGCACTACAAACACTTAAACAAGAATTTTTAGAAAGAGGCTATAGTAGTAAACTTATTGATTCTCAAATAGCAGAAGGATGTCAGCATAGATCAGGTAAGTGCCAGCCATACTTTTCCCCCTCCCCACTAGTATTAACAACAGGGATAATATTGACAATACTTTCTCAAGTGATGCTTCCACTGATACCTCTAGGAATAAACTAAGGATGCCATTGACCTTTGCCAGTAATGTGCATGTAGCATGTGATATTATTAAAAAGAACTGGGATATTCTGTCTACTGTACATGAGTTGAATGGGGTCATTGGCACACAGCCAGATTTTGCTTTTAGAAATAATAGATCACTTAAGAGTCAGCTCTGTTATTGATCCTTTAATACTAAATCAACTATAATATCTGATAGACTTGGCACATATATGTGTAGGAATTGTATAGCCTGTACACATATACATATTGATAATCATTTCACACATCCCAGTTTGGGTTTTAAGATAGATACTGCTTTTTATGCAGATTGTCGCACAAAAAATGTTGTCTATTTTTGCTATTGTACTACCTGCTTCTCATTTTACATAGGGAAAACGAACAGGGTGTTTAAGGATAGAATACTTGAACACCTTAGGGATATCAGGAATGTTAAAGAAACCAGCGCACTATCACTATATGTAGCTAAAGAGGGTAAAGAACATAAATTTAGCTTTATGGTACTAGAGATTCTGAATAGTACCAAGAGAGGAGGTGACATAAATAATAGAGCAGAATCTAGTGAACAGAAATGGATTTTGCACTTTCAAGCTGATAAACCTCCTGGTTTAAACAACAGAGTTTCCTTGAAACCCTTCCTTAAAGCACGGCCATTAAAGCATTGATCTCTCTTTTAATATTTTATCATGCATATTTAAATAGTCCATCTTTTATTATTTTTTACTATTGTATTTACCAGTTTTAAGTGCATATTGTTCATTTAGTCTGTTTTATTCAATTTTTTAATGATCTATAGATTCTACAGATGTATTTTATCACATGGCTTTTAGCTATGATGCACATTTTATCTGATTTTTGATTGGATGTTTTAGTGTTTAAAAATGTAACTGCTATTCTATCTGTGTTGGTCTGATGAAGCGGATGTTATTCTGAGAAAGCACTTACCTACTACAATAAAGGACATATTGATTTTCACTGCTGTGTGGAACCAGATTATTTCTCTTTTTCTTGTATTTCTGGTTTTAGCATCTGATTCCTTATTTGGTTCAAGGACTGTTTTCATTTGGTAAAGTTCGAGATAACATGTAATGGAGGGAAAAGAGAAAAACTAATAATGCTTGATACAGTGTTCATGTTCTCAGCATAGTTTCATGCTCAAAATGGTCTCGTTGAAAGGTATCTCAATGAACATTAATGGTTTAAACAACCCACATAAAATAAGTTTGTTTAGATACTTAAACTTACATAATTTTTCTCCAAGAAATACATCTGTTGAAAGAGGATATATCTAAATTAAACACTAACAAGTATGCAACCTTATCTAGTTCTGAGTATTCAAAGAAAAAAAAGAGAAGTAGCCATTATGTGGAATTAAACATTACCCATTCCCAAAATAATAAAGACATATCAGGATGACAAAGAAATGTTTTGTTTCGTCATAGTTGAAATTAATAGAAAGATCCTTATGTACATTAATGTTTACTGGATACCAGGTATAGGTATTAGTACAGTGAAGCAACACCTAAATCGAATAGTTCTCCTTTCCAAAGGAGATATCATAACAGGTGACTTCAATTGTATCCTAAATAAAAGTGAAACAAGTATTTCTGGGAAAATAAGAATATTGTCCTAGGCTAAACATCTAAAAGACTTTATAAATTCATACCATCTGAATATCAATAATCAAGATGATTCAAAGTCATTACAATATACTTTCTTTTCAAATAGACATGGTTCTTATTCTACAATAGATAGAATCTTTAGTCATCGATCTAACTAAATCTATGATTATCTCATGCCCGCTATCTGACCACAATTCAGTAACATTCTAAATCAATATACATGTAACATATACAATTTAGAAGAATCCCAGCATATCTTTCCCAATTAAAAGAATTTAAAGCATTCATAAATCAGGAGAGACAAAATTTTATAGAAACAAATGCTTCCCAAGATATATCGGTTTTATATATATATATGTATGTGTGTGTGTGTGTGTGTGTGTGTGTGTGTGTGTGTGAGACAGAGATGCCTTAAAAGCATACTTATATGGGCAAATTAACAGATGATATGCTTCCCGAGATATATTGTTTATATATATATATATATATATATATATATACATATACATATATATATACATATACATATACATATACATATATGTGTGTGCGTGTGAGAGAGAGAGAGAGATGCCTTAAAAGCATACTTATATGGGCAAATTAACAGATGGTATAGTAACCAAAGGAAATCTTGGGATAAAGACTTACAGGAGATACAGAATAAATTAGGCAAACTCAAATTTAATAACAAAGACAACCTTACCAATAAAGATACAACAGAAGAAAACAACAAACTAAACAATGAATATCAGGAAATTTTAAATCATAAGGCTAAGATTTGTCTAGAAGAATATACATTTTTAGCTTTCTCAATGAATCCTAAATACTTAAACTTAAAAATAAAACAAAAAGACTCAATAAACATAATCATATTAAAGAGATCTTTTCCACAAAGAAAAAAAAGAAAGTTTCTAATCTGCAAGATATATTAGAAGAATTCAGGGACTACTTTCTTAAAATTAATCATAACATAGTTAAAAATGAACCAAGAGATAAAATAAAAGAATTTATAACTAAATATATAAATAAAAATCTTAACAAACAATAAGCAGAACTAATAGATGAACATGTTTCATTCGTAGATATCCAAACCCAAATCAATAAACTTAAATAAAGCACCAGGTAATGATGGTATCATACCAGAAATTTATAAAATTATGCCAAAAAGTGCTCTTTCATTACTACAAAATGTATTTTAACAGCTCAGAATGAATCTATAGCTCTCCCATCATGGAAATACACCTTTATTTTGCCAATATTGAAATCCAATAAAAACCCAACAAAGTGTTCCTCCTATAGGCCAATTTCTTTACTGAATGTTGACTATAAAATGTTTATGAACATTTATGCTGACAGACTAAAGAAATTTCACCCAAACATAATTGAAGAAGATCAAACAGGCTTTATAATTAACAGAAATACTTTTGACAACATAAAAAGAACATTAACCCTAATAGATTATGCTAATAAGAAAAAGAAATATTTAACATTAATAAGATTAGACAGAAACTTGGCTTTTTATTCAGTAAACTGGGATTATCTGTTTATATTACTAAAATGCTTGAATTTCTCAGATACATTTGTAAATCTGATAGAAAACTATACAAAAAGGCCTTAGCATACATAAAAATTGGTACGCACATCTCACAAAACATTCCTATCTTAAAAGGAACTAAATAGAGTTGTCCACTCTCTCGTTTACTATTTACCTTAATAATGGAACCTTGAACCAATGAAATAAGAATGAATAAAGATATAGAAGGCTTTAATATAAATACAGCTACACCATCTAAAATTCATCTGTTTGCTGGCAATGTTCTCATTACACTAAATCAAAACAATTCTTCTATTACTACTTTAATTCTATGGATGATTTTCAAAAAAAATCTCAGGTTTGATTTTTAATGAAAACAATACAAAAATACTACCTATCTACTCAAACAAAAATACATTAGGGAGAAAATATCATAAATATAAATATAACTTCGACCAAATAACATATTTAGGAACTGTATTAGCTAAAGACAACTTTTCAACTATAGTAATAGTCTAAAAAGTTGGAACAGAATTTTTGTTTACAGTGGAAGAAAGACTAACAATAATTAAAGTGATAATACTCCCAAACATTCTGTACTTATTACTTTCCCCTAAATCAATAATTAAAAAACTAAACAATATGATGTTAAGATTCTTCTGGACTTCCAAAAAACAAGGGTAGCATTAAATTTTCATGTAACTAGCTGGACCAAAGATAGAATAGCTTTCCCTGACCTAAACCTATATTCCATCTCTTCCATAATTAAAACTGTATCACAATTAGTAGATTCCTCTTACTCTGCTAAATGGAAAAAAATACTGGGAATAATAAGTATGGACTTAATTACAACACCTCAGCCATACAAAACTGATATTTTAAACATATTAAAATATCTCTTTCCCACATATGTTACATCGATACATTCAACCAGTTATATCTTAAATATTATAATTACTTTCAGAAACTTTATGTATAAACATCCATTATATAAAGAATCAATCTTATTATTATACCCTATAGCATATACACAAGGTATTGTTTCATCATCTGACCCAAATAAAACATTATTACTTAAAAAGAAAAAAATTTACATTCTGGTTTCAGGTGACATTATATAACAAATTGAAAAATATAGATATTTTGATACAAGAATTTGAACTAGACAAATCTTTTTGGTTAATAATTCTGGCCTATAGACACTTCCTTTCAAACAAGCTTGATTTAATATCTCCTTTAGTTATGGAATACATTCCTATACTGATAGATTACTTGGTATTAAATAGTCAAGAAAAAACTTTAACTAATGGTAAACTATCTTACATCTATGGGATCATCAGAGATTAAACTTATAGTTGCCCAGAAAGCTTTTGGAATTACTTCTTTTCCATTAATAATGAAACACCTAAAGAACAAGACAAAAAGTATATACTGGAGTCACCTGGTGAAATAACCTCCTCCCTTAAATGGAAGCTGTATACCTAGAAATGTATGCATAGGTCATTTTACACACCTCAAGTAAGTAAAATTAATAAAAAAGAGAACTTATGTAAGAAATGCAAATTAGAGATGAATGCTGACAGGGCACATATGTTTTTTGACACACCCATTCCAAAATGTGCTAAAAAAGTTACACTTCCTTTATTTTGGATAATTCTAGCTAGAAAGATTATTATTAGAAATTGGATTTCAGATTCTTCTCCATCTTTTACATAATTCAAAAATGTTATTGTTAATGTATGTCATTTAGAACTTTTGACAATTAAATCACGATTGTCTAGAAAAATGTTTTCCTATAATATGTGGTTTAGTTTACAGAGGTTGTTAGAAAAATAATTTGTTGTTTCATGAAAAATTCATGTGCGCATTTATTTATTAATGAAATTTAAAAAAGTGGATGTTTTTGTAAATACTTCAGTTATTTTGTGATTGTTAAACGTGTATGTATTTTTATTGTCAATTATATGTATAAATTAACATGTTCATTTAGTTATATGTTAGAACTAATAAAGATGTTTTTTTAAAAAAAAAGAAAATGCATGCTTATTCCCATTATCTTATTCTGTGAGTTTCTCACATTAATAGTACTAATATTTAAACAAAGTGTCCCTGATTATTTCTGGATTTGTCCTTGATTCTGGAGGTAAGAAACTCAGAGATATGCTTACATGATACAGCTAAACTGGGGTGATAATGGCCAGCATATAAAATAATAAAGTGAACTGCCTAAACCAAAGTATCTTATTTATGTCTTACCCTTCTCCTGGATGCGCCTCTGGCATTGACAATCTCTGATATAAAATGCTATATCAGAGTGGAAGAAATACTTGGCAAGTGATGGAGGAGTCCCTAAGATATCTAGCCATACACACCTTTGTGGAGACACATTTAAAAGTTTGTGCCAGTAGCCATAATAGAGATTGAGATACACCAGCCCTGCAGTTGCAACAGCTAACAGTCAATTGTATGTGAGTTATATGTTGCTGTGACATATGCTGCATAGGTGACTCACTTCATCCGAATAAGTAGACATATTATTTTTTAAATATTTTACAGATGCCCATCTGTAAACATAACTACCTTAAGTGATGTTGGTCAAGCATTTCTATATTTCCTTATCATCCACATTTGTGTTGGTTTGACCCTGTTTTCTGCCTAATCTATGCAAAGTGATCTAGCATTCATCTCTTTTTTTCCTTTATCTCATTTGTTGCCCTGTTCTTCACTTTACATAATTTGCATATACCTTCCCTTGCATTCCTAAACATGTTAGTAAACGTATGCGTACTTAAAAATCCCAAGTTAATGGATTATACTCATATTGTTCCAAGCAAAGCTCACATATGGAAACAATATGTAGATTAATATAATTATTTTTAGCATATTAGAAAATGTTCTAATTCCTTCATTTGTGGATAGCTCTTTGTAAACTGAGACAATCAGTGATGTCATGTACAGCTCCAAAATTGTACTTTGCAGTATCCAGTGTAGTAACTTTTTCTCAGAAACATGCTATTCTTCTAAGGTATCCCCAAATGCATTTGCTGTAATTTTCAGGCACTTTTCAACAGTAGTTTAATGCCATGTTATGTTAAGTGGGAGTTTCCATTTACTGGTTTGTCCTCAAACCACTTATAAGGTTACCTGAGGTCAGATTGCTGTAGTGTACATAAATCATGACTAGAAGAACTTCATTATATCCTTGTACAATGAACCTCACAGATCCCTATTACATACCGCACCCAGCCATCCATTCATCATAGAGCTGTCTGTCTGTCTGTGTCATTCTTGCGTTGCCTCATTTTCCGTCTGCCTATTCTATGATATTTTAGAGATAACGCAGTATCATTGTTACACTGAAATGAGATATTTTGTGTCTGTGAGCCTGTCTGTGTTTGTATTAGATATGTGTTGTGCCTAAATATGTGTGAGAATAAGTACACATGTATGTGTGTGCATGCATTACATCTTAAATGTGTTTCCTTGTAGTTTTTAGCATACTGTTTGTTAAGCACAAGCTAGTTTTGTTGGCATAGAGATATCTAGTACTGACAACAAACTTGGTGTCTTAATTAGAATAGTGGGTCAGACCCTGGTGGAACTGCCACGTGAGAAATAGATGAGTGACACACATTTGCTGGCTTGCCTCTATGTTAAGGAAGGGGGAGCATGCCTTAGAGATTGACTTCTTCTACAATAACCAGTGGAGACCAAAGATCCCATGTTAATACTGGCTTTGATGTTACAGGACTATATTGAGAGGTTACACCACTTGTAAAAGTGCTTGACATGCCTTCATTGACACTTATTCCATGTCCCTGAACCTTGAGCAAGTGCTGGGCATGTGCACTGGGTCATAAAAGCACAAAACTCTCTGACTTCAGGCAGGTGACAGCATTGCATTCTTCTACTCAGCTCCTGCGCCTACAAGGCGCCAACAAGCTGCATGTGTTACCCCATTCCAGGGTACATATGAGGTAATGGAGAGTAGAACCTCATGGTCACCTAGACATGGATAAATAAGTAATGTAAAAAAATTATAATAATAATAATAATAATAACAATGCTATTTGAGAACAGTCAGAATGTCTGACAACTGCATATTAGCATGTACTACATTATCAACATGGTGTATGTAAATGCTGAGATTTAAATGCACACAATAGAATTCTATCTTTTCAATAATGTGTTTACTATTTAAAGTGTACAGTTCTGTTGAGAAATTTTGATACTTTAAATATTTTTATGCAAAGCATTCACTTAATATGTCAATTATACTTTTTGAGGAAAATATATCAAGATTTGTCATAATTCATCTGTTTTTGCACCATAACAGTCTTCAGTTTAGTTTCATTTGAAGCCTCATAAAATGAAAAAAATGTATCTCAAAGACTGCATATGTCTTGAGTATTCAACATACTTTAAATAAAAGTTTTTTCTGTGCTTTTCTGTTTTTCTTAGCCTGGTTGGTCTGCTCATCCATAGGGACTCTTTTTAGCCACAACCTGGTTATACATCAAAGTGACAGTTCTGGCTGTATAGGAGTTTTTGGTGTGTATGCCAATATCTTATTCAGTATAACATTCCACAAATAGGCAAACAGCAGCAATGCATAGATACCACAAGCAAGTATTTTCATCTGAGATTTATGAATCAATAATTATAGACCCCTTTGGCACAAGACTGCTTAACACTGTTTATAACAGGAAAAATATAAGTAAGTGAAAATAGCAAGCGTTTCTGGTTGCAAATCAGTTTTGGAAAAGACGGAGGCATGAGATGAGGAATAACACAATGCAAATGAAGGTTTCATGAGTTTGAGCATGATCCAGGAAAAGTATAAAATGTTTATTGCTTGACATAATGAAATGTGGACTCACCTAGATCTGTATGTTTACACCATCAAATAGCTATCCCTGCTAAATGTGTTAGACTTATTTTTCAATAAATTTTCGATGAAAATGCTTGGTACCTATGCATTGCTGCTGTTTCACACTAAATAAGATTTTGGCATACACACCAAAAATGTCAAACTGTCACTTCGATGTATAACCAGCTTGTAGTTAAAACAGTTCCCTATGGATGAGCACACCAAATATCTAGAAAATGGCAACAGTTGACATGACACCCTGACACCATCTAGAAAATGGGAAAAAAGGAGGTGGTGGTGATGATGATGATGATGAAATCTGGAATACTCTGAGATGTAATGGTTCGTAGCAACAGGCAACAGCAGAAATACGGACGGCATGCAATATTCAGACTCACCACGGTAAGTAGTAGGAATGTGACAGGTAAAGGTGCAATAAAGCAGTCCAGCTACAGCAATTCTGGCAGTTCCAATCTAGGGAGACCCCTGTTGTGTTGACAGATAGAGAGGATCTGAAACAGAACAGCACTAATATCTACATGTCATGTTATGTGGGCAACAAGGCTGGCTTGTCTAACAGGAGACAAAGTCTGTTGTGGCCATGTTGTCCTTTGATGCCAGCACCTTCTACTGAAATAGAAATGTCCAGAACATTATAACTCACTTCATTAAGGATACATAATGCTGTCCATAAATTCAGGTTGCGGCATGTGCAGGAGTACATAATTTTACCCAATACCTTCATATAAAGCACCATGAAAGCATGCCATTGTGGGGCATTTCTAGTACTGCTGCAGTATAGGTGCAGGTATCCACTCAAAAGTGACATATCTAAGTAGGAGGCACTGGGCTGCAAGAGCTGTAGGTCAGTTTATAAAGCCAATAACATATTCACAAATTGAGGTTGCTGCTTTTAGATGAGAGAGAAAAAAACAAACAAAATGCATCTATTTTTATAGCTACTCAGCGCCCTTGATCTTCCTTTTGCCATTCTGCATCTGCTTATAACAGCACTTTTATCAGTAAATGTTATGTCTAGTCTTCACCAAGGGGGGGGAATAGCACCATCTCCATTCTGCATCTGTTTATAACAGCACTTTTATCAGTAAATGTTATGTCTAGTCTTCACCAAGGGAGGGGGAATAGCATCGTCTCCATTCTGCATCTGCTTATAACAGCACTTTTATCAGTAAATGTTATGTCTAGTCTTCACCAAGGGGGGGGAATAGCACCGTCTCCATTCTGCATCTGTTTATAACAGCACTTTTATCAGTAAATGTTATGTCTAGTCTTCACCAAGGGAGGGGGAATAGCATCGTCTCCATTCTGCATCTGTTTATAACAGCACTTTTATCAGTAAATGTTATGTCTAGTCTTCACCAAGGGAGGGGGAATAGCACCGTCTCCATTCTGCATCTGTTTATAACAGCACTTTTATCAGTAAATGTTATGTCTAGTCTTCACCAAGAGAGGGGGAATAGCATCGTCTCCATTCTGCATCTGTTTATAACAGCACTTTTATCAGTAAATGTTATGTCTAGTCTTCACCAAGGGAGGGGGAATAGCACCGTCTCCATTCTGCATCTGTTTATAACAGCACTTTTATCAGTAAATGTTATGTCTAGTCTTCACCAAGGGAGGGGGAATAGCACCGTCTCCATTCTCTCTTCAAACACTGTCAGCCCACACAAAAGGAACATCTGAATGAAAACCAACCTCTGAAGATAGTGCCTTTACGAATTCTAGTATTCACTGTGCCATGGTAAACAGACTGGCGGAGTTTGTAAATTTAATTTCCCGATTATTAAATCAACATTCACTTTTCTGTGTAGTTCATAAAAAGCTATTGAAACCTTGTAAGAGATGTTTTCTTGGAGAGCTAAAGAGGGAAATGTCTCATGGATGAGCAGCTAGTTCCTTTTTCCAAGGAAATGAAACACAGAGGTATTTCATAAATGTAAAACTAGCTAAGAGCACCAGGATAAAGCATGGATGTGAAAACCAAGTTGCTGCACAGAGTATGCCAGAGGGGATACAGCCATGATGTCACAACCATGGACAATGATTCTTGCCAACCATCCCCAGCAATATGCTAAGAACATGCTCATAGCCAAACACGCAATACTTGTTTATGCCATTGAGTGACGACTTGTTGATACCATGACCACTCAAGTTCGGTTCACTGAAGGGACATTTGAAAAAACTTTTCTAACTTTTATCAAGGTTGTACTATCTTAGAGTTGGTTGCATTTCTTTTTGGGAATGGACTGTGTGAAGCAGCTTTCATGTAGCTTGGCAGCCTACTGAAAAGGAGTTGTTGTTTTATATGCATTTGCTGAATTGGTTCTAAATGGATTATGACTTGATAAGAAACCACTCAGTTATATAAAACATCTGCCAAATACGTAAAGTGGTAGGAACGTTTGACAGTTTGGCATCCCTAAATATATTTCAGATGCTTGTATAACACAGAATGGGGAAGGTACACAGCAATATACTTTTCAGGGAGGGGGGGTCCACAGATGTCCATGGCATATAGCATATTATATAACATTGCTACACTGGAGGTTTGCAGAATATCAGCATGCATTCAGTATAAGACATGATTACAAGTAAAGTACCATATGCTAAGATGCTGAAGGGCAGATGGAAACCAAATACACATCACCATTAGCACAAGCTTCATAACATGCTTTTACTTGTCTGTGTTATAGCAAATACTATCTAGTAAGTTTTTATGCAGTATAACATACTCTGGATATAAATTGTAGATCACTGTGTGATATACCTTTAAGAAGCTTTCCAGTGAGTCAGTACATGCATATAAGTACTGAGCATGTGCAAGCAACAGTGCCATTTTTGAGTGAGCAGCCAGAGCATGTAAGTATGTAATCAGTCAGTTAGTTACATAGGTTGTTTAAGTTTAATGTTCCTGTTATCCATCCTGATGTATTTATATACAATAAACTGCTTAAATGAACACCTAAGCCTTAACATAAGCAGAGCGACATGGTGTCAGAATGGGATCCAGAGTTACACCCATGAGGCAACTGGTTAAAGTTGGAGGAATATACAGGAGTGAATCATCCCTACTGCTCAAACAACTCACAAAACAGATCAGAAACAAATTACAAGTACTAAAACTTGCTTAAATGATTTCTTTTGCTATAAATATAAAACAAAGCACTCAGCGCAAAATGAATCTCTTATTAAACAAAATGTCTGAAACTGCAACATACTGATAAAAATATTTGAAATAATTATGGAAACATTTGAAATAATATCCAAATTGCATAAAATGTACAAAAAAGGGGAAGGCGACCATATTTTTTTTCTATGTGCTACTTTTCGTATTTACTAAAGCTATTCAAAGTATCTGAATTGTGCAAAGTGGAAGTGTGTGCAGTATTACATTATTGCAGTTATTTCACAAGAAAAAGTTATTTCAAAGAATATTTCACAAAGTACAGTTGTTTCAAAGCATATTTTGCAGAGTACAATATTTTGAAGAGTTTATTGCATATTTGATTATTATTACAAGTACCTGGTGTGTGTGAATGTTTGTACATAATTAAAAAGGCCAATTTTGCATTGTGTTTTTACTATAATCTGTAGGCATGGCAGAAGTTTTTTGCAGACCTGCCCCACTTGTGTTTGATAACAATATTGCAGAAAACTGGAGCGTGCTTGAACAGGAATACTATATTTTCAGGGTCTATATCAGCATTTCGAAAATGTAATAGTTCGAATCACAAAATATCGAACTGAAATGATCGAACTATTAAATTTTCGAATGCTGATATAAAAAAACAAAAAAAAAAACTAAAGGGTGTAGGCAGGGGGGCAAGCACCGCTGCACCCCCACACCCCCCACTACCTAAATATACCAACTCCGAGACCGCACTACATTGTAGTAAATGGAAATCTCCCCTTACAGAGATTTCCGTTTACCCGTTCAATGTTCTGCACTTTCTGCATTCTCACGTCAACAATATTGCATTCGATATTGTCAATGTTGGAGATGCTGATAGGAACCCATATTTTATATTGCTAAACATCATATGGTGTTAGTAGACTCTTATTCAGATTGGTTCAAGACTGACATACTTCTCAACCTAACTTCCAATACTTTTATTACTAAGTTGAAGCAATATATTTCTGTCCATGGTAGTCCGCATAGTTATTTCTGACAATGGTGCACAGTTTACTAGTCAGCAGTTCAAGAAATTTGCAGAAGAGTGGGACTTTGTTCATATTACGAGTAGTCCCGAAAACCCTCAAATGAGTTGGCTGAATGTGCAGTTCAAAGTTCAAAATAGCTGTTAGAGGAATCCAGACATGATGATACTGATGTTTTTCCTGAACTTGTTAAATCTCAGAAACATTCCTCAGGATAATCATCTTGGTTCATCTGCCCAGAGACTTATGTTGAGACAAACCAGAACCACATTAACAATCAGCAGTAATTTGTTGGTTCCATGTGCTAAGAACAACAAAGCAGTAAAAGCCCAACTGATGAAAAAGTGTTTGTCTCAGAAGTCTTGCTATGTTAAAATCAGCAAACTACTGAGTTCATTGAAAAAAGGGGAGATAGTGAGGATGCAGAGGTCAAAAAGTTTTGATCACATTGAATTTGTGTTTGTGTCAAGAGCCAAGAGAGAACATTGTGGAATCACAAGGAGTGGAATTCAGAAGCATTTGTTGCCAGTGTCTGAGCCAGTGTTACAGCATCTTGCCTGTGACAAAGACTCTAGATCACAGAGTGACTTGTCCAATGTTCCTGTTCCAGAGAACACTCCATCAGCAATCCCTGTTCCTGAGAAAATCCCTGCCACTCCTCAAGCAGAACATTTCCCAGTGACTGTCCCTGTTGTTAAATCCAGTCCTAACTATTATGTCACAAGATCAGGTTGCATCTCAAAACCTAGTTCCAGATGCTCAGCGACCTGGACATGATTATTGTTTTTCTTTATTAGTGTCTGTATAATTGCATGCCTATTGAAATGTCATTGTTTAGTAAAGGAGGAGGAGGACATATATCAGTGTGTGTGATATACCTTTAAGAAGCTTTCCAGTGAGTCAGCATATGCATATAAGTAGTGGTATATCAGAGTGTGTGATAGACCTTTAAGAAGCTTTCCAGTGAGTCAGCATATGCATATAAGTAGTGGTATATCAGAGTGTGTGATATACCTTTAAGAAGCTTTCCAGTGAGTCAGCATATGTATATAAGTAGTGGTATATCAGAGTGTGTGATATACCTTCAAGAAGCTTTCCAGTGAGTCACCATATGCATATAAGTAGTGGTATATCAGAGTGTGTGATATACCTTTAAGAAGCTTTCCAGTGAGTCAGCATATGCTTATAAGTAGTGGTATATCAGAGTGTGTGATATACCTTTAAGAAGCTTTCCAGTGAGTCAGCATATGCATATAAGTAGTGGTATATCAGAGTGTGTGATATACCTTTAAGAAGCTTTCCATTGAGTCAGCATATGCATATAAGTAGTGGTATATCAGAGTGTGTGATATACCTTTAAGAAGCTTTCCAGTGAGTCAGCATATGCATATAAGTAGTGGTATATCAGAGTGTGTGATATACCTTTAAGAAGCTTTCCAATGAGTCAGCATATGCATATAAGTAGTGGTATATCAGAGTGTGTGATATACCTCTAAGAAGCTTTCCAGTGAGTCAGCATATGCATATAAGTAGTGGTATATCAGAGTGTGTGATATACCTTTAAGAAGCTTTCCAGTGAGTCAGCACATGCATATAAGTAGTGAGAACATGCAAGCCAGAGTGCCATTGTGAGCGAGCAGCCAGAGTGTGAGCATGCAAGTATGTAGTCAGTTAGTTTAACTTTAATGTTCCTGTTATCCACTCTGATGTATTTGTATACCATAAAGTACTTAAAAGAACACCCAAGCCTCAACGTCGTCTTGATGAACATAAGAGAGACATAAATGTGCTGTGAATTATTGCTATGTCCCAAAGCATCCTGTGCAAGTATTCCATATTTGGTTTTCAGTGGTGTGGGTATGCTTTAAAGTGTACTTTTATGACACGAAAAACTGTCCTTTCACCAAAAAAGTATGATCATCCTTATAGTAACAAGATAAAATATAGAGCTGTATATACTACACAGCAGTTATTTTATTTTTGGGTTATAGTATTTACGCATTTTGCAAAATGAGCTCTGAGGAATATTCCAAGATGCTGGTAACACATCTGGTTAAACAGTGCTCACCAAAAGGAGTCTTACACACTAGCTTGAACAAGGATGACAATGTTTATGTGGGCCATCAGAGTGCTATCCAATCACTAGTTTGAACAAGGATGACTTAATGTTTATGTGGGCCATCAGAGTGCTGTCCAATCACTAGTTTGAACAAGGATGACAATGTTTATGTGGGCCATCAGAGTGCTGTCACCCCCTTAGATTACTTCCCTGTGCCTCTGTCCAGCAGAGCCATTGAAGTAATCCCTAGGGTAAACTTTCTGTTTCCCATCCACTCGTCAAAGTTTCTCTTGAAGAGGGTTAGCGAGGACCTCTGCCTAATGTAGATTGGAATCTTGTTCCAGAGCATGGAAAATCTCTGGGACAGGAATCTATCCCTCCAGCACATCCTATTTATTGTTGTGGTGAGGTTTAGATCCCTGGGGCTTGCCATAATCCCTAAAATCAGTTCACCCATTGCATGCACAATGAGTTGTTAAGGATGTAGAATTTGGCCCCATAATGCCTACACCTCACATTATTGCGTGACCATGGTAAGATGCAAACCCCATATATCTATGACATTATTTGGTAACAAAAGAGTGAAATTTAAAGTCTATACTCCTTTTCCTCACATACTTCATGTTCCTGCCATATTTGGGAGACGCAGTAGAATTCAAACTCCCTCCATTTGTCACAGGCAGTAACATCAAAAATAATATGTATTGTTCATTTCCAAGTACATCAGCATCAGGGGCCAATATCAGATTGAATTATTCTATTCCTGAGGAGGTAGCATATTAAGTGAATATGTTAACTGTTGCAGTAAAAGAAAAAGTACAACTGTACATACTGTGATCTATGTACAGGATCTGACGAAGGGAAATCCCAAAAGCGCTTATCCATCCTGAATGGAGCTTTTGTGTTTTTATATACTTTTTCACAAGGAAAAGGATTTTAATAGAGGGTTCATTTTAATAAAGGATTTCAAGAGTTTTTGGATGTCCATGGTGGTTTGTCCATGATTTATTCACAGTGATCTATGTACAGTTTCAGTTTCAAGAAATAGGTACATTTTAAACAAATGTAGTTGTAGTTGTAATTATTCGACGACTCATGAAGATGAGACTTTCAGATTTTTTTCTAAGCTTACGGAAGTGTTTGGCTGGGATGGTGTCTGCAGTGTAAGGTGAGTGAGTGTGCATGAGTGTTTTTGTAACTTGTACAAGTGGGTTAGGGTAGGGAGGTGGAGATATGAGTGTGTGTGTTGGCTGTATGTGATTTTTTTTTTTTTTTTTTTTTTTTTTTACTGTTTGTGCGATCTCAGAGTTAGCATATATAAGTAGGGGTGTGTGTGGGGTGCAGGAGGGCTTGCCCTCCTGCATTTCTGTAGTGTAGGTGTGTGTCTGTGTGGTGTTTTGTTGTATGTAATTGTTTTGTGGTGTGGGTGTTATGGTTTGTGTGTTGTGTGCTGTGTGTTCGATGTTGTGGTTTCATGATTGTGAAGTGTTGGTGTTGTGATGGTTTCGGCTTTATACTGATGAGATGCTGAAATTCGATATTTCAGCATTTCGGCAATATGAAGTGAAACCATATATGTGTATATATATATATATATATATATATATATATATATATATATATATATATATATATACACACACACACACGCACACACACACACACGCACACACACATATACATATATACACTCTTAAGAGAAATTCTGCAATGTTAGTAATAGAGAGTTCTTGTTTATGTAGTACTGTAGAAGTGAGTCGTGATGATTAAGAGAACCTGTTGGCTTGATTAGGAACTGCCTGAAGGAAGGAAGTGCACAGTTTGGAAACACCATCCATCCATCCACCTGTAATCCCTTTTTTGCACATGGGGTCGCAATGTCACTTCAGCAGTGACAATCATTTAGAGCAAAGATTTACACTATTGGGTGGCTAGCCCTGCTGCTTAAGTTCCTCTACACTTCACACTCACATGCACACTCACACATATGCCAATTTAGTGTGTCCACACCAGTTTCTGCTTGTCTTTGAATGTGGGAAGAAACCCAAGTTAACACAAGGAGGACATGCAGACTACACAAAAGGTTCCCTAGTTGGGAATCAAACTGGGGGACCTCTTGCTGTGAGGTGACAGCACTATCTGCTGCACCACTGTGCCACCCATAGTTTGTAAACACTACATTAAGGGAAATAATCATGGATTTTTCAGGGTTGGTATAGAAATTTGTGACTAGCGTGCAGCTTAGCAGTGATAAGATACTTGTCAAACTCTATCTGTTCAGTGGCTGTAAGTGAATGACAGTGATGCACTATGACAGAAGGACCATAGGCTTATTTTGTGGTCCTATGATATACTTGAGTATGCCTGAATGAAAGAACACAAGATTGTGATAATGAAGGAATAGTACAATAGCTTTAATAGGCTGGGAGTAGGACTTTTTTGCTCTAGCCTGCATGTGGTGTCATAAAGAGGTAGGCATGGTACACCACACATACCGTGCTGGCAATTGTTGTAAGGTACTGATAACATATTGCCCAAATGTTATTAGATAATGAAAGTAAGTCCCAATAAATTTAATAAAGAAGGCTTCCAGAGAATGTTGCTTGTGTAGCAAATAGTGAATTCATAGGGAGTTTTGTTGTTGAAGAAAAGTTGTTGGGTGCCAGTGAATGTCTCGAAAGCCTTTGTAACATTCCTTCCAAGATTGTGCCACCTCTGTTGGAGGTCAAGCATGCACTATTGAGAGGGTTGAGAAACCTAGGTCCTTTCCTTAGTTCCTTTATTTCTGCAAACCTCTCTGATGTTATTTTATTTTATTTATTTATTTTTTTTAAGGAATGGCTTACCATGTAAGGTTATTCTGCCCTAAGCAGTTACTCTGGCTTGCATACTACACTTATTATGCATTGCATAATGCAAATCCTACTGGTTCCAGTCTCAAGAACATTGTCATCCTCTCAAGATTCCCACTTACAGCAGCAACCATTTTACCTCACCCCCCATCCCACCCTAGCTGCAGTCACACCATTTTCCTAAGATTACCTGGCGATTCAAATGAATACCTTGTGTTCTCCAAGTTTTATAGTTCCCTACTTGCATATGTTCTGCAAAGCACTTTAATTACATAGTTATTCAGTTTTGTACATTATTGGTACTGCCTTATCTCTTCTGTTTTGGGTTATAACTACTGTTCTGTTTTCTTACATTTTTCTTCTGTGCTATTTCTTTAAAAAAAGCTGCACTTGTCAAATGAATTATTGGGTACGCATATCACTGTAACTGTTTTGTTACAGCTGAAGTATTACATCTACAAATCTCTCCAACAGTTTTTGCTACAGTTGCATAGAAGTACCTCTCTCTCATTTTGTTGAAAAATAAATTACTGTTGCTACTGAACTTCTTTTTTTTTTTTTTTTCCATAATAAATTTTTATTGAAATATATTTTCCAAAAACATTACAAAAATACAATAAACATCACACATAATACACTATAACTACTACAAACCATTTATACAATATCTACATGAAATGCTTCCTATATTTAATATATTCCTAAAATCAGTATCATGCTAATATAATATTGAAGACCTTTTCCCATATTTTCAGGTTATTAATATTTTTGTTAGTTTGTTTCAGAAGTAATTTATGTGCTAGTATATGCTTTATAGCCACAAGCTTAAAATTATTCCATGATGTCTTATGTGGTTCTAGCCAATTTGTGGCTATATAGAGTTTCATCAGCAAAAAAATATTCATACAAATAATAGTTAATGAATAAGAATTTTGAGAGGAATGAGAGACTGACTCTTGTTTTACCTCTGCATATTATTTTGCATACTTTAATAGCTGTAGGCAATTCAAAGGAGGAACTTTGTTGCCTGGACTTGTCAGCTGCTAATTTACAACTTATTTATGATTTTACCTGTTCTGCTGAAACTGTGCATTAATGGAAGACAAGACTTTTACCAGTGTGTAACTCCTGTGGTATGTAAAATATTTCAGTTAACTGAAGAGTATTACAATCTGGAAGAAGGTAATAGTATAAAGAGGTTCTTTGCCTTATTGGTAACTGAATTAATATCACATGTTCTTTCTAAATTACGTACTTGGGAAATTACCATTTTATTTTGAAATGTAATTACCCGTGCAGGAATCTACTTAGGTTATGCCACGTAATATGTGAGCTTCACTGGTTTACATGTGACAGATGTGTTTGCTTTGTATCCATAAATAATTTTTTTGTAGTTCTTCCACAATAAGAGTGCTTGACTTACAGCATAGCTGAATTGGAGGGCTTCATCCTTTTATATTACCTGTCATATAAAGTAACACATAATTTAGTAATGGCTGCACTTTGAATATATTTCTGCAGGATCCTTGCAGTACATAGCAACGTGAGGCTGCATTCTTTGACATTTGCCACCTTATGTGCCTCCCTTTTTCAAACTCTTTATTTTAGATTTCTACTATCAGACTAAATAAGCCATTTCTATTACAGGCATTGTAGTCAGTACAGTTAGGGTTTAGTAAGCAAATATTAAGCAAATGTATCTTCTTAGGTATGCCGCACACATGTTTGAGTCACTGTGTATTGGCATTTATTTTTATAATGATATAAATCTGCTGTTTTGTACTAAGAGTCAGAGAAATGTCTTCCCCTGCCCATAGGACTCTACTGCTGCTGACTGTACTGAAAAGAAAAAGTGCATATTGTTAAAAGTTTAAAACAATCAACAGTGCAAGTCATTCTGATGCTACACATATAACATGTTTTACAACTTTATCAAGCAATCATCCAAGCATTAAAAGGTAGTTGCACTTCCATTCACATACTTCCTTGCCTTCTAATTATATTTTAGTTTTATTTCTAAATGCCCATCAATATTTTGTAGTATCACTGCTGTGAAATGCTGTGTAGGGACTAAATGTACTTTAGTGTTTTTATAGTCTTGTTCTACCTACCTGTCTCTTTTTTGAGTAACTGGAGTCATACCCCAATATCATCTAATGCTTTCTCTTCGCAATTGTATTTTCTTTGCTGTAAGACAGATTGGAACCACACTGGGGACAAGAAACTCCGGTACTTCCTTTAATTTTTTTAAGTCCTTCTGATGTTATCTACAGAGAGGGATTACCAGGCTGGGTTTTCCTGCTCCACACAGCTTTGCACCTCTACCCTACCTCCATTCCAATCCACCTTGCAGCATTTATTTTATGCTTTACTGTCCCTATCCAAATTGGTTCATCCAGTCACATTTAATTCTGTACTATATCCCACTTATTATCAGTCTTATTGCTGTATTCTAACCACCAACACTTTCCTGCTTCTTCTTCTTTCGGCTTTTCCCGGTTAGGAGTCGCCACAGCGGATCACCTGTCCACTCATGACTGGCAGTGGAGTTTTACAGTGTCAAGTTGCCAGCCTGGCGCCCAACCTTCAACAGAAGGCACACACAGGCACACACTCATACCTAGGACCAATTTAGAGTGTCCAGTTCACCTAGAACATGTCTTTGGAATGTGGGAGGAAACCAGAGCACCTGAAGGAAACCCACGGGACCACAGGGAGGACATGCAGACTCCGCACAGAAGGCACCCCAGCCGAGGATCAAACCGGAGAACCTCTTGCTGTGAGGCAGCAACGCTAACCGCTGCACCACCGCAGCCTCCCACCAGCACTTTCCTGCCAATATATATAAACTATAATTCACTATACCCCATCCCTTCCTTAGCACTTATATACTCAGGCATTAAGTACCCTTTTATTTCTGAAAACAAATATACAAATAACTAATTACAATACCTGAGAAGTATTGCCTAAAGAATGTGTTTCACAACTTCTTCACACACACTATCTTGCTAGAATTAAATACTTTATCTGCATCCACATCTGAAAATGGAGCAGCACTCATATATACAAATATTGGCATACCCTGTTGATGGAAATAAGTATCTAGCAGGACAGAGCATTTCAGACAAAAAAGTCTAGCACCAACATAAAATACTTCAGACATAATCCTGTTTCATCATTATTACAAATTCAGCCATGCTACCCTGTAATGATAGCTCTGAGTTTACTACTGACTGGGGATATGGAACTGAGCTCCAGCCGTACCACTTTCTCACTATACCTCTGCAGATATATTTAAGTTGACCATTTGAAAATAGCAAAATTAAACAACAGATTGTATCAACCTGATGTCTGGATCACCTCAAAAAATAGTAATTGTTTAATTGTGGTTAAAGGACAGCTCTGGGATCTTATCACCATTCACTCAAAACGTTATGTATTTCAAGATTAATAATACAGGTAACAATGTGTGGTTCCTTTTATAAAGAGCAATGGTGATATTGCTAGTTACCAAATCCAATAACAGTGCCGGCAACTTTCTTTCTACTCCAATTTTATCTCCAAAATCAGGAGCTCTATCTCTCACCCTTATCAAAGCAGCAGGCAAACCAGTGAACTTCAAAAAACAACTTATAAAAACTGGCTATGTTTCTGTTCCAGTCCTGGATAAATCCCAACCGTACTCAGTTTAGTAACAGTGACAAACATCCATATTCACCTACTAACATTTAACTAACAATCCCAAACATTGACACTAATACTGTCAATGAACCCCTTCTATGCATACCCTCTATAAGACCATTAATTTTAGTCCTGTTGTGCTCACCATGTATACTGCGCCTCCTACATATTCCTTCCACAAGATACCCTCCCTATATGATTGTAACTCCCTAACACACACCTTCACTTTTCTCTTTTCCAGAATCTGAAACACCTGCTTAAAAACCATACATATTTCTTCTTGTTGCACTCCCCGTCTCTATCCTCAGTCTTTTTTCCTCTTCATTTTCTAACACTCTAGCTCCATCCTCTGTTTCCTTATTAATCTCTAGTTCCACCTTACTACTGCTTTCTGTACTAAACCTTCACTACCACTTGCATAAGTGATTACTACTGTACCGACTGGTTATTCATTCTGTAACTTGTATATATATGTTAATTAGTCCTCTGCTACTTTAAATTCAAATATACTCTTGAATACATTTTGCTTGAAACCCTTTTTTATGTATGTGGAGCTTTTTTCCTCAGGCGTGCAATTAAAAAAGGATTTTTGCTCAGTCGGACTCTCCTGATCAACAAAAATAAATAAATAACTAAATTAATAAATTAATAAATGAAAATATTGTAAAACCCATTTCTAAATCTCTTAAGGGCCTTGAACTAATTGCTTCAATTTTTTGGCAGATGGCCATAAAAATAATAAATTCCCACTAATTACATACCTAAATCTAAATTAGTCAGAAAGTTTAAATATATTTGGAAATTTTAATGCAGGTTGAAAATTATTAAACAGTACCCAACAAAACAGATGCCTAGTGCTCAAACTTTGCTCAGATTGTTATGGAAGGTCCTAGGCCTTAACCTAACACAAGCTATTATTTTCTTTCTCTCTCTACTTGACACAGAAACTTAATGTATGTATATGTAATTATTTATTTATTTAGTTACTTACATGCACATTTGTTTACTAGGAAATTATGACAGGGTTGGAAACCCCTTTTTTGCACAGGTTTGGAGAGAAAAGCTTCAAAAGTAACAATTAATACACAGTATACGTATCAAAGTAACAATTAATACACAGTATAGATAAAGTAACAATTAATACACAGTATAGATAACAACAAATACAGCGTACTTGAACATGAAGACATTTAAGATGTATAAACAATTTAAAATTGTATAATGCTTGTTCATAAGGAAAAGAACATATTGGAAGATCACACAATAGCCTCTGATCTTGTAGCAGTTATTAGAGACATGAATCAACACATACCATGATACATACTTAATACAAAGTACAGTACAGCATTTCATATTCTTAAAGAAATCAAAGAGCATATCACATTTTGGAAACAATACGGTATTTTTTTATTTGAGGGATGAAGTTCGCAAAAGAGGATGTACTGAAAATGAGATAAAGGAAGATTGATTAAGTGGTATAATACAGTCAGGAACTTAGAGGTGCTTATCTATAAATCAAGGTCTTGTTTAACTTAGATGAAGTGGAAGCTGTGACAGGAGGTTTACCCAAAGTAAGAGGTACAGTGACAGATCCAGGTATTCTTGAAATATGATTTTAGTGAGAACGTAAATAGGTTGAATCTGGTTATCTGTTGGGTGGATTCGAATAGGGAGTTCCAGATTTTTGAAACATAGCTGGAGTAAAGTGAGTAATGAGGGGGGGCTGGAGGGTTATTGGATGGAGGAATATAGGTCAGGTGCAATGTTTTCTAGTGTGAGTGTACCACTGGATACATTTCTTAAAGCATGGCTGGCTGTCTGGGATCTGTAAAATTGCAATGCTATTTTAAATTAACAGTAGATTGTCTCATTGCAGTGCAGTAATAGGTTTTGTTGTTTACATTTGGTAGAAAGTATAGCAGTTTTTGTTTGTAGTACTACTCAAGTTTTGTAAGTTGGGTTGAATGCAAATGTGTGAAGATGGAAAAAACTTGAGAGTGCAGGAGTAAGTAAGCAGATACAGTGCATTTCTGACTGCACTCTGGTAAGTAGAATATCTCCCTAAATAGCACTCCCTGTTTTTGGTTTATTGTCATATTTGCTTATTGGATAAAGTAGTCAGAATTTAGATTTTTATCAGTGACATCATCTAGGAGTTCAGTGTGGGGAAAAACGTTGCAGTGGTGGTACCACTGAGTAAAGAAGGTTGAAGGTAGTTTTTAAATCAGAGTCTGATGTGGGGAGTGAGTGGCAATATTTTATTTTATTTTTCTAGGATTTACTATAAGGTTGGACTGTTTGAGTCAAGCTTCATTGGAGCTGAAGGCGAGTTGAGTGATGACCTGAAGTTTGGGATTACTTTAGCTATGCAGTTAATGGTTGGATCTTCAGCACAGCGGTTGAGTTACTGGAGAAAAGAAAAAGGTTTTGTTGAATGTGTTGAAAAGTAAGGGGCTAAAAACTGAGACTTCAGGGTCTCCAAATGGTTTGGGAAGAAAATTGGATTTAGATTATTTCCATTTTACTCTTCAGGTCCTGTTTATGAATAAGGAATTAAAACAATTCCAGAGCTGAAGAATGACGACCGACAATTTGGTGTGAGACACTACCCTGATAGCTTTTGCTAACAGAAGGAAGACCAACGATCAAAGGAAATGAGTCATTTCAGTATGCCGTTTCTGTGTTTGTGAATGGGGCTAAGGAAAGATAGAAAACTAGTGTTCATGCTGTGGGAAAAAACAAAATTCATGCTGAGATGGGGAGTGTAGGTTGTTTGAATTATATTTTACTAACTGAGAATAGCTACATTTAAGGCGCTTAGAAAAAAGAGAGTATGGCAATGAGTCTGAAGTTAAGGGGTACAGTAGAGGAGCCATCTTTGTGTAGCTGTAGGATATAGGACTGTTTCTCTGCATTGGAGAACAAGGACTGCTGTACAGATCTTGTTTATAAGGATAGAGACAGGGTAGATAATAGCATCAGCAGCTGTTCTGAGATATTCTGCAGGGAATTTGTGTGGGGCTGGAGTGGTTGGTTTTAGTTTGAGATATTGCTTTATCATGGAAGTTGAATAAAGTAGTTAAATTGTTAGTAGATGGAATTTTGGTTAGTGGGCTTGAACTGGATTTATTCATTAAGTGTTAATGGTCATTAAAGGCACAGACTATGTTGAAGTCACTTTCAGTGAGATGGGTATTGACTGAGTTTCCCAGATGTCAGGAAATGAATGATGGCTGACCACAACTTTTTTGGGAGTTTTATAATGCAGATAATTAAAAATATACCGGAGAAGCTCAAATTTAATGCAAATACTAGCAAACTAGTTTAGTGACTGCTGCCTCCTGTGTCCAATATGGTCATTTAAATGTGATAAAAATCTACCCCAAGCTACTTTCTCTCATGCCATTCTCAAATATCAACAGAAAAACTGACTCTCTTATAAGAAGATTGTTATCCTAGAACAATCTCAAATATACAAGGTGAGAGAGGGACTAAACCCTGTGATAGGTGTTCTTTTTGTACATACATAGATATTAGTTCAGAATTTTTTCATCTGGATGAACTTAAGATCTATACATTTAAAGTAAGTGCCACTTGTGTGAGTAAACACACAGTATATTTAGTGCACTGTCAAAAGTGCAGAAAGTTCTATGTAGGTAAGACAGATAGAACATTTAAGCTGAGGAATCGAGAACACATCTACCATATAAACAAGAGAAATAGAACTAATGCACTAGGGAAGCATATTATTAATACTAGCTCTGCACATGCCTTCAAATTGCTTGCCATTGGTAGAATTTTTGTACACCCTAGAGGTGGAGATAAATGTAATTGCACCAAAGATTTGGCAGCTAAGTGGATTGTTAAGCTTAGGCAGATGCAGGGCATGGGTTAAATGAACATGTCCCTTTAAGACCTAAATTGAAATCTAGACCCCTTCATAGATGAGAGTGTCTGTTTTATTTTTATTTTTATTGTGCTAAATTAGTGCTTATGATAAGCACATGATTACTTAGAACATTTCTAGTGTATACATGTTTTATCATTTTAAAATATGTTTATTAGAGTATTCAGTGAGTTAATTGTTTAATGTTTTATGATTGGAGGGGTATTTATATAAGGATATCAGCTTTGAGTTGTATCATACACCTGAAGAAGCTGTTTAGTGAAAGTGCTTGTGTTGTTTGTTGTTATTCAAATAAAGCGACATTTTATCCTGGGGTCTTTCGCCATACCTGAGTCAGTTTTTCTCTTGCTATTTGGAGTTTGCTTTTATTGGGACACAGGTACCAGGTATATGGTGGTTGTCTTTATCCTTGTTTTCATTTCTAAATGTGTCAAATACATCCTCTAACCAAAGTAGCCAATGCAGTCTGGTCTCAAGAATTTAAAAGTAATGGAACAACCTCTGCCCTTGCTATATTCTGTAGCTTATTTGCATTAATTCAGCTCAGGCTCTTCCCTCTTACTATAAGGAGAAACAGACATCAGAGGATTCCATGACTTTCCATGGAGCTAAAACAACAAAGAAAAGTACGCAGCAGAGCAAGATCTGAACTGTCACCCTGATGACATGGGCAAAAACGTTGCTTACTACTGTTTAAAGAAACCTGCAAGAACAAAGACAGATTCAGAAATGACTATATTATGAAGTAAGTAATAGTCTTATATTGGGTATTCTAAAATTATTTATTTATTGCATTTGTTTACCAGGAAAGTCCACTGGGCCTAAAAAAGCCCATTTTCGGTGGAGGCCAGGGGAGAAAAGCTCCGACAAGAACATAGATGCAGAAAAAAAAAAACATTAATTGGTACAGAAGTAGAAACAGTGTTACACATAGTGGTTACAGTAATATATACAGAATATATACACAAGTCAGGAATTTAGTTGGTTTGATTACAGTAACATATACAGAATATATACATAACAGCAGGAATTTAGTTGGTTGCCAGATGAATTCAGAGTGGTAAAAACAGAGATAAATTAATCAGCATTATTGTACCAGTATCAACAAGTGATGAAAGAAAAAAAATAAATAAATATGGAGAAAGTATCATCAGTCACTAGTAGTAAAAAGCATAAGAATTTAGTTATAATATAAGGAGAAGGAAGAGGTTAGGTTATAGAGCAGGTATATAGCCAGGAAGAGTTGAGATGATTTTTCAGTTTTTGTTTGAAGGTGATGGTGCTGCCTGTGTTTCTTATAGAAGGAGGAAGCGAGTTTCATAGTTTGCTGACCGGTGAAGGAGTAGAGCAGTTGACCAGCCAGTAAAGTGGGCTTCTCTACGTTTAGAGGTAGATGATTTTCAGATCTTAGTTGCCTGATGGGTTAGTATTTGGCAAGTAGAGTTGAGAGAGCAGGACAGTCTGTGGGTCTGTAGATTATTTCATGTGCTTTAGTTAGCTGGTTGAATGAGAGATGATGGGGGAGTTCCAACCAGTCTAATTGTTTCAGTGAATTACAGTGGTGGAATGAGAATTTGGCCTTGGTGGCAAATTCGGCTATTCTGTTGTAACACATATCAAGTTTGGATTTTGTAGAATTTTGGATATTAGTGAGGAGAGGGGCACCATAAAGGAGAGAGGGTAATAAAAAGTTAGTTGCAAGGGTTTGTCTAGTAGAGAGGCTAAGAAAGTGTTGGTGCCTGCAGAGCATACCAAGCTTTTGGTGTGTTTTTTTTGATGTTACTGTTTATGTGTAGGTCAAAGTTTAGGTTTTCATCTATAATAATGCCTAGTAATTTTGTGTGTGTGACAACTTCTATAGTGGTATTGTCTTGGGCTTGTATACTGAAAAGTTTTTTTTTTTTTATCTAGGGGAGTGGTTTTCTTAGGGGTAAAAATTACTAGTTTATATTTTTTTGGATTTTAGGGCAAGATGATTGTTAAGCATCCAAGATTCAGTGGAGGTGAGGGAATTCTGGGTGATCTGCTGGAGTTCAGAGCTGGAATTTGCAGTGCATATTATTGTAGAGTCATCAGCATACTGGATTACTGAGCATTGTGGGAGAGTGGTGTTAAAGTTGTTAATAAAGATGTTAAATAAGACAGGACCAAGTATGGAGCCTTGCGGTACCCCTGTGGAAGTATTGAAGAAGGGAGAGTAAGATTGTTGTCATTTGGTGGATTACTGCCTATTGGAGAGAGAGCTATTGAACCATTGTAGATTAGGTGGGGAAATGTGAAGGGTAGATAGTTTAGAGAGGAGGATAATGTGAGAAATGGTATCAAAAGCACTGGAGAGGGTGAGGAAAAGAGAAGTGATTATTTTACCACAATCCCATGCCCGGTTAACTGTATCAAGGAAGGAGAGGATGGCTGTAGTGGTGCTGTGCCCTGGTCTGAAACCATGCTGAGCGGGTGACAGAATTTGATTTTCAAGCAGGTGGTTGAGGAGTTGGGCATGGATGAATTTTTTCAGTATCTTAGAGAGGGATGAGAGAATAGCTATGGGTCGAAAGTTTGTGATGTCTGTGTTGGTGCTGCCTTTGTGTAAGGGGGAGAATGAATGCTTTTTTCCAGATGTCAGGGACAAGGGACTCTTTAATTGATCTGTTAATGAGTATATTGATGGGATAAGCTATAAAGTTTGCAGCTAGCTTCAGGAAGTGTGGGGGTAGATTGTCAGGGGCTACAGTACAGGGTTTAGGCTTAAATAAAAAAAAAATTATTGTGGCAATGGGTATGGGGGAAAATTTTAGGATAGAGTTGTGTGTAGGATTGTTTTCTGGAATGGTTTGGTCATTAGCTGTCTTGGTGGTGGTGGTAACCATAGGAAAGGTGGTGGTTAGGTTAGCTATGGTGTCAATGAAGTAGGAATTGAAGAGGGTGGCAAGTTCAGTACAGGTTTTGTGTGGGTCAGGGGATGGGTTGCCTTGAGAACCTGGATGTAATAGAGGGTTGATGGAGGACCAGAATTACAGTCTAGTATGTGTTAAAATATATAAGAACAAGTAAAGTGCTCCCCAAATAACTGCTTGAATTGTTACTAAGACTTCGCAAATCATTTAAGAGAGCAAATTCACCCCCCTTTTGCTAGCTTTTAATCTATTTAACTGCTTACCCTGAACAATTAAAATATATCATTATATGATCTTTTTCAACCCCCACTTTTTCATGTAAAGAAATAACAAAAGCAAAAGTTAGACTTTCTAAAGCAAAAAAGACTTTCACTGCAACCCCGTATTAGCCTTTGGCAAAAATATGGTAAACAGCCAGGAGAGTACTTTTCAGCCCACTAGCATGTCATTTTCAACCTTTCATTCACAAATGGGACAATTTCCCCAGTTTTAAGCTCTCACTTATGACTCCAGTTCCAAAAGTCTATTCTTTAAGACCTGCAATTGACTACCACCCAAGTGCTAACATTTGTCTGTTTGCAAAAATTCTGGAAAAGGCTACTTTTGAACAATTTTTAGAAAATACTCAAAAATATATCTAATGGCAGCATATTTTTAGTCCATTAACTGTCATTTACTTCCATACTAAACAAATATATTCAAATATTGAACATGGATGACTGCTGTGTGTCATTCTCTTAGATCTAAAACATGCCTTTGAAACAGTTGACCATAGTGTTTTATAATAGAAGTTAAAGGTATGAATTATGTCCACAAAAGTAGCCATTTGTTTCTTTAGCTGCATTGCCAATCAAACATTTAGAGTTGTAGGGAATAGTCTCAGACTATTGCTTACCCATAAAAGTGGTCCTCTAGGGATTCATATTAGGAACATTATTATTCTCACTATTTATTAATATTTTTTCTTGGGGATCTCCCTGAACAGAATTGCATCATATCTGTTAGTGGCATGATGATTTCCAGTGCTAACAAGACCATTGTAGTATTGACTACAAATCTTAAGAAGTATTTCAGTGCCTCTTTGGGCTGCCTAATTGGAAATCTTCAAAGTATAAATGCACACAAAAACAACAGTGGTGCTATTCAGGATATAAACTGGAATTACCACATTAATTGAGAAAAATGAAATTCCACAGGAACCACATTATAGACTGTCATAAAACAAAGATATCTTGGCTTAATACTAGAACAATATCTTTCATCTCATGCCCGCATATAATCAGAAGCACAAAAAGTCTAAAATCATCAAAAGTTAATCTACAAAATGTCAAATCTGCAATGCAATAGTTCCTAATGTGTTATTGCCTAGACAGGGCAATGCTTTACCACTCACAGCTTTAATATTGCTACAATGCATAGAACCTGGCTAGATAATTTGGTGCCTTGGGCATTGCCCAAGCTGGCACCCTCCATAAACCAAAGTTGTGGAGCAATATGCAGTACATAAAGCCTCCTTTACAACCTCTGCAATTAAGTAGTGCACATATGCTTGATTTCTGCTCTGCTTTCAGTCTGTACGTAATCACTGCTTTCATAGATCCAGTCTGCGTCATTTCGATAATGCTTGTAGATGGCATCATTTATGTAATTCTAATTAATTAGTAGTAATTATCTAACTGAGAAACTGAGTTACTGCCAGTCTGTGTAAACACTGTTTTATTATAAGAAGTCCTATTTTTAACATAATGCCAGAATGGTTCTGCAGTTTTAACTGAACTGTTTTCCTAGTCCTTGCACCAGTATAAAGTTTGACATTTATCCTGTCATAGGCACCTGTGTTTCAACTACATTACGATGCCGCCTCCTCACTTCATGAAATTAAATGCCTTTTCAGAATGATAAGCCTTTATTAAAATGAAAAAAAGAATAAAACTGATAAATACTTTGCCCTATATGGTTGTAAACCCCTCTGAATTAAGGATACTGAGAAAAGTCTTTCTGATGGTTTCCCTAAAAATACAGAAAAACACCCTTTGCAAGGGAAGTAAACCCTGTTTAGATTTTCCTGTTGTTTTGAGAACATGTGCAACTGGACAAGCCTTGTCATCAGGCTGGAGGAATTTCTATGCTACGTCTTAACATACTTCTCAACCTCTTAGCACAGAAATCTGGACAAAGCCTAAAATAATGTGGGGATCAAAGACCCAAAAATAGGGACAGATTTTAAATATTGCTCCTATAACCTTAGAATGTTATTAGAATATCAGGATTTATGCCAGCATGTATTTTCTTAAGGATACACGGTCAGAAACTCATATGGATGTTACTATTTAACGATACCAGTCCTCAGAGATTTGCCAGAAAACCAAATATGTTGTGAAGCAAAAAACAGAAATATAAGGCAAAAATCTGGACAGTTGAGAAGTATGTCTCTTAAGTGTACTGTGTAGAATTTCCTTCAGAGGCGAATTACTTAAAACAATACCCTAGTGCTTCTTATGATTTCTGGTGTATGTTCTCCAAACGGAGTATATCTCAAACTAAAAAATGCTTTAAACTCAAGTGACTCATCTTGTACAGAAACCCCATGAGCTCCCCTACCCTTACCTTCAGAGTTTTTAAGAAGGGTCTCTTGTAACTTATTGTCCATATGTCCCTGACTTTGTAGTCTACCAATGCTGCCCAGTACAATTTGTTACTACCCAGAGTCATCACAACATATTCTTTTAGCCTTGTGGAAATGTGTTCTTTTTGTGCCGTACTGTTTACCAGCACCATTTCTGTCCTATTAAACAATGAGTATGCATGATTTATTTCTGACATAGACCATGCAGCTATATATGTGTGTATATGTAAATTGATGCTGACTTGTATGTCTGCTACATGTGAATTGCCATTAGGTTTCACTACTCTTTGACACTATGTAACACAACTGTCCTGTTGTAGTGCTTCTTCTGTAATTTAGTTGGTCAAACCATCAGATATGTAATTCCATTTGTATTA
Source organism: Protopterus annectens (assembly GCF_019279795.1). NCBI lineage: Eukaryota > Metazoa > Chordata > Ceratodontiformes > Protopteridae > Protopterus > Protopterus annectens. The sequence goes on from NC_056750.1 coordinate 480,360,795, forward strand.
ATTTTTTCCTGTGTGCTAAATTTTTAGATAGAATTTTTAGAAAGAGTAGGGGGCCAAGCACTGAACCCTGTGGCACCCCACTGATAACAGGTCTGCTGGTTGATGTGGAGTCACCCACTCTGATAGTGTGTGTCTGGTTTGTGAGTCTGTTGGAAATGGCCTTGATCATATTTTCAAAGAAATCCACTAGATTTAACAGGCAGGATCTGCCCTTCACAAAGCTGAATTGGGTAGGATCCAGAGTTTGGAAGTCACCCATATCTTTATTTATGAGGTCCATAATGATACTTTCCATAGCCTTACAGAGGAGGCTGGTCAGGCTTATGGGCCTGTAATTCCCCAGGTCTGTTGCTAGGCCACCCTTGTGGAGGGGAATAACTGTTGCTGCTCTCCATTCCACAGGAACAAAGCCTGTGGTTAGGCTATGATTGAAAAGGGTCCAAACAGCAAAACAAACACCAACTGTACCACGGCTAGGAAATTTATTGTAGAAAAACACACAGGTAAGCGCTTTCAGGGATGTACCCCTTCATCAGACATCTTGCAAAAAAACTCTCACTCCTTATATAGTATTTAATCAAACACATGACACCAATTAAAATTTAAAGAGGTAAACCTACAAAAAATAATAATTTAAAATGTTTTAAATTTTTTAAAGAAAGGCATTTTCCAATACAAACCTAAAACATATACATTGCATCTAATACGCATCAATAATATTTGATACTAAGTAACTATATTAGAAAATTACAGTGCATAAATAGTGCTGTATATAAGCAAAAGACTTGTAGATATATAAATAAAGACTGAAATATATGTATATATATATATATATAGATATATATATATATATTTATATATATATATATATAGATATATATTTTTTGTGAATGTTGTTACGCACCTAAACTTGTATGTGCATACACATCAAAAATGCAAAAAAATTAAATAAATAAATAAAATAGGCTAAACTGCCTTCTAATGGTTAAGACATAAAACTATCAGGACTAAACTTTTAAAATGTTCACAATCAATGTTTGAATGGACGAGCTTTTAAAAAAGGTTTCAATGACACCATATTATTCAGACCTGGAGGTTTATCCGCATTATATAGCATAATCCACTTTTGTTCTGCAGCCTCTGTGTCATTATACAAGTTTCACCCTCTCAATTTTTCAGGCAGAACCTGCAGAACAAGGAACTTAAAAATATGGTTTGGTCCTTCATTCTTATTGTGCATAGCAGTAGAACTGTTCACTTTACCATTTTTAATGTCCCTATAATGTTCCAGTATTCTGTCTCTTAACCATCAATTAGTTTTGCCTATATAGAAACTGAAATATACCATACAATAGGCAAGATAAACCACATTAGACATTGTGCAGTCAGCATTTTGGCTACTATTGAAACTGAAACCTATCGATGGATGTAAAAAACGTCTGCCACTGTGAATGAATTTACAAGCTGCACAATCTCTACATATATATGTACCAAGTCTGTCAGATCTCTTCACGATAAAGGATGTATCATTCTTATAGCAAAAATGACTTTTAAGTGTTCTATTGTTTCTAAATGTAAATTTGGGCCTGGGCCCAATGATATCTTTTAAATTATCAGTTGTGGAGAGAATACCCCAATTCCTAGTAATGACGTCACAGACTAGATTAATACTGCTCGCAAAGGTTAATGGCATTCTTAGGATATTGTCACTATCACTATATTTGTGACTAACCATGTTGTAATTAACATTTTGATTGTTGGACTCAGTGTTAACACATTCTTTGAAATAAGGTCTACACTTTCCATTTCTGTTGCTCCAACCTTCATCGATACATTTATTAATAGTCTGTGCATTGTACCCCCTCTCTAAAAATTCTATCTTCAGTTTATGCATTGCACTAACTAGTTCATCATCATCATTGAACAATCTCATGATTCTATAAACTTGACCTTTGATAATATTTCGCTTAGTATGATTAGGATGCATACTAGTGCTATGCAGGTAGTTATTCTTCCTGACAGGTTTTCTATATAACAAGGTCGGGCTCAACGAATCGATTGAATCATTATTTGCTTCAGAACCCTTTACCCATCAGGGAGCGCTCGAGGAATTGGAGTCAGTGGAGACGGATAAGCCCAGAGGGGCAAAACTGGAAAAAGTTCAGACAGGTTTAATTTTTAACATTTCTTCTCATTTGCTCACTGAAACTCAGACAACGCTATTGAACAAAGGTTTAAGTTTCGTACCAGCTAGGAAAGTACATTTACCTGAAGTTTTGAAAGACTTGAAATTGTTTGGTTGCAGTTTAACTCTGAAAACTATGTTTGGCACCAATGTTCAAATGAACAATAACATTTTCAAGAAGCGTAGTACATACATTCCCCCTAGTAATGCCACAATAGACACGTTTGTCGAAGTATGTGACAAACAGATTAGAGAAGCACTAAATGCTGGCATTAGTTCTGAGATTTTTATAATCTAAGTAAATCTGAATATAAGGCCTTTTGTCCCAGTCCCCTTCAATGACACACATCACACCAAATGGCATTTGATGACCTTTATTAGATTTCCATAACATAGCTTTGATCACCAACTTTACTAATTGCAAATACACATGATATAATGATACTAAATACAGCATAACATCCTTGTAATGTTAAACAGGGCAGTGTACCTACTCACCCTGCTACAATAAGCAGCGTCCATACCTCTACTCACTTTACTTATGAAGCAGTGTCCCATCTCACTTCATACACCATTCATTGTAATATTAATCAGGGTAGTGTACCTACCCACCCTGCCCAACAAGCAGGGTCCATACCTCTGCTCACTTACTTTACTTATGAAGCAGCGTCCCAACTCACATCATACACCATCCATAACATCCACCAAATAAACACCATCCTTCAGGTTGCTTATCTGTTCAGCAAGTTTCCTCCAACTACACATTTCCAATTCCCAGATCCTTGAAATGAACATCCAGACATCAGAGGGGGAACAGAAGAGGGCAAAACTATCCCTCTTCTCTGCCTCCCCCACTGATAAAATAACCCTACACCCCACCAATGAAAGGAGGGAGAGTGGGTGGGTAGCAAGTTCATGCCAAAAAGTGACTACTTAACCTGACTACACTAGACTAAACCTCTTAAGCCCCTCCCCATCATTATATCACTTCCTTCCAACAATCCCTGCCTCCACTTAACTCTTTCACCTCCCCAACCCACTTAACTCCCCTTAATATTAATCTAACCCCCCCATGAAGATGTCCTGGGACAACTTAGTTTGTTCCAAATTTCATTTGTCCCGGTCCCCTTCAATAACACACATCACACCAAATGACATTTGCCGACCTTTATTAGATTTCCATAACATAGCTTTGATCACCAACTTTATTAATTACAACTACATATGCTATAATGATACTAAATACAGCATAACATCCTTGTAATGTTAAACAGGGCAGCGTACCTACTCACCCTGCCCCAATAAGCAGCGTCCATACCTCTACTCACTTTACTTATGAAGCAGCGTCCTAACTCACTTCATACACCATTCATTGTAATGTCTTATGAAGCAGCGTCCTAACTCACTTCATACACCATCCATTGAATTACCATCCACCAAATAAACACCATCCTACAGCTTGCTTACCTATTCAGCAAGCTTCGTCCAGCTACTTATTTCCTTTCCCCAGATCCTTGAAATGAACATCCAGGCATCAGAGGGGGAACAGAAGAGGGCAAGCCTATCCCTCATCTCTGCCAACCAGCCTGACCAGGCTGTTCCCCCACCCTTCTACCCAATATTGTTCAATCCACTTCCCATAAAGGGAAGGGTCAAGCCAAACATCATTTGGTGTACAATAATTACCCGGACATTACCCGCCCTTGGGAATTACCTAATGTTTACCAAAGCCTCACCTGTCACTGGAGCAAGAATACTCAACCCCAGTCACCAACACTACCCGACCCCTAGCAAGGAAGGCCCCAGCTACCAATACAATGTGAAGTTCAATTCTGATACTCCTCAACAATTTCAGCCAAACAAGAGATTACCTTGTGAATACATATTCAGCTGCACCACTGGAAAACCAAACTTCTTTCATCCTCTCCATCAACTGCCACATTCCTCAGCCTTCAATCTTGCCGGTTGAGTCCACGTTCCTTTAGCCCATCAAGTAAAATCCACTCTGCACATCCCATCTGCCACCTCAGTGTTGTCCAATGACCCACCACTTATTTGACACCAAGCATGATCATCTGGGAACGCTCTGTATCTCACCACTGGAACTCATCACATCTACAAAGAAAAGGACAAAAGTAAATCCTCTAATATGTAAGGAGAAGGCTCCATCTTTTATCCACCTATTCCAAGCTACAGCCACAGCATTCCAAGACCCCATTATTCAGATCCCCTTTCCCGGCCACCGCATGATGCCTTCTGCCCTTCAGCAATTTCAGTCATTAACTGTTGCCACCTCATGCTCCCCATGTGTACCCTCCTCGCTCGCCACTGCTTCCATCATCTGTGAATTCCCTGTGTAATGCCACAACCAATACTCGGCACACCACCATCTACAAAGAAAAGGAGAAAAGTAAATCCTCTAATATATAATGAGAAGGCTCTACCTTATACCCACCTATTCTAAATTATAGCGGCAGTGTTCCAAAAATCCCCCATCTGTAAGAAAGAAAAGAAATGTAAATCTAAAATACATAACACACCTGCTAAGACATCTTCAAACCTTTAACTATTGTCCTATACAATTCTGCAACTACGTGTTCCAATAGCATATGCTGCGGCCCCTGGAACTTCCCCCAGCACTAAGATGCCACAACGGAAATTCAACAAAAGTGCCGAACAGTGGTCACCCACAGCCGAAGTCTCAAACGACCCTCTTCCAAGCTGTACTATTCATGCCACAGAAAGAGAACATTCCATTTTTTTGGGACATTAATGCAACTTATTTGTATGGTCCAGTTGCTCCAGACTAGAATAGACTGCCCATACATGTCAAGCAGAGCGCTTTTTTGGTCCTCTTCAAAAGGAAACTTCCTTGATTGAATGGGAGATAGGACATTTACCCCGGGGGTCATGTTAGTTCCTCTGCTAGACAGGGGTCCAGGGAAGCAAATACTATGAAAGGAAAAGTGCTTCACCCAACTAACAACAGCCCCACCTAAAACCACATCCACAATGGAACCTCACTTTACACCAAACGTACCAAACACTACTCTTATGGCTTATAAATAGCCAACACAACAGGATTTGCTTTAACATACCCCCTCTGAAAGATTCAAAGTCTGCAACTCAAATGTACTTCACTGCCCACTGCCTAGCTCTAAGCCTTCCATTTCCAAAATAAGAAACTAGCATTTGAATTGTGGCACAAATAGGAAAAAAATGAGTAACCCATACTAACGGCTTACTAACAACTCCAGCTAGGAAGGTCATAGGATGGTTAAACTTGCTGGTTTTACTTCTAACAAGGATCTCTTAATGAATTAATTCAAGCTGCACCAATCCCAAAGGTTTCTCATTTGTACCACTGCTCCTGCTCATCACACCAATCACCTGCGAATCCCCCCCCCCCATATTACCGCAGCCTTCAATGCAATCAAACCCACCTTGGGTAACATTCCATACCCATATACCACCATGCCATGACTAACGACCACAAAACACAGCCTTCTAAACAGACAAGTGCAATTAAAACATTTTCTTCAGCTGAGTAATAACTATCTAACAATACTTTAGCCAAATTGTTTAAATGACACTGCTACCAAAATCTTCCAGTTCTTAAAATTTTGATTTTAAACTGATGACTTTGCTCGGCCACTTCCTAAAATTCCCAAATGTATCAGTCCTTATGAAGTATGAAAATAAGCCTAAGCTTTATGTCAGTAGAAGTAGAATAAACTCTAGAGGTCTCAAAATAGTATATGTATCTGTGTGCTTGAACATGCATCCACAAATACTATTTATATGTATAAAAGAGAGTTTAAACATTTAGTGACTAAAATTACTGAGCATAAGTAGAAGAATATGGACAATTGAGTAATATGTGCAGGAAGGATTGGGATGTGTGTAGATAAGTCCCCTACAATAATATGTTTTAGCATGACCACTCACCGTACACACCAATAGACCCAAGACAAAAGATAGGCAGCTTACTGTTATAAACATATAAAGATGCTAAAATACCAACCAGCATGCAGTTCCTCAATGACTATACCATCTGACCAGGTGAACCTCATTATCGAGTGCCTTTGATTGTCTGACCATTCCCCCAATCAGCCCGAATATCAAAATCTGAAAAAAATCACCCCTCCCAGCCATCCCTGCCACATAGCGCATGCGTGAACACCCCCAAAGCCTGCGAAAACCTTAGATCTCATCAAAAGCTAATTTACATAAACCACCCTACTCTCTCTCTCCCACCACACTTTCTATCTTGCACTTCAACCCAATAAGTGACCAAAACCATAATGTAACCACAATAAGTAGTACCAGTTATAACCTCGATGCTACCTTGTAAGTTTTTTTTTTTTTTTTTTTATATAATATTACCGCCTTCGTAACGCCCTACAGCATCAAAACCACTGGAGCTGTCTGGCTGCAAGAAAGGGATGGGGGGGCATTACCACACTCATGTAACAAAACACACAACTCAGAATCCGGCATGATCCCAGCACCGATAAATTCTCTGCCACTCAACTTGTTTACTAAGGTTGAGCGAGTGTATTCTGTAACAGTCTTTTTTTTTTTTTTTTTTGGGAGATACGTCTGACATTTTTAACTTCAGTTCATCAAAAGGCTGCCAAAGTAGTAAAGAAAATGTTACGATACTACGCTCCTCTCAAAGATGAGGATATTTTATACTGGCATACTATATTTGACAGAAACCACTACCGGGCATGTGCTGCAAAGAATGCCACCAACGGCTGCAGTTAAGCCCGCAAACAGACACAGTCAACCCTACTGGGCTACAGACCTAACCCCATGAAAAGCCCCAAGGTCTGCACACCACCATTGAGCAAGCACAACAACATCAATGCTGGACCGCCCACACTGCCCTCCCACCAGCAACTGAGGACTCAACTCTTCCCTGAATCCACCCGAAACAGAAACAGTTCCACCAGAACCGAGCTCCTCCCTCACGTCAGACACCAAAACAAACCTCTCTCATGGCATCACCCCGAGACAACCGTCTCAGCTGTACAAGTCCAGCTGAATCCCCCCTTGATTCTCCAACCAACCACAAGGCAGTATTCTCTACAACCAACTGAGAAATTCAGTTAATATCTTCCAGTAATCCAATCAAAGACTCTATTCACATGACTGAATACATTTCATTTTCTTTGAAATATAGAGCATGTTTAATACAAAGAATATGGTAATCAGTCATAGAAGAACAAACCTTTGTGTGTTTTAATCTTCACATATTATTTCAAATTGTCATCATGTTATACATTTGGATAAGCAGTGATTACATCTGTAAAAGGTTAGACCCATCTCTTGCCATGAATACTAGCTTTTCTTTAGGAAGAGCTGTAACATTATGTAGTGTTTATTAGTTCAGTAACTGTTTAATAATGCAGTTTAAGTTTATATGAAACACTTGTCCTCACAAACATTTTGTTTTCCCTTTCTTGTATTTAAAACACACTCCAAATTAGACACGACTCATCATTCTTTTCTCTTTTTCCACGTTGTGGACACAGCACAGCCGAGGGATCCGCTGGCCCTGGCACGCAAGTGCAGCAATGGACACACTGACCAGCCCAAAGCCAGCAAAAACCCCTCACAGCTTCACTCAGACCAATACCCCAAGCCGAGAACTCTGAGCCGCCACCGCAAAACCATCACCACAACCGATAAACTGAGAACCCCACCCCAAGAAAAACCCAAACCCTTCTCTCTTTCCCTTTTTTTTTTTTTTTTTTTTTATTTTTACATCAAGAGAAGCCAAGCATGTACACCATCCCCACTGTCACAAAGGGGGCACAACCAACCCACAAAATACCCACTGGACTTCAAAGAGGGACCGGCACAGCTCAGGAACTTACCGGACAACAGCCAGGAAACAACCAAAACCAACACTCCTCCAGTGCAGGTGGACACTCAAACAAAAGCACAGCAACAACAAACTCTGCCCCCAGTGCGAACCCTTGCAGCGGCAGCACAACCAACTACTGCTTGACAAAACACCTCAATGAATGCAGAAAGACAACGCCCCACCCCGCTTCTGCAATTAGACCACAACTTGACAACCTACCTTGGTCTGGCCACGAGGCATCTTCCACATCTCCTCAACAGTTAAGGCAAACTCAAACACCAATCCTTCAAAACATGAACAAGGGGAACAAAATTATATGTATACCATCCTGCAATACCATATATACATATTATAACTCACCCAGCACTGCCATGATCCACTAATACCCGAGGCCCTCTTACCAAATGCCTACAGGTCATCATAGATGTAACACTTGCCTTAGAAAGTTCACACCAAAATGAGACTGCTTAACCTGACTACACTAGACTAAACCTCTTAAGCCCCTCCCCATCATTATCTCACCTCCTTACAACCATCCCTGCCTCCACTTAACCCTTTCACCTCCCCAACCCACTTAACTCCCCTTAATATAAAACCTAACCACCCCCATGAAGATGTCCCGGGACAACTTAGTTTGTTCCAAACTTCATAGATCAGTTAAAACAATTGAATTCCATTGAGATACGCCCTGCAAATAAAGGAGGGGGTATTGTTGTCTTAGATAAGGAGTTATACCTAGAACAAATGTTTAAACTGTTAAATGACGACGCAACATATCAATCTGTTTCATGCATGGTTGTGAAAAGTATTGCTGATAAGGTTTCATTTTTAGTCTTTGACTTACTGATTACAGGTATGATCAATGAGCAATTGTTTGATTATTTCACTGTGAGTAGTCCTACCATTCCTGAGGTCTATGGGTTACCCAAGATCCATAAAAATTTCCACACACCACCAATGCATCAGATTGTATCCAGCAGAGGGTGGGTGACAGAATCCCTCTCGATCTTCGTTGAGAAAAATCTGCATTCACTATTGAATGAATACGACAGTATACTTACAGATTCTAAAACATTTCTGGAAACGTTGAGATTGAAATGGGCTGACATAAATGATGTTTCCTGTTGTTTTTTTGTGACAATGGGTGTAGAGTCATTGTTTACTTTTATCCCCAATGAATGGGGTATCAACAATATAAGGGAAATATTTAATAATGCAAATTACACTAGGAACAAATGCGATTTGATAGGCACACTGTTGGATATTATACTGACCAACAATGCCTTTATATTTCACAAGGAGTACTATTTACAGAGGGTTGGTGTGGCTATAGGCCTAGCTTGTGCCAATAGCTATGCCAACCTTTGTTTAGTACAATGGGAAAGAACCCATGTGTTATCTAATGCTATATATAGTAGGTACATTAGTTGGTACACTAGATTTGTGGATGATATTTTTATGTTATGGCATGGCACGGGGGCTGCTCTAAATGATTTTCTTTCCTATTTGAATAGTACAACTAGATTTCTTAGATTCATGTCTAAATATTCTTTCTATGAGATTGATTTTTTGGACATTAAGATAAGGAAAGATGATTTGAACCATATCAAAACCAGTTTACATAGAAATGTTGTCAGGAAAAATAACTACCTGCATAGCATTAGTATGCATCCTAATCATACTAAGCAAAATATTATCAAAGGTTAAGTTTATAGAATCATGAGATTGTTCAATGATGATGATGAACTAGTTAGTGCACTGCATAACCTGAAGATAGAATTTTTAGAGAGGGGCTACAATGCTCAGACTATTAATAAATGTACCGATGAAGGTTGGAGCAACAGAAATGGAAAGTGTAGACCTTATTTCAAAGAATGTGTTAACACTGAGTCCAACAATCAAAATGTTAATTACAACATGGTTAGTCACAAATATAGTGATAGTGACAATAGCCTAAGAATGCCATTAACCTTTGCGAGCAATATTAATCTAGTCTGTGACGTCATTACTAGGAATTGGGGTATTCTCTCCACAACTGATAATTTAAAAGATACCATTGGGCCTAGGCCCAAATTTACATTTAGAAACAATAGAACACTTAAAAGTCATTTGTGCTATAAGAATGATTCATCCTTTATCTTGAAGAGATCTGACAGACTTGGTACATATATATGTAGAGATTGTGCAGCTTGTAAATACATTCACAGTGGCAGAAGTTTTGTACATCCATTGATAGGTTTCAGTTTCAATAGTAGCCAATATACTAACTGCACAACATCTAATGTGGTTTATCTTGCCTATTGTATGGTATGTTTCAGTTTCTATATAGGCAAAACTAATCGATGGTTAAGAGGTAGAATCCTGGAACATTATAGGGACATTAAAAATGGTAAAGAGAACAGTTCTACTGCTATGCACAATAAGAGTGAAGGACCTAACCATATTTTTAAGTTCCTTGTTCTACAGGTTCTGCCTGAAAAATTGAGAGGGGGAAACTTGTCCAATGACACAGAGGCTGCAGAACAAAAGTGGATTATGCTATATAATGTGGATAAACCTCCAGGTCTGAATAATATGGTGTCATTGAAACCTTTTTTAAAAGCTCGTCCACTCAAACATTGATTGTGAACATTTTAAAAGTTTATTCCTGATAGTTTTATGTCTTAACCATTAGAAGGCAGTTTAGCCTATTTTATTTAATTAATTATTTTTTTTGCATTTTTGATGTGTATGCACATACAAGTTTAGGTGCGTAACATTTACAAATATATATATATATATATATATATATATATTTTTTTTTTTTTTCAGTCTTTATTTGTATATCTACAAGTCTTTTGCTTATATACATCACTATATATGCACTGTAATTTTCTAATATAGTTACTTAGTATCAAATATTATTGATGTGTATTAGATGCAATGTATACGTTTTTGGTTTGTATTGGAAAATGCCTTTCTTTAAAAAATTTAAAACATTTTTAAATTATTATTTTTTGTAGGTTTACCTCTTTAAGTTTTAATTGGTGTCATGTGTTTGATTAAATACTATATAAGGAGTGAGAGTTTTTTTGCAAGATGTTTGATGAAGGGGTACATCCCTAAAAGCGCTTACCTGTGTGTTTTTCTACAATAAATTTCCTAGCCGTGGTACAGCTGGTGTTTGTTTTGCTGTTTGGACTCGATATATTTTTACACCAGCTGTTTTATCTGTTAATAGAGGATTTGTGTGTTTCTGTGTTCTATGATTGAAAAGGGTACTTGGTGGTGATGCTAGTTCATATTTTAGCCTGTTTAGAAGATAGCCTGGGAAGTCATCTGGTCCCATACAGGCTGTGTTTTTCTGCCTTGGATAAAGCTTTGAGGACCTGCTTTTCAGATATGTGGGGGGAAGGTTTGTTGTTAAGTTAAGGAGGAGATGAGGAAGTTAAATTTTTGCCAAACCTATTCACTAGCAGGTTTGCTGTCTCTATGGGGTCAGTGTTTATGATACCATTGGCTATTAGTTCTGCACATATTTGGGTCATACCCTTTAGGTTAAGTACATAGCTGTAAAAGGCCTTATGGTTATCCTTGTCTGTATTTGCTAAGTTTCTCTCAAAGTAGCCCTTGGAGAATTTGACAAGTTGTCTTACTTGCCTGGTGAGGCTGAGGAGGGTACTTTTCAATTGTTGGAGCGTTGTATGGCAACTTTTTGTGTTTATTGTAAAGTTTGTTGATGCTGGATGTCCACCATAGTAGCTTGTTTGTAATTAGGGCCCTGTCTTTGATTATTTCTGGTATGAGTGAGTTTATACATTTATGTAAGTGATTGTACAGGGCTTTATTGTAAGCTTCGGTGTAGATGTTCGTCGTCTCCCATTGCTGCAGTCCTGACAAATGGGTACTCCGCTGCCCACCATCGGCCCGAATACCAAAGGGCTAGAACTCACGGGCGTACTTGTCAGTACAAATGCGCATGACAGACGCCATAACCTCAGTCTTTCTTGCCACATGGTCCTCAGCAGAAGCAGTTTTCTGGAACTGTCGGTTTTCGAGTTTCAGACCGGATACCAAGTTGGCTAAGTACCCTGTTGGGAACATTTTTGTCTTTTTCTTGCCTCAGTATTGCTGGATGTCAAAAAGTTAATAACTGCATTAAACAGATTCCTCATAGGGATTACCATTCACTGTGCATTCCTTGTTTAGGGCGTGCTACTTTTAACAAGCTAGGCTGGTGTTTGTCCAAACAGGATGGATGTCTGTTCTGTGGAACCACTGACTGCTTCAGTGGCTCCTTCTGACAGTTTACCAGTGTGTCTAGGGGAGCCTTTGTTACTGCAGGAAGTGGCTTCTCCTGTGTTAGGCCAGGCTGAGGGTGCTTCTTTGTTGTCGGTGGCTTCCTCCCCTCATAGGGTAGTTAGACCTCCTTCTTCTCAGGGCAAAGGCCATTCTAAATCTAAGTCTATCCCTGCTGGTGCTAATCCCCAGGGTCCAGCTCAAGCACATGTTAAAGATGGCTGAAGATTTGATTACTTTAATTAGGGGTTCCATGCCCCCTGAGCGGCCCAGGATCGACACAGAGTTGGAGGGTCTGGTTCAGTCTTCCAATGAGTCAGATTCCTCTGTGGAAGAGCTTCAGGATTTCCCTCCCTATTCTGATTCCCCTCCAGAAGATTTTTCTTTCTCTGAAACTTTGCATTCCATGAGGGAACATTTCCAGTGGGATGGCCAGGATTATTCTGATTCTCGTAAAGGCTGAGAGAATTCTTGTTTTACCTCAGCACAGGCCTTGGCTATTCCCCTGTACTGGATGTTGTTCAGGATGTATTTTCTGAGGCTGCCCTTAACCCAGATTCTCTGCCCCTGCCCCAGTTAAACCAGATAGATACTACAGGGTTACTTGTATAAGAGTCCTAAGGCTGATCCAGAAACTATTTCTCAAGGCCCCAAAGGTGTTAAGGCTTCTGTGGTTAAGAATCCGGTTCCTCTGGACAAGGATGCTAGGGCCCTGGATAGGTGGGGTAAAAAACTGTATACCTCTTCTACTTTGGCTATGAGAGCTTTAAATTGTCAATTTTATATGCTCAGGTATCAGAATTATTTGCTAAGTCAATTGAAATGTAAAGTGGATGCTTTGTCTGAAGGTGTTGACTGTAAGGAGCTTCAGGATTTAGTGCATGCTTCAGACCAGGTTGGTAAGCATTCTTTGCAGTGTGGTTTTGATGCTTTACAAGCTTCTTCCAGGGTGGCTGCTACTAGTTCTGTTGTTCGCAGATATGCCTGGCTTAGAGATCAGTCCTTGTCAGAGCATGTTAAGGCTCGCATTATGGATGCTCCTTTGCAATCTGATGTTCTTTTGGCCCTCCAGTGGAATCAGTTTTGAAAAAATGGAGGAAAAAGCTAAGTCTATGCAGACGGTAAAGGACTTCTTACAGGTTCAGCCCCTAAGTTCAGTAGGAATTGGCCTGCTAGGGATGGTCTTTGGATTTTCATTCTAGGGGCAGGTTGAGGCGTGGTAGAGGTAGGGCTTCCTCTCAGGGCCCTGTTACTTCTAGGCCTTTGAGTTCTTTTACCCCTTCTGCTGGGGTGGGCAGGGGTCAGTCCTAAGCAGTCCCAATGACCTGTGTCTTCAGCTGCCGGACTCTGCTTTGCTGGCAGCTCCTCTAGGAGGAAAACTGGGACTTTCACAAAGGAATTGGCATTTGGTTACCCAAGACAAATGGGTATTGGACATTATAACTCGAGGCTACAAGTTTTATTTTCACACATTCCCTCCTTTCAAAGGTATGCCGGATGTGCCTCATCAGCAAAGACTGGAAGCAGGCACAGATTTTTCTCTGGGAGCAATACAGGCAGTTCCTTCTGTGGACAGAGGCACAGGGTTTTATTCCGTCTTTTCTTAGTGCCAAAGAAGGAAATACTTGGAGGCCCATTCTGGATTTATCCATTCTAAACACCTTTCTGGAAATTCCGAAATTCAAGATGTTGACACTGCAGCAGCTGTTGTCTATGCTAGGCAGAGATCACTGGATGGTGACTTTGGATCTCAAGGAGGCCTATCTTCACATTCCTATCAGGCCCAGTTGCAGGAAATTCCTGAGGTTTCGGACTGGGAATTTGCATTTTCAGTTCTCTGCATTGCCCTTTGGCTTATCTACTGCCCAGGGTATTCACAAAAGTCCTGGCTCCAGTAATAGCTTTTCTCCGCTAAGGGAATTCAAATTTATCCTTATCTGGACGATTGTTTGATACTGGCTCAGGCAAGCACGAACTTCTTCGACATCTGCAGTTTGTGATGACAGTTTTCAGATGCCTAGGGTATTCTGTGAACGAAATAAAGTCCAGTCTAGTACCCTCACAGGAGATGTGTTTTCTGGGTGTGAGACTGAATACAGCTACTCATATGGCATCTCTACCCGACAAACAAAGAAATCTTCACCTATACTTCCAACAGCTATCCTAATGTCCAGGCTGACTGCAAGGACAGTCCTTCAAGCCTTGGGGTTCATGGCATCTTGCATTCTAGTACTTCCCAATGCCAAACTGCATATGAGGAAGCTACAGTGGTATCTCAAAAGCGTTTGGACTCAACACAGCCACGATTTGGATACTGTCATTCGGATTCTCCCTTGCATTCAGAAAGAATTTGTGTGGTGGGCTCAGGAATGTCACCTAAACAAGGGACTCTCTGTGACCCAACCGGAGGCAAGTCAGATATTAACGACAGACTCGGAGTCAGCCTGGGGAGCTCATTTCAAAGGAAAATGGATTCAAGACCTTTGGCCCCTGGAGTTGCTTCACTTGCATATCAACATGAAGGAGATGCTGGCGGTTCAATTTGCATTAAAAGCATTCAAGGATCTACTGGGACTGGTGTTGATTCGAACAGACAACACAACTGTCATGTGGTACATCAACAAGCAGGGGGGAACTCATTCTTACCCTCTTTGCAGACAAGCAATGCTGTTATGGGAAACTGCTTTGGATCTGCACGTCACTCTTCGAGCACAGTTTCTGCCAAATTGCTAGCAGATGTTCTGAGCAGACAGATGGTGGATCCTCACGAATGGAAGTTGGATCCTCAGGTATTTCGTCAGTTGACCATGGCTTGGGGAACTCCAGACATAGATCTGTTCGCTTCTCCTCTGAATTCCCAACTGCCTCTGTTTTGCACAAGGCTGTTTCATCCGAAAGCCTGGAAAATAGATGCACTATCCTTCAGTTGGAGCAACCTTCACGTGTATGCCTTTCCTCCTCTGCCTCTTCTTCCACCGGTCCTGTTGAAAGTCAGGAGGGACAAACCTTGCATGATCCTTATAGCGCTGGATTGGCCTCGTCAACATTGGTACCCTCTGCTGAGGAGCCTAATTCACGGGACACCTTGGCCATTACCACGGATTCCTCACTTATTGTCTCAAGAAAACAATCATTTTCTCAATGTCAGGGTGCAATCCCTACACCTGACAGCCTGGCGCATTCAGTTTTAGAGGATGAGGGCCTTCAGCTCCCTCAACAAGTTTTGGATGTCCTTTTGGAAGCCAGGCGTCCTAGTACTCGAAAAGTTTATGCTGATAAATGGAAGAGATTTTTTCTTTGGAGTTCAGCTAAAGGCCTTGATGTCACGCTGCCTAATTTGAGTTGTACTTTGCAATATTTGACTATGTTACTGGACAAGGGTTTGTCCTTCTCTTCTATAAAAGTGCATGCTGCAGCTATTTCTGCTCACTATGATGGTGATCCTCCTTTATTTTCACATCCTTTGCTTAAACAGTTTCTTAGAGGGGCAAAGAATATAAGTCCCCACGAAGGGCTCCTACTCCTGCCTGGGATCTTAATTTTGTTTTGGAAAAGCTGACTCTGCCTCCTTTTGAACCTGCAGCTACGGCTGAATTGAAGTTGTTGTCCTGGAAGACTGCTTTTTATTGGCTGTTACTTCTGCTAGAAGGGTGTCTGAATTACAGGCTCTCATGGCAGTGGAACCTTTTCTGATTTTTCACCAGGACAGAGTTTCCTTGCGTACTAATCCTACTTTTCTGCCTAAGGTAGTTTCTAATGTGGCATTGAACCAATCTATACATTTGCCTACTTTTTATGCTAACCCCAAAATGAAGGGGAAAGAGTTTTGCATTCTTTGGATGTGCATAGGCAGTTACGGTATTATTTGTTCAGAACCAATGAGTTCCGGAGATCTCAACAGTTATTTGTTTCTTTGCTGTGGCTTCAAGTGGGAAAGCTGTCTCAAACAAACTATTTCCAAGTGGATCGGCCATTGTATTGCTTTTTGTTACTCTCATCATGGTAAGGAGGTTCCAGTTGGGATCAGGCCTCATTCTACTAGGGCTACGGCCACCTCTACTGCTTTTTGAGAGGGGTAGCAAGACATTCTAGAGGCAGCTACTTGGAGTTCTGTACATACCTTTACAAAGCATTATCATTTGCCTCTTTATTCTAGGTCTAGGGCTGGGTTTGCCACTGCAGTCTTACAGGGCATGTCTGCAGCTCCTCCTGCTATTTAGTTGGCCAGCCTCCCTTTTTCCGTTGCTCTGGGATTCTACCCATTTGTCAGGACTGCAGTAATGGGAGACGAACATAGTACAGTTTTGTACCTACCATAAATGTAGATGTTCGAGGATCTCCATTGCTGCAGTCCTATTTTCCTCCCTCCTTCCCCTTTTTCTTTTTAGATTGGGGTTTTGGGTGGTGTTTTCTTTTTGCATTCTGACGCCTGAGGCAAGAAAGACTGAGGTTATGGCGCCGGTCATGCGCATTTGTACTGACAAGTACTTACGCCAGTCTCAGGCCGCCAGTTCTAGCCCTTTGGTATTCGGGCCGATGGTGGGCAGCGGAGTACCCATTTGTCAGGACTGCAGCAATGGAGATCCTCGAACATCTACATTTATGGTAGGTACAAAACTGTACTTTACCACTTCCAGCTTGGGGTGGAGCTTGGCATGCATTTCTACTTTCACCTAGGGGGGTATAGTTTGACTTGTTGAATTTTTTTTAGTCTGATTTCACCCTTTGCGAGTTCTGGGGTTAGTGTCAGCTGGGGTTAGTGTCAGCTTGAAGGTGACTGATTTGTGGTCAGTTTTAACTAATGAGGGTCTGACAGCAGTGGCAATGCATCTGTTTGACATGTTGATGAAGACCAGATCCAGAATATGTCATCCCCTTGTCTGGGTATAGACAATTTGTTCCAGGACATTTAAATAAACAAAGTCAAATAACTTTTGCGCTAGTGAGTTAGAGCTAGAATAGGTTTGCCAGTTGATGGTGAGATAATTGAAATCCCCCATAACCAGTGTGTTCAGTAAAACTTGGACTGTCTCCAGCTTGAAGTAGGCTTCATGGGCATCATGACCCATGGAGGGGGATCTATAACTGGTTATGACTTGAATGGGGATCTTACCCACTGTAACCTGTACCTGGAGTAACTCCATGGACTTGTCCAGTATAACTAGACGGGAGATGAATTTATCTGTAATATAGACTGAAGCACTGCCTACTTTGGTTTTCACATGTTCATTTTGTGGTCTAAAGGTGTGAAAGGTATTGTAGCCTTGCAAGGCCTGGGTACTCTCTAGGGCCTTGAACCAGGTTTCTGCGACTGCACAGACATCTACATCTTCTAGTGATAGAAGTGCGTCCAAGGAGTGCAGTTTTTGTTTAAGCTCCTAGCTTTTAGCAGCATGACCCTTATTTTGTTCTGACTGGTTAATTTCACATCAGTAATGTTGTTTTCGAGACCTTGCCTAAAAAAAGCACTATGGGGTAGGCAAGAGCCTTTGCCAGCAGCTGAAAGCCTAGAGGCGCAAGTTGCAAACCATCTCTGGCAAAGCCGTGAGGTTTGTCAACCATGGCTTCCCAGGCTGACAGGGACTGGATCTATTTTGAATTACACCAAAAACTGAAATAATTATTGAAATCAATCATTTTTTTTGTTTATACTGTGGCATCATTCTAGGTGAGGGTAGTATGCTGTTCAAGGCTAGGACCATACCTGCCTGGGACACATACTCAAAGAGCTCAACGATGTCTCTCTTCATATAGTTCAGTGAGGTACATCTCAGGTCATTCACACCAACATGAACTATGACAGAGTTATAACAGTGCTTGTTACTGAGAGATTTGATGAATCCTGGCACCGGAGAGGCAACTGACTGTGACTTTCTCCTTGTCCAGCCTGATGAGTGGGACATCCATGTGTCTCACTGTTGAGACTCCAATGACAATAAAATTTAGTTTTTGAGTGTTACACCTTACTGCCTTGGTGGGTGAGGCACTGGCATTGCTATTTGTCATGGGTGCTGGGGGGACTATGTTAGTTGTAGCAGTCTTGTGTTTTGGAGGTCTCTAATGTTTCAGTGAGTTTTTTGAGAGAACCTCCACATATGTGGATTTACATGTTTGATGTGTACTATGAGTATATGTAGTGGTGGGTGAGTTGACAACCTCCGTGGTGTTTTTTTTTTTTTTTTTTTATTGTTGTAGATTATTGGTGTAGATATAGCTCATGCACTCTGTACTGGAGTGTGTTATTAGTAGAGGGTTGTCTGTGTACATGTGGAAATTGCTGCATTACCTCAAGAGACCCAAGTCAACAAGGTTGGCAGGAGAAGTAAGGGTAGTCCAACTGTCCATAATGCTACATTGAAGACTGTTGTCACTAAGGGAGGCTATCCAGAACTGATCACAGAGGAGCTCAGTGGATGGATATTTTTGCCTGGGTTTTAGGGAAAATTTGTTGAATTTAACTGTCCAGCTTTGGCACACAACTACACAGCAACTTACACAACAACTGCGCAGTGCACTAAAACAAGCCAAAACCTGCTCAAATGCAGGACCTAAATACCAGAAGCTAAAAACATGAAAAAAAAACTTTAAAAAGATTCAAAAGAACTGATGAGAATGCTTATTCCAAGCCCTAGGCTGGCTTTCATTTACCACACAGGTCCCAATCAGCACAATTCTCTCACAAAAGTGTAGATAGGCCCCTTCCAATCCAAGATGGCCTGGAAAACATGCTCAGAACAAACAAAGCACTGCAAATACTTTCAGAAGCAGCAAGCCTGTATCTGGACTATGCTACAGCTATTAGCTACACTAGTTTCAGTGGGAAACAAGAGAGAATGTTTAAAACAACAGAAAATGAGCAGTGAGAAATTAAAAAAATGTTTAAAACAGCAGAAAATCTATAAGAAGGTTCTAAAGAATGTTTTAAACAGTTATTTAAACAGTGTTTGGTGGGAAAACCAGAACAGACAGCTTAATACAGTGAAACTAAGAAAAAAGCTTTGTAGACAGTGAAAACAGCAATTTGTAGACAGTGAAAACAGCAATAACATTTCATTGGCACAGTAAAGCAGGCAATTGCAGTACATAGTAAATACAGTATAAAAGTAGGTGGCAGGCAATAAAAAAGTGCAGTAAATAGTATAAATCAGCAAAATAACAGGCAACGTATGGTTTGTTAAAAGCTCAGAAGCCTCATAGTTTTTTCTATGGCATCTACCACAGGTTATCAGATGGCAAACATGACAGAACCGCAGGAATTCTCAAAAAATCATTAAACCCTTTTCATGTTTCACAGACTGACTCACGCTTTGCCCCTCTTGCTCTGGTATGATCACTGTGTCTTTTTATAGATGACAAATATCTACAATACAAAATAACAGGACCTGAATGACTCTGAGTCAGGTTAGAAATTCATTTGGGCACACAGCTATACCGTTTCTCATCAGAATCATCTTTAGGTACAAAACTCCTCAACTTTGCATGTATATTGAAAGTCTGTTTCTGAGCCCGCTGTATGTTTACTAAAGTCTGGCAAAAGTAAGTCATGTATAGATATTCCCCCCCTTCATCTAATCATTTCTCTAGGGGAGAGAGACATCATCTTCACTTCATCATCTGGTGGTCAGTGCTATAACAAAACATGAATTATGATTTTGTTTCATGGGCCTCACTTGTCATTTTCTTCATCCCTTCTTTTAAAACTATTTCTGCAGTGCCATTAAAGGAAAAAAAATAGTAGTGCATGACACATGTTTTATAAGTTTGGAAATTTCATACTAGTAAAACAAAATGCATTATTAGATACTACATTTTGGCATACCATATATACTACTATGTTCTCTTAATTTTTCCGGAAGTTGCATCCAAAACAATGGAATTTGCAGCATGCACATCCATTCACTTTGAATGGACATCTATCAAAACTGGAAACATTTTCCAGGGACGGGGCACGCATAGTACACAAGCAGTATGGACAGTAGTTTCTCAGGACATTGTTTCAAAGCATGTCCAAACACTCGTAACAATGTTGATTTCCTGACAGTCAAGTGTTTAGATTTGCTTAGTGTAAAAAGGTCCACTGTACAACAAACATTAGCACTTAATCTGCCCCATCCAAATCTGTAAGCATTTCTGAAACAGCTGACTTATCTAGTCCACGATCCTTAGCATTACACTTTGCCTTTTAGCATACATATTTCTCCTTTAGTTATGATTACAGTTTTATGTTTCATAAGCACCTTTCTTAAAACTTTACTTTTAATATGTTTGTTTTTGCTCTTCAGAGTTGAAATGAATACTGTTTATAACATTTCTGCCAGGTAAACTGGGATTATTTAATTATCTTCAACAGTAATTTCCTTCTGTGCAAGTTTTCAGTTCAAGACCTATAGACTGGAAACTTTGATAGCAACATTTCTAACGCTGTGTTCACAGGGCTATAGTACTTTAATTGACTAATCCAAAATTCACAACTTTGTTTTCGGTTTGCTTTTGTAGAATGTAAAGGTACAATCTTTTCAGACTTCAGCATTGCATGTTCTCTAACAAAATGTCTTCTTTCAACAACTGCCATTCCGATTCAAACCCTATATATCAGTAGAAAGATGATTTTAAACAAAATGGTTTCCTTTCAACATTCTGTTCTTGTATCTTTTGAACATCATATCCATTCCAGTTTTAGATTCATGGATTGTTACTTGGCTAATGAACCAGGGGGCCTTTCTATGCCTAGCCAAGTTTTCCCAAAAGAATAAAGATGTCCTGTATCCAAATAGGACATTGAGGGCCAGACATTTATAATCTACCTCTGTCAATAAGTGACATGGGTGCCAGGCCTGCTGTAAATTTTCTGGTTCTCATCCGCTGGTCTAGGTTGTGCTTAAGCTGCCTAATAGATGAATTCATCTTCACATGGATGGAAACCCTGATCCATTGGAGGGGTATTCTCTGGAACAGATTTCTGTCTCTCCAGCATGTTCTGTTTAAGTCACAGACAAACTTCAGGTCCCTAGACCTTGTATTTCTGGTACTGTTTGACCTATGAATATGTAGGAGATTCAGACGTGTGGCATTTGCAGATGCCTTTTAAGCCAGGCATAGATCACCTCTCAGCAATCTGTAGGAGACTGAGCAGAGGGAAAGGGCTTTAAAGCAGTCTCCATAAGGCAGGTTTGTTATGTCTTGTATCTGTTTTGTAAAGAACCTCTGAGATCCCTCTAGATGATACATATGCCTGGTCAAGTACATACCAAAGGGAGCATTGTACTATATGATTGGTCTGATAAAGGTGAAGTACAGTGGAATAATGACCTCTTTGGACCTGTGTGTCATGCCCTTATTTATATGTTGTGCAACATAAAAAGATTTCCCCCCCACTGTGGCCACATGATGGTCGAAGGGAAGTCTATGTGCATACCCATATCCCTGACCACTGGATCGATTCTTAGGGGTGTATTATCAACATGGTAATTAGCCAGGATGGTTGATTTCCCAAAGGGTATAATTATACATTTCTTAGCACTGAGTTTAAGATCATGACTTTGGCACCAGTTGTTAGTAAGAGATAGGCCTTCTTGAAGAATGCTAGTGTCCACCAAAAACCATCAGCATTTGCTTCTATTTCAGAGAAACAGTTACTAAAAAGGAGTGGGTCCAGTGCCAAACCTTGTGGGACTCCTCTAGTGACTGGCCTCTTGGTGGAGGTGGCTTCACCTATTTTGACTTCCTGGTTCCTATCAGTGAGCCAGTTGGCTATATGGTGGGTGATTAAAGGATTTATACCTAAATTAGTGAGTTTGTTGATAATGCCTGAATGGGGTATTGTATCAAAAACTTTGGCCAGATCAAGTTAAGCTGTATTTACAATCATTCCCTTCATCCAATGCTTTGGTGATCCTGTCAAAAAAGTCCACCAGATTTAATAGGCATAACCCTCCTTTAACAAAGTGGAATTGTGATGGGTCCAGCATTTGCAAGTTATTTATGTCCATATCTGTCATTCCCATGATGATTGTTTCAGTAGTTTTACATATGAGGCTGGTCAGACTTATGGGTCTGTAGTTATCCAGGATCGGTGGTTAGATCTCCTTTGTGCAGGGGAATGGCAGTAGCCTTCTTCCTTTCCTTGGGCACAAAACCCGACTGTAGGCTCTATCTAAAAAGTGATTCAAGTGGACCAGAGAGACCAACTTCATGCTATTTATTAAGCACCTGGGATGTTATCGGGCCCTTTGATGCATTGATTTTGGCCTTGGAAGGTGCATTGATGACCTGTTCCCTAGTAATGGTTGGAGGGATTGTGGAATGTGGTATTTCCTTTGGACTACTGGGAGGCGGGGTTGAAATTTGAGCTGAACCTGTCTGCCATAAAGGTTGACAATGGCCTATGGTTCAGTGGGGTTATGCCATTTACAATAAGTTCTGCAGACTGTTGTGTATTTTTCCTGAGGTTGCAGACATAGCTGTAGAAAGCTTTGTTGTTGTCCTTTGCCTGAGAAGTTATTTTTCTTCAAATTTAGCCTTTGAATTATTAATTAATCCTCTTAGCTGCTTGTTTAGATTGGTCAAGGGGCTTTTAGTATGTATGGCTTTATTCCTCCTATGCTTGTCCAAGATTTGTTTCTATTCTTTTCTTGTATAACCAATTGCTATTGTGATTCCAGCAGGGTTGCTTGTCTTTTGTGTTTGCCTTATTCTTAATATTAGTATGGCTGTACATAGATTTGTAACTAACTTAGCATATTCTATGTTTTTAACTACATCTGGGTGTGCTTGGAATTTATTCAAGGTAGACATGCATTTCTTAGTAGACAGAATTAACCTTGAAATACATTTCTAAATGTTTTTGGTTTTGCTGGATTAAGCAATACTGCTTTATGGTCAGATCTGGCAAGTGAAAACATTACATTGGGTGAGAAACATCACCTCCCCCCCATATGTTCATGAGCACAAGGTCAAGGATGTTTGTACCCCTGGTAGGAGAATGGGCCAGCTGTTCCAGGATGTCAGTACTAACAAAGTTTAGGGTTGCAGGACTTGTGCATTCGAAGTGGTGTAGGATCCCCACTCTATAGAGGGGTGGTTGAGATCCCTCAAGTTGGGTTGAATGGTGAGGCACTCTAGCACATTGAGATATGTAGTATGGGTTTCCTGGGACATGAAGGGGGACCTATAGGTTGCAAGGATGTAGTTTGAGACCCTGTTTATGCTGAGATGCAGATGTATGAGTTCCAGTGGTTCATACGCATTAACTAGTCTGGATATTTGGTTGATTTCAATATAGACTGAGACCCCTCCACCTTTACTTCCCTCTTGTGTACTAGCTGGTCTAAAGGTGTGAAAGGTATTATAACCTTGCATTTCTGGGGGTACTGTCCATAACTTTAAACCATGTATCCATTATTACAGAGAAGTCTACTCTCTCCAGAGAGAGGATGGCTTGCAGGAAGTGGAGTCTCTTGTTAAGACTTCTAACATTAAGCAGTACCACCCTCAGGTATTCCTTCATAGGTTCAGTTAAGGTGGGAGGTTTATTAATTTAGTATTGCCTAAAAAAGGCACTTTGGGAGTGGGAAAGTTCTTTGCCAATATCCAAAAGCCTAAAGGGGATAAGTGCAGGCCATGCCTGAAAAGCAGTGTGGTCTGTAAACCATATCCTCTCAGGCCATCAAATATTGTACCCCTTTGGAATAACACCAGAAGCTAAGCCAGTTGTTAAAATCGATCATTTGCTGTTGATAAAGTGGCATCATCCTTGGAGAGGGTAGTACAGTGCTCAGTGCCAGGCTCATGCCGGCCTGAGAAACATAATCAGCAAGCTTGATCATGTGTCTCTTCATATAGTCAAGGATGGCACCCACATGGACTATGACAGAGTCATACTGGTACCGGTGGTTCAATGACCTGAGTCCTTGTGTGACTTGGTGGATCCTAGCCCCAGAAAGATAGCTAACCATGACTATCTCCTTACTCAGTTTGCTGAGTGGGACATCAATGTGCCTCACTACAGAATCACCAATGACAGGGAAATTTGACTGTGCACTGGTTTGTTTCATTACAGCCAAGCGACGTCTCCAGGTGTTTCTGCAGTTACCTCCTACTGCGTCTCTAGGCATCAAATATTGCCTGTTCATATTTGCATTAATAATTCCAAAACCATGTTACATACAAGGCATCATAATATTTTATCTTGAGGCATACATGATGACGAACACAATTGCATAGATGTATGACCTCTTTGTTTGTCTTTTCCCGGTTAGGGGTCGCCACAGCGGAACTCCTGCCCGCTAGTGATTGGCAGTCAATTTTTATGGTGCCGAGTTGCCAGCCCAACACTCAACCTTCTGTGAAGGCATGCCCCATTCACGCATGCCTTTTGGAGGCCACTCGACCGTGGGGAGGACATGCAGGCTCCACACAGAAGGCACTCCAGCCGAGAATCGAACAGGAGAACCTCTTGCTGTGAGGAAACAATGCTACCGCTGTACCACCATGGCTTTAGTATGACCTCTGTCAATGAGTATTTGTTAGAACTGTAAGGTGATAACTTTATTTGTTAAAGGCTTAAGCCACACCCACTGGGAATTAAAGGTACACACTCAAAAGAGCTCTACTGGAGGGAATGAGTTAAGGCACTCCAAACTGATGTGTCTTTAGTTGGATTCTTTATAACTGAGGGATAGTAGCCACATTATGAGGTTGACAGGTGTGTCCTCAGACAGCATGAAAGCAACCAGTGGATTACCACAGAGATCTGGGACCTCTGCTATACAGCATATACTTCTTTGATCTCCAAATCAAAAAATAGGAATCTGCTTATTCAGACTGGCAGATGATTGTAAACTGAGTGCTATACTTAAGAGTCCCTTCTGATATGCAGAAGCTACAAGGTGAACTTATAAATGTTAATGGTTGGTCCCCTGAAAATGGACTAAAACTTAATGCAAAAAAGGTAATATTATGTCATTTGGCAAGCAAACTCTCCGTCCAGCTTATGGTACAGAAAATACCCCACTCCAACAAGATGATGATGTGAGAGACCTTGGAGCATGAGCAGACCAATCCCTTTCCTTTTGATAGTCATATTGCACCAGTGGTCCTACCTCGCACAAAGACAAGAGGGAAAAGAGCTAACGGATACCAGAGATTCAAAAATATATTGACTTAGCAAACCTGGATCACAGGTATTAAAATAATAGGTGTATACTAGGGTAAGACTGCTGAGGGTTTTATAAGCTTAGCCAAATGTATCCCGCAATTGGTATGCCTTAAATGCTATTTAAAGGGTGTATGTAAGCTAGAGTGTGAATTACAGGCTACCTATGTCTATTAGACAAAGGTGCTAGACCAGGGGTGAATGTCAGAATTCCCATACAATGGTCCAGGGTGTATTTGAATAGGATAAGGTAAGAGATCTGCTTCACATAGATGAGAAGTCTGTTCCAGGGAAGTGGAATTCTCTGTGACATGTACCTGATCCTCCAACTTGTCTTATTTATGTTACAAGCAAGGTTTAAACCCCTAGATTGAGTAGTTCTGATGGTATTCATTTTGTGGATATGCAAAAGGTTAATTAAAATAGGACCCAATGATGTCTTGTATGTTGGGCATAGATTGTGCCTCAGCTGTCTTTAGAAAGAGTTTAGAGAGAGGTCTTTGAGGTGACCCCAATAGGATATGTTGTTAATGCCTTATTTTCTTTTTGTTTGGAATCTCTATAGACATTCCATTTGCTGCATGTGTCTGATCAGATACATACCAAAGATGGCATTGTACTCAATAATGGGCCTCATAAAGGATGAATACACAACTACAATGACCTCCTTAGATTTAGATGCCATGTCCTTGTTTATAAGTTAAGCAACATTAAACACTTCACTGCCTTAGATACATGTTGACCGAAGGTCTATACACACACACACACACACACACACACACACACACACACACACACACACACACACATATATCTCTAACTATCAGGCTACTGTTAGGGGGTGTGCTATCAATGAGGTAGTTTCTTATGGTGGCTGACTTCCCAAAGGGTACTGTTATACATGTCTTGGCACTGAGTTTCAGGTGGCGGCTTTGGCTCCCATCATCTGTATGTGTTATTCCTTCCTGTAGGATGTCTGTTTCTTGAGGAGATTCTATGACTACTCCCAGCTGGCAATCATCTGCAACTTCACCAGCTTGAGTCTCTTGACATTGGCCTTGACTTCTGAGAAATAAATGCCAAACAGGAGCAAACCCAGCACAGAGCCCCAAAGGATTCCATTAGTGACTGACCTCCTTGTGGAGGTGGCCTCCCCTATCCTAACTTCCTGGGTCCAATCTGAGAGCCAGCTGGATATCCAGTATGCAACAAATACCTTTATAGGCACTTTCATACATTTGTTTACAAGGCGTGAGTGGTGTATTCTATTAAATTCCTTAGCCAGGTCAAGGTATGCAGCATGCTCCATTTTGTCCTTATCCATTGCCATTGTAACGATCTCAAAGAAGCTGAGAGTTGCATGACACCAGGCTGAATAAGCATGATCTGATGAAACCAAACCAGCATGGACCAGTGCCTGGAGGCTTTCCATGTTATTAATTATATGCATGACAGTTTGTTTTATGGCTTTGCATATGAGAATGATGAGGTTTATGAGTCTGTATTTCCCAGGGTATATTAATGGACCACGCTTGTGCAGAGGGATGCCTGTTGCAGTTCTCTATTCACATAGTACAAAGCTTCTGGAAGCTGTGGTTAAACAGTGACTCCAGAGGCTCTGATGAGCCATGTTTCAGACTATTTAGGAAGCATCCTGAGATATTTTCGGGATCCTACTGAAGGATAAAATGCAAATTATGCAATTATAGTGAGAGACGCAAAAAAAGATAAAATTCAAAATTCAGATCTTCTAAAGCCTGAAGTGGGAGCACATTAAACCACCGGTGCTCTGAAGTTACCTTTACACTACTGACATGTTGGAGTACATTTAGGAATAAAGATATCAAGCTGTTTAGGTTATTAGTTACACTGAAAACCAAAATTCCTTGATCTTCATACACATCCAAATTATGCATACATTGATGGCAATAGTACTGTATTTGGTGAAGTGTTAACAGCAATCAGTATATAATACCAAATGTGATCTATGATGGAAGCAAAGTGATGACTAGGAAAAAAGCATGACTAGCTGCAGTAAATGGTGACTGCAGGAATACATTAAATAAATTCCTGGCAGAGCATAAAACTGAAGACTGTCATACTCCAAGTCTAGTACTCAAAATGAGCTATGTTTGATGCAATAAGGTTAAAAAATATAATGTTCATCAGTGTCGTCCTAAACAGATCTCCCACCACACACACACACACACACACACACACACACACACACACACACACACACACACACACACACACTAAGAAAAATAATCCTTTAAGCCCTGCAGTCCTATAATAATATACATTCAAAGCATATCTAACTGGGAGCTGAGTATTACCTCAGTAGATCAGAGCAAATTGTGTTTCTATCTTTTAGAAAAAGCATCAAAGGAAAGACAAGTATTTGTCCAGTGTTCTTAAACAAAAGCTGTGAAAGCCTGTATTATGTTTTAGAAATATGACACTCTGCAGCCTATGGCAACATAATTGTTATGAAATATATCTCCAACCTGATGCCCCTTCAGCACTTTTATTTGTATCTAGAAATGGAACTGGAGAGTTGTATGATTTTATCTTTCTGTCAGCCTTTTTTTAATGAATGTCAGAAGTTAAATAATTTGGAAGCATACATTCCACATATAAAGACATACTAAGAGTTTATATTGCAAGACACAAAGGGTAGCATATGCAACATTTGCATGTAATGCAAAATGTATCACCCTAGTATTTCTCTGTATGAGAGCAGAGATCTGATAAATATAAAGATGGAATTAGCCTTCAGTTAGGATGAATACTTTGAGAACATTTTTCCTTAGGATCCCTCAGAATCTATGTTAGCTACAAATATATATACAAAACTCATTTGTCCAACTGTGTGTGTTTGTGTGTGTGTGTGTGTATATATATATATATATATATATATATATATATATATATATATATATATAGGTCCTCTGCAGTTGTCTAAATGAAAATACTTTTGTTCAACAAATACAGGGGTGTGATTTTAATGCTGATAGTATGGATGGCTGAACAGTAAATGTTGATGATCCAGAATGTCGATAGAGGTAAGTACAGCTGGAGGGATGACAGTGTGTGTGTGTGTGTGTGTGAGTACACGCATGAGTGTATATGATTTAGGGTTAGGGTCGGGGATGAGTGAAACATGGCTGTTGTGTATTTGTCTGCAAGTTTGTGTATTTTAGAGTAAGGTTTAGGATAGAGGATAGATGTAGTGCTGTTTGTGTGTGTTTGTGTGTATTTGAGTCTGTCTTGTGTAATGGCAGTGTTATGGAAAGGTTTTAATGATGGTAAGGTGTAGCATAGGGTAGGAGGAAGGGACAGCATTAGGGTTAGTGTTAGCACCCATTACTAAGGTGGTTTAGGGTGGTGGAGCCCCTTACCCTCTTTAGTGACGGGTGCTAAACCTAACCCTAATGCTGCTCCTTCACCCAGTGCTATCCCTACACCTTTCCATCATTAAAACCTTCCTGTAACACTGCCACTATTTAGTCATATTTGAGGATAATGTTACTGTGGGCTTTAGTTTTAATATTGTGAGAGAAAATAGTTATAGGACATGGTTAAAACCTTATATGAAAGATGCCAAATTCCTACCCCTAAGTACAACTGCCTCAGAATAGATAGACCGCATAAAAAAGGGGGAGGTATCACCTTGATATACCCAAACACCTTCACAGTAGTTCAATACATAAAACCTGTCCCACAGTTTTCAACAGTAGAGATATTAGTTTCCCTTCTAAAATGAATAACAGTAATAACATTTGTATCATAGTCATATACACCCCCCCAGGCAACAACATTCCTATACATGAAGATAATCTTGCTTGGTCAATAAATAACATTGCAAACAAAACCATCATCCTAGGGGACGTTAACATTAACTGGCTTGATATTTCTAAGCAGAACCCTTCCACCAGCATAAGCCTAGTTAACTATACCCAACTAATAGCCAATATAACCAGACCCAACAATAAAACAGGCAGTGACTCAATTCTGGATTGGACTGTCATCTCCTATCCTAACAAAATCTCCTCCTCCGGCACACTGCCTAACAGTATTACTGACCACTCACCAGCCTTTATAACTCGTAAGACCACCGCAGTCCTAAGCACATACCAAGTTAATCAAACCAGAGATTTATCTGACTTCTCCCCCCAACACCTTAATGAAGTCTTACAAAGGATCAACTGGACCCCACTCAAATATATCCCTCTCCATGATGCTGTTGAATTCTTTAATTCAAGATTTCTTAGAATTTTAAATAGTTTATCCCCACCTCGACTAAAAAAGAGTAAAAGATAAACAGGCAGCCTGACTTACCAAATACACAAAGCAAATTATGTCTGCTAGGAATAAAGCTTGGAAAACCTTGCAAAAAAATAAAAATCCTAATGACCTCATTCAATATAAACGATTACGCAACCAGGGAAAACGACTAGTGATTAAATATAAAAAATAACACTTCCTAAGCCTTCATGACCAACAGAAACTAAACCTAAAGTCATTTTAGAGCATAATCAGTTCCCTACTCCATCCAGGTAAAAATAACCATCCTTGCCCTAATCTAGATAAAACTCCCAATGAGATAGCACCACTCTTCAATTAATATTTTATCGATGCTATAGCTAAACTCACCACTGCCGTCCTACCTGACCCTCCCACTTCACAGTCCTCTACTCCTCCTCTATTCTCTTCTCACCTATACCACCTTCCACTCTAAAGAAACTACTTCATAAACTCAAACCTTGTACTAACGCACCAGACATTTTACCTGCTGAATTTCTACAACTATCTGCAAACTCCCCTGCCTATCCTGTCAGCATACTCCTCAATAGATCTATTTAGGAGTCCAGTATACCAAACATAAGGAAGAAAGCATTTGTTCTTCCACTCCATAAAGGTGGCAACAATTCTAATATCTCTAATTTCCGACCCATCACTATCCTCTCTCCCATCTCTAAAATATTACAAAAATGTATTCACACTCAACTATCTTGTCCAAAACCAGATAATTTCCCCCACACAGCATGGCTTCAGGCCATATCATACTACCTGTACTGCTCTCATAATCCTTTATGGACACAGTAAACAGGATTTGCAATGCTGGTTGCATAGTCTCCTCACTGTTCCTAGATCTCTTTAAGGCCTTTGACACGGTTTCATATCCTCTTCTGCTCATAAAACTCACCAACTTAGGTCTCTCACCCCATACCTTAAACTGGTTCTCAGACTATCTCACCAACAGGCAATAATCAACCAAATGGCAACACTCCTTTTCTCCTTTTCTCAACACAACCACAGGTGTACCTCAAGGATCTATACTAGGTCCCCTCCTTTTCAGTATATTCATTAACAACTTCCACACCACTCTTACCCATGGCACAGTTATCCAAAATGCTGATGATTCTACAATCATCTGTACTGCCAAATCTATATCTGAGTTATGTCTTACCCAAAATAAGCAGCAGGCATCTAAGATCTGAAAATCATCTACTTCTAAAAGTAGATAAGCCCACCTTAGCTGCTGGTCAACTCATCTATGCCTTCACTGTCGCCAAACTATGGAACTCACTTCTGCCTTCTATAAGAAACACAGGCAGCACCACCACCTTCAAACAAATGCTGAAAAATCATCTCAACTCTTCCTGGCTATGTTCCTGCTCTATAACCTAACCTCTTCACTCTCCTTATATGATTACTAAACTCCTATGTCTTTTGCTACTAGTGACTGATGATATTTTCTCCATATTTATTTTTATCTTCACTTGCTGATTCTGGTACAATAATACTGATCTCTGTTTATACCAATCTGATTGACTTCATTGAATTCTGCTTTAATGTATATTTTCTGTATATATTGCTTTAATCATACAAACTAGATTCCTACTTTTATGTATATATTCTGTATATATTCTGTATATGTTACTATATTTACTATCTGTAACACTGTTTCTGCTTCTGTACTAATTAATGTTTATATTTTTTCTGTATCTCTTTGGAGCTTCTCTCCCTGGGCCTCCACTGAAAATAGGCTCTTTTAGGCCCAGTGGACTTATCCCGGTAATCAAATGCAATACATAAATAAATAAATAAATAAATAAAATGCTTTCACTTCAACCGATGTCAAACAACCATCTTGCTCTAAATCCCAATAAACCAAACTTCTAACATCACCCCCCGCCAAAAAAACCACCGCTATGAACAAGAATGATTTTTCTGTCCTATCCCATAATAATACTTTCATTTAAGTCGTAGCAAGTACCAAATTGCTAGGACTTATTATTGATGAAAATCTAACATTCAACCTTCATATCCATAGCAACATCAAAAATGAGGTACCCTTTACAGACACAAATACTACCTTAATATTACTGCTAAAAAGCTCTAGCATCATCCTTCCTGCTACCATCTCTACTATACGGTGCTGCAATCCTCACCAATATCCAGTCCTTCCTGAAAACCAAACTGGACTCATGTTACAACAAGATTGCCAAATTTGTATCAAATTCAAAAAACTTGCCACACCACTGCTTATCTATACAGCAGCTAAACTAGCTCAAACTCCCACACTCCCTCACTTATTCAAAATTAACCAGTGCACATAAACCCATATACAAGCCTTCAACTTGTCCCCTCCCTCTCCTCCTTATTGACTACATACCACCTTAACAGGCCACCAAGATCCAAAAACACAATGATGCTGAAAGTTGAAAAACCTAACCTTGCAGTGGATCAAATGCTGTACTCTTTTACTGTCTCAAAACTATGGAATGTCCTCCCACCTTCTATCAGAACAATCAGTAATCCTGCATTCTTTAAGAATTCTCTCAGATCACACCTCTCTTCTCTCTGGCAGTGTACTTGTGCCAAAATAGTACCTCCTAACACCTGATCCACTACTATAACCCTCTACAATATCACTACTTAGGAGCTCTCTCTAACTTGCTGAATTCAACTGCTTATGCCTACAAAACTCCAATATGTAGTAATCAAAACTGCTACCCTACCTGACTAACTCCATCCTCAATGATCAAACTGTACACAACGTTGATGTGTAATGTTTGTAAATAACATGTACCATTGTGTTTAATATTTATTTCAATGCATTGAGACTGTATATACACTGTATATTGTGCTTTTTCTTGTATGTACTGTTAATGTTATGTGGAGCTTTTCTCCCCAGCCTCTACTGAAAATGGGCTCACCTAGACCCAGTAGAATTTTCTGGTTAATAAATGAATAAATAACTAGTTTTATGATCAAACTTATTTTGTCAATGTTATGTATCTGATGTTATGGCAGTTCATTCATTCACATTACTCATTTATATGTATTATTTATTTTACTTCTGTTTACTGGGAAAGTACAAGTGGGCAAAAATCTCTTTTTATTCGAGGCCCAGTAGAAAAACTCCAATAAGTAGCATCATACGACTATTTAGAACAAGATAATGAAACATCACCACCTCAGTAACATTAACAACATATTATGAATGATTTAATGAGAAGATGAAAAAAAACATACATCATTATAAGAAACACATTATAAGCTAAATATAAGAAAAATACCGGCTGTCTTTCTCAGTGATTTAAGAAAAGTAGTTTCAGACAAGTCTAAAACAAGAAGTGAAAGAAAAATGTTATTGTGTAAAAAAAATAAAATAATGACAAAGGGAAATATAACCATACTTCTCAAATTCTTATAGTAAGAAATCTGGACAAAGCCATAAATACAAGTGGGACAAAGGCCCAAAAATAGGGACAATATATTGTTTTTACAAACTTGGAAAGTTGATAGAATAACTGGTTTTGCATTTACTTGGATTTTCTGATGGGTTTGAAGTCTGAAACTCAAATGTCTGTCATTATTTTCCAACTTCAGTCTTTAATGATTTGCCACAAATTTTCCAGAAAACCCCATTTTATGAAAAATGGACCAAAAATATGAGGCAAACATCTGGACATGTTGCAAAAATCTGTACAGCTGAGAGGTATGAGAGAAAATGTTCTCAGGTTCTGATAGCATCAGCTCACGATCAGATTGCAAAACCAATTTTAAAGGCATCTGTGAATTTTTATTCTCATAGCTGGCCCAGTGATTTTCTGCCTCCATTAAAGGTACTGAACATCACGAATCTGAATGAACACTGTTGTGACACTTACGTTGTGAATGCAGTCATTTATTAAGTCACCTGCTACATTTGCTCCTCATTTTCCTCTCTGCAGCAACCTGTATGCTCATTGCAATCTTCTGCGTTTAGGTTTTGTTTGTAATATGTTTATATCATATTACAATTTGGAAGGGTATTAAATGTCTTGTTAGGGCCAAGTTCACAGTGTGAAATAATAAGTCTAAGTCCATAGTGGCAGAAACATGATAATCTATGTAAACAGATACAAATAGGCAATAAACTATCATAACAAATGAAGATGGTGCTGTTGGTATATATTGCCTTAAATGCTAGAAGTTGCCATATCTGCATGCAGTTCTCCAATAATGTTCCCATTCAACATATAAAAAAGCAGATTGCATGATGTAGTCCGTATTCCATTCCCTCTCAAGATCAATTTTCTCTGAACTGAAAGGAAATAAAAGGGTACCTGCTGAGTTGTTTGCTTTGATTTAAGATGATTCTAGAGGAAATTATAAGATTTACTACAGTTTAACAGCAACAATTACTGAAAATTAATCTTTCTTTAGGAAAACAGAACAGTGCTTATTAACTAGCCACTGACTATGTAAAAATCATTTCTTTATATGATGACATTAATTGCAAAGGAATAATTATAGAAATGATATAACATCTGTCTTACAGTGAATTAGTTTGTAATCCCAACATTGCAAAGATACGCACAATTTATGGACTGTAAATCAGATCATCACACCGAGTACTATAATAATGTGCAGTATGATTCAGATAGGGCACTTAATTAAGCACTTTGTCAAAATGGAGATGTTTATCTTGTCTGTGAGGTGTATTACTTTATTATAACAATAAGGAAGATAGATAAAATGTAGCAGTTATACAGTTTTGATTATTCCCCTGAATTGTCTCCATCCTTTCAGTAGTAATCCAATAAATAAATACCTTATTATGACTGCAGTGGGACAGGTGCATTAATGTGAGGTGTAACACTATATAACTTCCATTTCAAACATGTTATGAAAAAGGTATCACAGATGCATCGTTAAGAGAGTGCCCGTACTTCATTTAGTTTTTCTTGTTAAAAAATTCATAACAGTAGTAAAGCTTTACGAAACCCTCATTATTTCTTTTTTCTTGAAGAGATGAAGAATAAAAGTCACATGTGTACACTTAGTCTCTAAGTCACATCAATTTCCATGTTTTCATCTTGTTCAGATATCATGACTGGTGCATTGCATTTGACTTTGGTCAATATGTTCTCCCCAGTAGCTGGTTTCTACGCTGTGTTGTAGCTGTTATAGTATGTAAATAGATTAGATTGTGCAGAACTAGTTTTGATTGCTGTGGCCTGATATACATAGTACCTTACCCTGAACTAGTAATATAACTTTATGAATGCTCATTAGCTGCACCGAAACCAGCAAGCTGGGTCTTTTGGGTTACATCTGGTTATAAAAAAAGAAGCAAACGCAAGTAAACTATTGATCATGGATTCTATCTAGGAGTAGTTGAAGTGGGCAGGAACTGTTTGTACGCAGCTTGCTTTTTCTTCACGTGAATGAGTAGTAGTTTCCTCTAGCGAATCAACGATAGGAGGACATTTCTCCTTGACCACTAAAAGTCAACATATAAATGATAGGTTTTGAGAGGGACAGCCCTTACATGATGCTGAGGTAGGTGCCAAGGCTTGCAGAAATAAAACCTCCACAGCTATTTTGTGATCATTAGTTGGTCTGATGTGAAATGTGTTGTAGAATTCTCTGAGAGTTGCTAAAATATGAGTATATATTTTAATTACCTCACTGAATATCGGCACTGATTTTATGGGTGAAATGAAGAAGCCTCCTTTATTTCAAAGACGATTTATACTAACTTGATAAACTGGTAACAGCAAAGAGCTACAAATTCTGTTTATATGTGTGTGACTTTGTCCATTATAGTAAACATGAGTATCAAAGGAATCACATACCTCTCCACAAAAACACTCACATCTATGTCACATGCACACGCACACAACACACATACCACACACACCACTGTAAATGCCACGTATTTCTAGCAGCTGCTCATGCTTTTAGCTTTATCTCATTATTTGTATTATTTCAGTACCACATGGTTTACCACTTCCAAAATGTGGGAGGAAAGCACCATTCTTCATATCTGAAAGAATAAAAATGTGTGAAATAAAGCAAACCATGTTTTTTTCTAAAAGTGATAAGAAACTGCATCCATTGCATAAGGATTTTCAATTGAAAATGTGTTTCTATGTAGAAACATAGGTTAAGGCTTTTCATTCGGTATTAACACCTCTAATAGTCACTGTGATATTACATAAGTAACTGGGAAAATGGTTTATAAAATTCTAGAAATTCCAGTATTGCCAGTGTATTCAAAACACACTCTGAAATAAGTATCTTTGAAGGACATCTCTGAGGCTTGATCTCTCTGCATTTTTTTGTGCTCCAGTGAGACACTAGCAACAAGTAATGGTAAGAGTCTTGAGTTCATTTCCTAATCAAGTGCAATTTTTTTCTATTTTTTCATTATATAGAAAAATACCATACCATATATTATATATTAGAATAGAATCATTATGAAAGTAACAATATGAAAATAAGCTACAACCTAAAAAAATAAATAAATAACTTTAATTCTTGCAGCACCTGTCTACATTCTGGATACTTCCAAATAAACCACCACACCTCACACTTCATTTCTTAAACTGGATATTTGTACATTA
The DNA here is from genome assembly GCF_019279795.1 of Protopterus annectens. Classification (NCBI taxonomy): domain Eukaryota; kingdom Metazoa; phylum Chordata; order Ceratodontiformes; family Protopteridae; genus Protopterus; species Protopterus annectens. The sequence continues at coordinate 480,397,193 of NC_056750.1, forward strand.
TGGGCTTTTTCCAGGCTAACATTTAGTTTTGCTATGGGAGCACATCCTGTGTTGCACTAAAGTGACGCTGCAGAAGGAGAAAAAGTCATGGAGTGAGCCTGCAATGCCATAATAGACACTACAGTGTCATCTGAGATTGCAAAAAGTATAAAAAAATGTCATCTAAATAAAATGCAAGAAATTTAGTAAGCAGTCCTATAAACCACAGAAAGGAGAACGGTACAGCAACAAAAATGCTACATGCTAAATCCTTAATTGTGATCACCCCCCCTCCCTTCCACACAGGTTGATACTGAATACCTCACAGATTAATGATCCTGCAAATATCCATAGAGTAACTAAGCCCATATTCATACACTGTAAACATGACAAAGTGATGGAGTTATTACACATGCAAATAAAATGTACCCTCTCACACGCAGCAATTGTGCACTCAGAGCAGTCCCAGAAAGCAGTATGTTTATAGTCATGCTGCTTGTTCTGATGCAGCCTGGTAACCCATAACAGCCTGATATATCTGCCCCAATGGTCCATCTGTGCTCCCCATATCATAACTGCCTATTTTGCTGAAGCTTTTAAAGATGCTTACACTGTAGATAGTGGTGGTAGAATTATGATCTGTATGCTTATGCTCCTAGTTAATGTATGCCAAGAGTTCAGTATGCACATTTAATTAACATATACTCTGACAGACATAGTTTGTTCACAATGTATGTACTTTGTTTTCTGTATAGTATTGCCATTTAGAGAGCACTTGAAGACTTCAATGATGTCCTCAGCTCACATGGAATGCAAAATTTGTACCACCTCTGAGTGGTGCATACCCACAGTAGGCGACATACATTGTAAGAGGGTTTAGGCACCATTAAGGTTCCACGTCCAAAAGGTAATGTTATGGCAGCTTGATCTCACAACTGAAGGATATGCTTACTGACTCCCACAACTTTCCAGAATATTTGGCTACCATATTAAGATTTCTTGACCCTATTTTTGCATTTTTGAATTGCAATCGCCTATCACTGTAGCCCTTCAGTCTGTGCAAATGAGGATGATTGCTCTCTCCCCTGCCCATGTGGATATGGTAATGTCTGATACACAGCACATCCACTCCATACACTGTCCTGAATAGCCTGGCTTTTATAATTCCTACATAATTTTATTCTGTGCTTTCTGTGTCATGACACAGCTGGTGACCAGATGCCACCTCCTTGGCAGTGCTGCCCCTTCTGCCTCAGCTGTGGTACTGCTGCTGCAGGTTCATCCCCTAAATCTCCACCATGCCTTTCCTCTGCTAGTACAACTGGTATGGAAGGCCCTACCATGATTTTCACTTGCTGCTCTGTCTTTTTACACAATGCCATGTTGTGAGGCATAGTGCACACAACAAAAATCTTACTGCAGTTGGCTCGACTGTTTACCAGCCCCCTTCTGACATGTCTAGACAAAGGATATATCCTTTCAGCAGTCAAAACCTATGTTCCACTGTATTTAATGTTTCTATATGTGCTGCATTATAGGCATTTCTTATGGAGTCTGGAGGTTGAGGATGGGATCATCAAGCAGTGTGTAGGGTATGTTCAGCACTGCCTCTAACAAAAATCAAGCAACATATTATATATTTGATTTGATTCTGTGATGTTATGGCTGTTGAAATAAACAGGATCGTGGCTGCAAATAATAAGTTAATCTGACAAAACCTTTTCTGGATTGTAAAGCTTTGCTTCCTATCTCATAATGCATTGCTCATCATGCCTTTCTTTGTTACGGTGCATTAGATGGCTCCAGGCTACTAATTGTATATGGAGGAGATCCCATTGGATTTCTCCATTCCCTTGGTGAGAAAACCCCTTATCTTTACAAATTTGTTGTTTCTTGTTTCCTGAAGAAGTGCTTTGTTTCATTCTATTTTATTTTCCTTTTCTGTTTTGGCAGTTTATATGAGCTTTAGTATAATTTTGCAATTATAGTTTTGTCTAGTAAGTACAAGCTTTGATAAATACTTCTACCCTTGGATGATAAGTCCTTTTGTTTTAATTTTCAGCTGTCACACTGTGAAACCCAGTAGTACCCCACTTGCATACAATTTAATGACAAAACTAAGGAGCTTCATAAATTGCTGTAGACTTATTTTGTTGTCCCCAAATCTTCAGCCATTGAAGATCTTCAGGAATGATAGATGCCAAGCTAGCTTCTTTGTTAGTCCTGAGTAAACTAAAACAGAGGTAAAAGATAAGAAACACCTCATGCCCTCCCCCCTCTTCATTTCTTGAATTCAAGGACTTTAAAACTTCATGGGAGATGAAATCTAAATCAGATTGTCACTTCAGTTCTCATGGATCCTACTGTGATGCCCCTCCACTGGCCCAGAAATCAAGAAGCCTCAATCCTCACCACTGGCAACAGTGGGGAATGTACCCAATGGGAGGATGACAAGTACACACACAGTAATTGCACTTTCCCTTAAGAGCACACAGAGATCACAGTCAAACTGGGGCTGGTTCCTCCCTCTTTCTCCAGATTAACAATAAGTCTCCCCCGCTGGCACAGCTATAGGGTTGAGATCTCAGTTAAGTAGCCAAGCCAAAACCTCCAGCACCCTCTCTATCCAACAAGTGTTTTGTGTCCCTGCCCAAGTAGCTGACACACACACACACACACACACACACACACACACACACACTCTCTTTTGAGATTTGATTTATATACAACACACACACCTGGGGAAGGCTGGCACAGGTTTGCTAGCTATGCCTCCTTCTGCCCAAACTATAAGGTAGTTCCAACTGCCACCAGCCAATTCTTATCAGCTACTTTAAGGCCCTTAATAAAGGGTGTCCAATCTTACTGTGTACTGTTACTATTAATCCAAATGATAGTCTGACCAAGAGCAAGGCTATTTAGGAGTGGCCTGTACAGTGTCACCATATAGATATGCAAGTACTTTAAGAGCTTAAATATCTCTAAACAGACCAGCTACAATTAAAAGGTTTAAATATATTTAATAATAAATAATACAAGAACAAGACAATACTAAATAAATAATCAGTTACATCAAAGTTCAAAGTCATAGGAAATATTTAAAACAACATTGCAGGACAGTCTCAAATAAATAAAGAAAACATCTAGACTACACTTTACTATATTCCTGTCTGAATTTACTATGCCCTAAAAATTTACTTACAGCAAGCCAGGTGCGGAAGGTAGTGATGAGTGGATGTTCTTGTTAGGTCAAACACAAAATACAAAATGTGCAGTCTCTCTCTGAGAGAGTTCTTAAATTAATATCAAATATTACTGCTGGGTTAGCTTGGATGACATCACTTTTTGACACCTGACTTTAGTTCCCAAGCTAAGCCCCCATTGTCAGAAAGTACAAGCATTTTTAGCATCTCTCTGTGAAAAAATGCATATCTCTCAGATGTTTGTAGATCCTAGAAGTCATAAAACAATAAAACACTCTACATCTCAAACCTAGTAATTACTTCTCTTCAAGACAATACAAAAGGCTTCCAGCTCTAGACATTGTGTCTGGTACTGCACTGAAACTGAAAGATAAATGAAATTTGGCAACAAACTAAGATGTCCCGGGGCATCTTCATGGGGGGTTAGGTTAATATTAAGGGAAGTTAAGTGGGTTGGGGAGGTGAAAGGGTTAAGTGGAGGCAGGGATGGTTGGGAGGAAGTTAGATAATGATGGGGAGGGACTTAAGAGGTTTAGTCTAGTGTAGTTGGGTTAAGCAGTCACACTGTGGCGTGAAATTACTACAGCAAGTACCACATCCGTGACAACCTGGAGGTGTTTGTGGTCAGGTGGGCCCTGGTTGGTATGGCGGAGGTGTGTTGTGGTCACTGATGGGGTTGGTCGTAGTGCTTTATATATATATATATATATATATATATATATATATATATATATATATATAGTTTTTTTTTTCTTCTTCCATTATGGTTTCAGCTAATTTCGAGGGCAGAGGGTTTGGGTGGTCTGGGTGGGACTGCATGGCTGGGCTGTCCTTTGGGAGATGGGGTGCTGATGCAGTATGTTGTTTGCTGACTCGGACTGAGTTGGTTTGGTTTGCTGGCCTTGTAGGAGCAGTGGGTGAACTGCTTCTGGGGTTTGGGGTCGGAGGTTTGTTTTTGCTGTGTTGCGGTGTGGATCTCCACCTGCATTGGAGAGGTGTGGGTTCACAGCGAAGGTGTTTCCTGGCTGCTGCCCTGTTGGTTCCCGAGTGGTGCTGGTCCATCTTCGAAGTGCATTGGTTGCTTTCGCAGGTTTGAGGGCACCGTGTAATGGTGGGAGCAGGGCACATGTGCTGTCTGCTTTGGCTTCGCTTATTAATAAAAAAAAAAAAAAAAATTATTATTAAATAAATAAAGCCTTAGATTAGCGATGGTGTGATTCCATCTCTGGTTTATAATCTGTTGGCCAATGGAGTTCTAGTTTTGCACAGGCAAGTTTGTTTAGTTTGCCTTTTTGATGGTAGTTTCCTGCGGAAAGGGAGAGGAGTTGGAAATTTGTACTGTTTGGTTGCTCATGTATTGGTTTCCCCCTCGGGTCTATTTTACAACAAGTGTGTTGGAGTCATTCGTGGCCTGGGGGGAAAATGGAGGTTTTCTGAAAAAGCAGTCTGCAGGACCGGTACTTACATTTTATTGGTCCCTTTTCCCGGGCTAAAAGAAGTAAGGGTTGGAGGCATACTCTGCAGTACGGAGTACCCAATATTGCTGTTCAGTCTCCCTACTTTAAGATATGTATTTAAAAAAAAAAAAAAAAAAAGGCGGTAACAAGAACATTAAACAGTATGGTTTAATAGTAAGTACAATATCATTTAAGTCAGGGGTTAGCAGTCCCTGGAGTGGTGCTGGCCATTGAGTTGAAGAAACTAGACAGCGGGAGATGCCGCGAATAATGGTAGGTTCAGCATGTGAGCTGTTCTGTATATGCGTTGTGGAGGACGTGGTCGAGGCTATAAAAGGAAAGGGAAAGAAAGAAGAAAAGGAAAAAAAAAAAAAAAAGAAAGAGGTCCGTGGCTGTCTTCATTGGGCCTGGGTTTTGTTTGGTTGCGGCCCCTTTCGTGCATCGGGACGGCTCCATCTGCTTGCTGCTATGTGGAGTTACGGAAAACAAAAAGGCGAGGAGATGAGCAGCAGGGTGTGGCACTAACTCTTGATTTTCAAGTGAGTCACTGCAGTTATCTGACTGACTTGATGTATTAGAAAACTTGCTTTTGAGAAAGTGATGAATTAGTGAGCCTTTTGACTAATCCAGTCAAGCAAAGAAAAAAAAAAAAAGTGGTGGGGTTTGTCGTATAGTTGCATGTTTGATTTGATTATATCTCATGGCTGAATCTGGGGAGATGTGTTTTCAATGTATGGCCTATGTTGGTGTCTTGTGTGGCAGCAGGCTGCTTTGCACCTGCTGGGTGGGTTGGCTGTGGACCGGACACCTGTTGTTTCTTGTTTCATGTCCTGGGTCGCTGTTTCTTGGAGAAGACTGGGAATGGTATTTTTCGCCTTTATTCTATGTTGAAGAATTTAGAGTGGAAAATGCATGCTGTTGAACCATTGTGGTGAGGTTTGTTGCATTTGTTGCACAGTGGAACCAGAGACTTCATTGTAGTGATGAAAATGTGAGTTCTCTCTGAGACATTCCAGTGTATTCCTCCTCAGTGCTTTGGTGAATCCTGTGCTGCTAAGTTAAGTGGGTTTGGGAGGTGAAAGGGTTAAGTGGAGGCAGGGATGGTTGGGAGGAAGTGAGATAATGATGGGGAGGGGCTTAGGTTTAGTCTAGTGTAGTTGGGTTAAGCAGTCACATTTTGGCATGAACTTGCTTCCGACCCACCCTCCCTCTTTTCGTTGGTGGGGCGTAGGGTTATTTTATCAGTGGGGGTGGCGGAGAAGAGGGATAGGCTTGCCCTCTTCTGTTCCCCCTCTGATGTCTGGATGTTCATTTCAAGGATCTGGGGAAAGGAAATGAGTAGTTGGAGAAAGCTTGCTGAATAGATAAGCAAGCTGAGGTAAGGATGGTGCCTATTTCGTGGAAGGTAATTCAATGGATGTTGTATGAAGTGAGTGGGGATGCTGCTTCATAAGTAAAGTGAGTAGAGGTATGGACACTGCTTACTGGGGCAGGGTGAGTAGGTACGCTGCCCTGATTAACATTACAATGAATGGTGTATGAAGTGAGATGGGACGCTGCTTCATAAGTAAAGTGAGTAGAGGTATGGACGCTGCTTATTGGGGCCGGGTGAGTAGGTACACTGCCCTGATTAACATTACAAGGATGTTATGCTGTATTTAGTATCATTATATCATGAATAGTTGTAATTAATAAAGTTGGTGATCAAAGCTATGTTATGGAAATCTAATAAAGGTCGTCAAATGTCATTTGGTGTGATGTGTGTTATTGAAGGAGACCGGGACAACATCTTATTTATTACATAGTTATGAAACAGTTTAATTTCAACTATTTTCTCTGAATTTTTTTAAGTTAACCCCCTGTGTTCCAATTTATATTAAACCTATGCATCTAAACAGTCACAGTAGTGCCTATACATTCCTGGTCTATTCCAACAGGGCATGCTGTGGTTACATTTTAGCTCAGTACTTTACACACACTTCTTTATACATCATATCAGTATTCACAAATGACATAGAATAATTTACAAAATTCCAGGTAGCTGGGCTGGTAGTATTTCCCTTTGGCACACCTACCACCACACCTTTTAGGCTTCTCTGCTTCTTTTTTTTAAGTTGTTAGTCCAAAATTCTGCTTTGGCTTCCACTGTGCCTAGCAATCAGGCACCATAGATTAAGTATAATCTAGGGGTGACTGCAATTAAGCAGTTGCAGGCTATGTCTCCTAGCAGAATTCCATTACTAGTGCATACTGAAATCTGTCCTCAGCTGCCAAATGTTCTGGTTTCTCCCATTACTTAGCTTCAGTCCTTCAGCACTGATTCTGCAGCTGTCATCTCCTCTGGTGTCTGTCTACCTCCTAGTGGTTACTACAACAGCATGTGCCCTCACAAGTGTTGATCTATCCATCAACCAACATAGACCAGGCATTGGTTTATCAACATTAGCATCAGTTGCACAGGTATCTTCCACCAAGGTTCCTGTCTTTTACATGTTGGCTTTTATGTTTCATACAGTTTCCCACTGTTTTGGACATTTTGCCTTTGCTTCTGTATGCCAGAGCCTTGTATATTTCCTTCTCAAAAGCCTTCAGTTTAGACATCATTTTATCATCTATTCCCTTCCTGTGCTACCTCTGTCAGCCTGCATTCTCCGTGATGTTTACTATTTCTTTGTACTGGCTCTGGAGTTGGAACTATTGTCAGACAATGAGGATAAGGAGAAAAAAGCTGCTCCTGCTTTTTCATTCCCTCTAATGTATAGCACCTACTGCTAGAAAGGGGAGACAGCCCTCAGAGTTGGTTTGGTTGTATTTTTTTATTTTCTTAACTGGGAAGGAGGGCTATTCCATAACACAGTTTCAGCCATAACATAGTGATAATGACAAAATATACAAGTAATACAAGACAATATTGAAAGAGTGGTATGGATAAAATAAAAAAAAAATCCCATATTTAACAGACACAAGTATAAAAGTAAATATACAATAACAAACAGTAATGAAAACATTTTCTTAAGTTTGGCAAGAATATTATCCCAATGAAGTTCCTTGAACATGTAGTCACCTTGACACTGTAGGAGCATAGGCTTCCTGTATGTATTGTGTTGCTTCTTCTCAGGCTCTCTTACCAAGGTATATGTGTGAGACATATATAGATATAGATAGAAACATGTACTTATTGAAATATTTAGACTGAATTCAATAACAAAGTCTTATTCATTTTATTACAACTTCATTACCGGGTAAGTGTACTGGTCGACTGACCCTTTTCAGCCACGATCTGAACTCAACAAGTATAAGTATACATTCAACAGAGAAAAATGAAATTTTTCAGTATCAAATTTTAAGATACAAATAAATAGGATAATATACATAAGAAAAACAAAGAGTAAGCAACAAGATACAAGCAAATATGATAATTTACACAAGCAGAATAGACAAAAAGTAACAAAAAGCAAGTACAACTTGCTCATAAAGCCAGTAATATTTACAGAATGCACATTTTATAAGCTTAAAAGTTTTGCTTTGGCATATATATTATCTGATTTGTTTTGAGAAATGAAGATGAGGATAAAGATTTTTTTACATGCTATACATATCTATTCTGCTAAAAGAAAATTTAAATATTTTCTTTCAGAAGATGTTCTTTTGGCCTTATGGTGAAATCCATTAGAGCATTTTTAGTTCTAATTTCAGTGAGCAAGTAGGTGATACTAAACTGCAAGTCTTATGTATTCTTTCTTTCAAATCACAAGCTGTTAAAAAGTTAGTTATGCAACATGGTTATACATTTGAAAGTTGCTGTATATCACCAGATATAGTACTATGAATAATGAAATAGTCTTTGACCAGCATTGTAGTGCATTGTAGTGGATTGGTAGACAGGGGGTAGGTGAGCTTAACTGTTATAACACAAAAACAAATAGTTGCATTTAGAAGTTTCCTTGAGATAAGCCATTCCTTTCTTCTTTTTTTTTTTTTTTGGGGGGGGGGGGGTGGTATAGCATAGCAAATGGAGGTGTCCAGGTAGCAGGATGACACAACCATTCACAGGCACTGCTAGTTCCATGTCATCAGTTCATCAAGGACATCAATACATCTTATAGACGTATAACTTTGCAACAGAAAAAAAAAATGAACCCACAGTTAAAATAAATAATACTACAGAAATGCCTTTTAACTGGAATTTGATTATTCTTATCTATTTGGAAGAAGGGAAAACCCCACATCTTTCACTCTTTGTGCATCAGTGGGAACTTTTCAGAGTCCCAGTTAACTCACTCACAGATTTTAACTTTTACCATGATCCCGAAATACTATGATTTTTCAATCATTTTTACCCCAGACAGAAAATGTTGAACACATCTTTTCAGTGATGCGTTTTCCTATCCATACCAGCCTCTCCTGGCAGCCCACAATTCACTGCATTTAGTTTAATGTCCACTTTAGTTATGATTGTTCCTCATACTAGATGAAAGTTTTATGATAACTTTGACTAAAGTAGTTTCAGGAGATGAATTACTGTATAGAAATTTCAATAAAAAATTCAAAGGTCTGAAAGAGACATCTAAAATGGTGAACTTTTCCAATCAACTTCAAAGTGAATAGACATTTTGTTCTGCCTTTTAGTCAGAAACACTGGCCAAGCATAAGTCATTGTCCACTTCCTACAGAGGCTGTGGTCCAGTCAGGACTCCAAGCTTAAAAAATGTCCAATCACCCAAAATAATTTAAAATACCATAAATTGAATGAAAACCAGGACTCCAAGCTTTACATCAATGTTCTGGAGATAAGAACAGTTAAGTGGTAGTTCTTTCCATGTAGATTTTGCACAAAGAGATTTCTTAAAGCTTCATTTCCATAGAGTTGGACAATATGTGAGTGTTATGGCATATCATAATTTGGACAGGTTGTCTCCAGTTTTGCTAACAGTCAGATAAGGACAACTTAGGAACCAAGTGGGGTCCATCACTTCCTCTACACAATATTCTTAACTGTAAATACTTACATGAGCGGTGGGATTAACTCCTTCATCTTATGAATATACACAGAAAGTTCAGATACTAAGTATTCAGAACAAATCCAATAAAAGGATGGTGAATGTTTGTTCCCATTCTTAAAGGTCAGAGATGTAAAACAAATTACTCATCAATGCCCTTTTTGTGGCTTTCATTTTGTATGCTTTAATGAAAGTATTGCAAAACCTTTCAAAGTGCTCTGAAAAAAACTCACTGAAAAAGTTGTGTCTATATCCACGTTCTTCTGTACTTATTTCCTGGATGTCATTTCTGCAGCTTTTGTTTGGTCTTCTTTAACCATATTTGCAAAGAAATACATGATCAAGTGCCTGCGGATCAGCAAGTGGCACATGTATGGCTGATGCTGTGAAGATCAGAAATCTGTTGGTTATATTCTACCAAAAGCGATATAGAATCACGTTCCACTACTAGCACTGTAATATGTAGATGTGGGTGCAACACTCCTGAGGAACTGTCCATTAGATGAGATAATAAACTCCCACCTGTCTGAGCTGTGGTAGCGTAGGAGGATAAAAAAGATCCAGTTGTCGTTGTAACCATCTTCTCCTATTGGCTCCTCCAATTAGGGGTCACAACAGTGGATCAGCAGTCTGCAGAACAAGTAGTGGCAGAGTTTCACGGTGTTGAGTTGCCAACCCGGTGCCCAACCTTCTTCAGAAGGCACAAACTCTCACCCAGGAGCAATTTAAACTTTCCAATCCACCTGCAGCATGTCATGGGAATGTGGGAGAATAATGGAACACCCAGAGGAAACACAGGAAGGACATGTAGACTCCACACTGAAGGCATCCCAGCCAAGAATCAAACCAGAGAACCTCTTGCTGTGAGGTAAGAATGTTAACCACTGCACCATTGTGGTGCCCACAAAAGACCCAATAGTACCTACCAAAAAGAATAAAGGAATTCACTCAGTACCCTGGACAAATTAAATCTAGTTAGTATGAATAACAAACTGGGTCACCCCTCTAAATAGCTCATGCTCTGTCAACAAAATAAAAAAAGCCAGTAAATAAGTTGAACGTGATTTGTAAGTCAAGGCCAGTCTTTGGGGTCACAGTTATCAAATAGGATGTACACTTAGGAGAGACACCTAGGGGATAAACAGTGCTCTATCCTGTATGGTCCTACAGCTTGAGCTCTGGAATATCAGAAATGAAAGTTAAAAATATTCTGCCTAATTCTAAATCTGTAAGTATACACATTCCTTCAAGAGTTAATCCACCCAGTACCACATATTGGCAGATAACTAGAAATGTATGATAGAGCACTGTATTATGCAATAGTAGAGGAGAGGTTAGCCTCCTGAGAAAAGTACTATTTGCCAAGCATTCCTATGCCTACAGCCATTCTTTTCCTAAAGTAAGATTCTGCATTATTGTTAGACCTCATAACTTTTATTTCATGCGCTATTTGTAGTTTAAGTATATTTTCTGTATGGTGTATATGGCAATTTGCCTGTCATGTTGAGTATTGATGTATAAGGGGAACAGAATGTAGAATGGCAGGTTTATTTATTAACATTTTTTACTGAGTAGGACAGAGCCCGTTTTCAGTGGAAGCCCAGGGAAAAATGTTCCAGACATATATCTTTGGAATGTGGAGGAAACCAGAAGACCCAGAGGAAACCCACGTTAATGCAAGGAGGATATGCAGACTCCACACAGCCAAGAATCAACAAGGAGAATGTCTTGCTGTGAGGTGACAACACGCACCACTGGCTATTAAAGGTTGCCTTTGTTTATGCATTCATAATGGCATGAATTGTTGTTGACTGTAGTAGTCTAACTAGTTTAGGTATCAATGATAAATTGTTTACAAGATACTGATACAAACACTGCTGTAAATACACCATGCAATTTTCCATGTGGATATTGTTATGCCCCTTATAGATGATGATGATATTTGTGTGACTGGACTTCTGTAGGACATGTGCCATGGGGTATCACAGAACTCTATAGAAACAGTGCAACTGCACGTTATTTTGACAGTCTGATGTTTTATTGAGAAGCCTGCAAAAAATGGGAGGGGGATTGTTATATCTCATTGTTACAGTATTTGACTGAAAATCAAGAGGTCCCTAGTTTACATCTGGGTGCCCCATGATGGGATAGCTTTTTTTCAGGGGCCACTCCTGTTTGGTATATTTTTTTCTGATTTCAAAGTTAATATCATGGATCGTCTACTGACTTAATTTGCTGATGATTGTAAATTTGGCACCATCTGTGACTCCTCCAGGGAATTCCCAATTCTACGAGAAAGACTATCATGTACAAACAAATGGTGCCAGATTACCACATATCATGTGATAAACAGAAGCATCCTTACTCCTACCACAGTATTAGTTCCACCTTTAGAATCCATAGTGGTATCAGAGTCTTGGGAACATTTTTTGACAAAAAGATCTCCTTTGACCAACAGATATCCATGGTTATTTAGAAATCCTTCAGTTTAGCTGATTATTCTGAGGGTATTTCCTTCTGGTCCATGAATGTTATCATACATCTCTACCCCCTCCCCCATTAGGCCCACAACTGAATTCAGTGTTTCCTTCCTTCAGCATGTGGTTGTTCAGGCACATGAACCAGCTTCAAGCTCCCCAATGCTATCTCATAAAGAAAATCAAGGGCTTGAGTTCCATTATGTATACAGAACACATTAGAAACCTATCTCTCCCTCTCCCTCTATATTGTAAAGGCTCCTTAGAGGTTACTTCTGCCTGTTCTTCAAGGTCTCAAATAAACCTGTCCAGACTGAAAAACCTTTATTTGTGCAAAACTTGGAGCAATATCATACCTCTTAACCTCTTAGAGCAAGAACTCTGGACAAAGCCATACATAAAAGCAGGACAAAGGCCCAAAAATAGGGACAGTTTTTAAATATTGGTCTTACAAACGTAGAAAGTTGATAAAATAACAGGTGTTGTATTACCATGAATTTTCTGAAGGATATGAATTCTGAAACTCAAATGGCCGGTATTACTTTCTGACTTCAGTCTTTAGTGATTTGCCACTAACTTGTGAGAAAAACACAGCTTTATGATAAATGGACCAAAGATATGAGGCAAAAGTCTGGACATTCTGCAAAAATCTGTACAGTTGAGAGGTATGAGCACCATGAACACCTATGCATAGTGACAGCTCGTGTTATTGGACTGCAGACACCCCCCCTCCAGCTAAAAGGAAAGAAAAATAATAAAAAAAAAAAAATATATATATATATATATATATATATATATATATATATATATTTAGTAAAAAAAATTACTGACTGGCTTAGTGGCTTGGCTGCCTTATATGCAAGTCCGACTGACTCTCTAAGTGCCGGAACTCGAACTGCGCATGTGTGCTCGGCGAGTTGCTCTATGTTTAAGTAGCAATGCTTTAATGACCCTCAGGTAAGCCTGTCTGAAATTGTAAGATGCAAGTAAGCTTTAATAACATACTGTTAAAGAATTATCAACATTAAAAACATTTTTGTTGTTGCCATGCAGAGAATATTTACATAACTAGATAACATATAAGCCATAGGTTTTGAAATGCATATGTAGCATTGTCGCCTCACAGTAAGACGCTGTCCTGTTCGATTCTCAGCTAAAGCATCTTCTATGTGAAGACATGCATAAATGGGCATACCTTCATTGAAGGTTGTGCATCAGGGCTGGCAACTCGGTGCGTAAAAATCTACTGCCAATCATTAGCGGACCGGAATTCCGCTGTGGCGACCCCTAAACGGGAAAAACCAAAAGATACAACATGACAGTATTTGTAATAAAGGACAGGATTACAGTATTTTAGAAGTTCATTACATTTATTGAAGACATGCAGTCATCTTTGCAGGCTTTACTCGTAAACTAAACAGAATGTCCAATCTATCATGTGTGGTCCATAACCCATGCAGCAATCCTTTAAGCAATTTATCTTGAGCTTGTTTCTTGTTTGCTGTTCATTTTTTACTTTGATCATGTTTTCCCCATGAAACAAGTAGATAGTTGTTGTCAGGCAGCAGGTCTTTTTTGGATAAGAAACAGTTTTACAAGTGGGGGTAATCGGTATCACAGAGATTTCTACTTTCAGCATGTTACTTGGTACTTTTATAAAGCTGAATATAAATTATAATTAGAACTGCATGGCAAGGAGAAGTGGTTTGAGTTGAGTACTGCTTGTTTTTTTATACTTGATTTTGACTGGCATTCCAGTAATGTATTTAAAAAATAATTTATTTTTTCATGCCTCATAACCTTTTTGTTTCCATCTAGATATTAAGTAAGCTGTTATGTAACCAATGCATTGAACTTTTTTTTTCTTCTCCACTTCATTTTGTCTTGATTGGACTCTCATTATAACTGTTTGGCACCCAGGGAAGTGTATTTAATTAAAGTCCCAGTATTTGTGGTTTTGAGCATAGTTCCACCCCTTTCTGGTGGGCCACACCCCTTCCCATTGGCCCCACCCAATCAGCTGTCTCCTGCAGCCCCCCTTTGATTTGAAATCACCAGCCGCCACTGCATAGTGGACAGAACATGCTGCCATAATAAATTCCTCTCAAAAAAGAATTCCTTTCTTCGGAAACAAACTCTCCCTTGATTGTAAACAAAGTACTTGCCTCACCCTCTTGAAACATAACTTGGATGACTGGATAGGTAACTGCAAATATATTTCCAGTCTCCACCCTCAATCTCCTAATGAAAAGGGGAAGCAAGTAATGGAAATGGCAGTTACTAGCCTACTAATGACCCAATCACTTGTTGAATAATAATCTATGAGCCTGTGAGAATGTAGCCTAGACTAAAAAGACAGTTACATAGTACGGAATGGACAAAGGACAGATAGGGGGGTATGCTGATGAAGTAGAAGGTGGGTTGTGAATTGGGGGATGAGTGGGTGATTATGGATTTGTCACTAAGGATGGAGAATCAGCAGTGTCTGCTAGGGGACCTGCAGTCAAAAATGTGTTTGTTTACAACAGAATGTTAACAGCAGCCCTGATTACAATGTATGCACCCAGCTTTGTCAGTTTTATATCTTTGTTGCCACATATTTAACATAGCTTTCCTCTGACCAGACCTTTCATCTCCTTAGACTTTCATAAATCTCGAGAGGAAGAAAATAAACATTTTATTATTGTTTGTAAGTGATAAGCATGAGTCTGCTATGAAAGGTAGTACCCACATTCACACTGCTGAAAAATTAAGGCCAGTATATAAATATAGGTGATGTGTTGATTAGGGTAAGACATTATGTGAATATTAGCTATACTATAGCTTTTGACATTCTAGTTACTACTTCAGTCTATTTTCCATTCTTCTTGGATTATTAAATGTGCATACATATGGGGAATGGTGGGCTACTAAGGTTATATATTTGTACTGGAAAAATAATAGGGCTGCAAGTAAAGTGAAGGTCCATCATTAGAGAAAAATACACCAAAGAAAAAATGATTCTGTTTGTGACAACTGTAAGAAGGCTTCAGCATCTAATTTTAACAAAAATAAGTATACAGTATGCAACAAGTTAAATAACTAAATAAAAATAAAATAGTAAAGACCAGCACTAAAAGATGGAAACACAAGAAAATGAAGGAATTATGATTTTTACGGGGTTTTGACTATCATTGCATGCTAAAGAAAAAGGCACCCAGTTGTACAGCTCCTGATAAGAGGTGACAGGCTAAACGCATCAGAGTGATAGGCTTTATGAGCTGTAAGTCATATGATACCAGAGTAAAGACGTTACTGTGACTAGATGAAGATCTGTGGCATGAGACGCAATAGTGAGTGTGATTCTTGATATATGTTTATTTATTGCTTTTGTTTGCTAGAAAAGTCCAACGGGGCACAAGTTCCATTTTCAGCTGAGGTCCAGGGAGAAATATTTCATTTTAGAGGATGAGTAGAAGGCAGTTATACAAGATTTATATATATACATAAACTAGTAATAATATGACAGTTGATCAAAAATAATACATGTACATACATACATGGACTAGTAATGATATGACAGTTAAAAATAATAAATGCACATACATAGAATAATAAAGGAACATGCATAGACTTGTAATAACATGACAGTTAATGAAACCATGACTGTTAAATGAAGAATACAGTAAAATATTAGCTAATATCAAGCTCATAAGAGTGTAGTTACATTCAAATGGAATCATCTGAAAATAGATATTGAGTAGGAGATAGTGAAGTAAGTATAGGAAGAAGATAGTTACAAATTATGAAGGAATACTGAGAAGGTCTAGGTGAAATATAGAGAGATAGTAGTGGAGAGGGGTAGATAGTTAGAGTGTAAAGAAGAAGCTGTATTATGATAGATAGATAGATAGATAGATAGATAGATAGATAGATAGATAGATAGATAGATAGATAGGTGGGCAGACAGATTATATCGTGATATATAAGTATTACTTGAAAACTTACCACATTTTTCTTTACAAAAATATATCTATGTAAGCCCTAAAAGAGGGTGGTATTTATTAACTGCTATATGAGGGGTTGTACCATCTAATTTTTAAAGTTTAGGTACTTTGTAAAGTATATAATTCCCTTAAAATATGTAACTGAGAAGAAAAAGTGAAGTACATGTAAAAATGAACAATTGTATATGAAATGTAGTACTCGGTCAGCCTTTTACCGGCTTCACTTCACTTTTAGTGCCATCTGTCTTCCTTCTCTTAACTTGGTTATTGCCTTTTACTCCATCTTAAAAGACCTTTACTAATATACCACCTGCATGTTTTTCTCTAACAGCAGCTACCTGGCTATATTTACAATCTTAGCTTTTTTTTTTTTCTTGTTTTCTTGTTTCATATATTGTAAATGCAGTGTAAACTCAATCACCATACATATCTTCTAGGATTGTACTTTTTCCAACTTAGAACTTTAATTCTTTTTTCTTGTATATTTTTAATTCAAGCATTGTTAAATTAATTTTGTTTACATACTCTTTACTGTTAAAAATTTAAATGTAAATGTTTGTGGAGCTTTTCTCCCCGGGCCTCCACTGAAAAAGGGCTGTCAGCTCAGCCGGATAAACCCAGTCAACAAATGTAAAATAAATAAATACATAACGCTGTTTGGGCTTTTTTAAAATGTTTGTCCCTAAAGCAATTATTTTCTTCCTTAAAGTGGAAAAGACTTTATGTGAATCACTACATGTACACACCAATAAATTCAAACCAGTCAGTGGGGTCTTATTTACATAGACAGTACCATTTCCAAACAATGAAATAACATGCTTATAAACATCATAAGATTCATGTATCTCAAATTCATACCTGCTGCTACTGCAGTGTACTGAAGATGTCTGTATGTGTTTCCAAAATGCACTCAGAAATGATTGAAGTTATGCAGGAGATAATTTAAGGGGCACAGTTACTTTCTGTACAAGCAGACTATTGTAGGCCTGCTTCCTATATCAGAATGTTATAAATTCAGAATGACAAGAAATTATCACATATCAGGGTTACAGCAGCATGATTGCTGATAAGATGAGGGTTTAGATTAGTTAACGGTTATTAAGACAAATCTATTGTAGAGCTGTTTTGGCTCATCTGTCCAGCAGATAATCTCATTTTGCAAGGAGCTTTGAGGGGGGTTAAGTAGCACAGGAGACTGCTCTTTAAAGTGACGAAGTGTCTGACCTAAGAAAAAGTACCCAGGTGCAGGCCTTTGGCCCTTTGCACAGGCATTTTTTACCTCAAGCCGTTTTTCTGTGTTCTGTTTCTCCTTTGTTTTCCACAGCTGTGCAAGATAAATCAGCCTTGCTTCTTCCAGCTGACAACAAAGAGAAACCTCACAAACAATGAAATAAGGAAGTGTTTTGGTGGAGTGCATGTCCACTACCACATGTGTATATATGTGTTTTTATTTGCTACATATTAGGTGGAGGTTGTCCCATGGAGACTGTGGAATATGTAAGTCCATATGCAGCTGCTGGCACAAAAAATGACAATGTGAAATTTAATTTGATTATGTAAGGATTCTGTAACAGTGAGAAACGACAACTTTCCCAATGTAAATGATGCCACATTTTGCCAGTGCATCAGTGATGTAGTAGAATTTGTAAACAGTGTGTGAAGACTGTGTTATTTTTTATAACAGAGAAAGCATGTATATTGCAAAGGATATGATAAAGTTAAATTATTAATATTTTTTGTCAAATTTTAAAAGTTATTTGAATCAGGCAGTCAACAAAGCAAGCTTTGTGATCTTGTTGAACACATGGAAAAGGATAGAAACATTTAAAGAAAAAATGTCTGTGTTAGAATTCTTTTTTGTTATTTTTACTAAACTGTACCATTTATTTAGAACATTTGAACTGTACAAGTTATTATGCTTTGAATGGTATAATGTAATGGTAAGGTCCAGAATACATATACAAATCAGCACACCAAACAGTGACATGCAACAACGGCAGTTATATTACAATCATGCATTCAGACACTAAATGAATATGCACATGCATTTCAAGTTGTGTTTATCTGTATGTGAGTGTGTAGTTGGGTATACAAGTAATTATCAGTGCACATTTGTGTACTTCTCCACATCTACCTGTGTGCATGTATACACATGACGTATCTAACTTTTATAGTTACATATAATCAAATTAATACTGGAATCCTTCTAAATCTCATGTAAAAGGGAATGGAAGAAATAACTTAAAATGATTTTTGTGGCATGATAATTCTATTCTTAAGACAAATAATGTTATTTTGTGGAAGAATACTGCTTCATAGGATACTAATTTACTAAAATGGTGTTTAAAGAAAGAAATTTATCAAATGATTTTCTGTATACAACTAGGTTTCAGTGAAATACTTCTATTTATTCAAAATAATTTGATCTTTACTGAGAAATTTACATGCAGAATGCTAAGCCTGTACAAATTTTACCAAAATAATTTGTCAATCAGTATCATAACAGTGTCTTCCTGTCTGCTAACAGGTGCAGTTACCTGTGTACTGTGTCAAAAATGTTAACTGGGTAAGCCCAATGGATATGTTGTCCTTTCTCAGGAGTGACTGAGGAGCAACTCCAGTGTACAAATGGAGGCTGTGGGACTCAAGAACAGGATGCTGCAGGATCTACGTCTAGCAACACATAGTCTAGCAATTTGCCACAAAGGTTTTAAGACTGTGTCCTTCAGTTATTCTGTCTGTCTACCAATCAATCTATTTGTACTTTCTCTCTATTGATCACTTTGTTCTCTGTCTATCTGCCTGTCTGAAAAAACTTCCCATAATGTGAGAATATCTACTGTCAAGCTGTCTCTCTAGCCATTCTCTCTCTCTCTCCCCCCTCTCTGTTGATCTCTCAATCTACCTCTCTAAAATAAGAGATCATTTCCCCCAAAGCTTTCCAAGATGATGAATCTCTGCTGTCAGTGTGTCTGTCTGTCTATCTCATCCTTTATCTCTACAAATTGCTCTCTTGACCTACTTGTCTGCTGCAAGTAGGACTGTTTCTGCCAAATGATTTCCAGAATAACAGAGTAACATTGACAAGCAAAGCTTCATATGTCCTTGCTGCCATGGAAACAGGCAGAAATGTACATTCCAGTTGATGGTTGTCTTTCCATTTTATATCATAGCGTGTCTGTAAGTATGCTTTAATGCAGCTAGATTTGTTATTGCTGTGTACATTCATTTTTCAAGGAAAATCTCTGTTGCTTGAATATGCAACAAAGTAACTAGAAAGGTGTGTAAACATAGTCTCAAAAATGAGCCCAACTGATGAAATTATAGAATAATGATCAGTACATTTTTGCCAACAACCCGATCCCAAATAAAAAAAAAGATCTTTAATGTTTGCTACATACAAAATTTACTCCAGTAAATTGTTAAACATATTGTCGCAACTGCATCTCACATAAAGAAAAATGTTATTTTAAAACTATACTACATATTCAATGATTATATTTTATAGCCTGTGAAGTATTAAAAATTAAAATGATAGGCTTTTAGATATTTATTTGTCAATAATGCAAGCAGTCAGTCTGTACTGAATGCATGTTCAAACAGCATGGTTTTCATGGTAGTGCGATGTGAAACACTGGAAATTATTGAAAGACTATGGACAACATTCAGGAAAATCAGTTATGCAATCAGAAAACATCAAAACCCCCCTAATACAGATATGGGTTGTCCCATGCTGAGGGTGTAGTAAAATAAGAATTTGCATAGGTGTCTCTGTATGCATCATACTGACCTGTTTAACAGATTAGCATTGTCTATGTGGTCATATGACAATATGTTGCTGAACTAGCTGTGTGCTCAACTTACTCATAAGAAGACACAGTAATGGTTATTACAATGGCTAATACTACATGCCATAAACAGTAAGAGAATCACCAAGTGGATTATGGCTCTGCTCAGTATCTCCTCCTCTACATACCATATGTTTGTTTCCTCTTAGGCTACTCCAGGACAATAAGCATCACTTATGAAATGATGGGTGATGTGGAGAAGTGTGAATAGACAATATGTTTAATATCTAACTCTACAGGAGATGGAAGGACTACTCCTGGACAATAAGCATCACTTATAACATAATGGGTGATGTGGAGAAGTGTGAATAGACAATATGTTTAATATCTAACTCTACAGGAGGTAGAAGGGCTACTCATGGACAATAAGCATCACTTATAACATAATGGGTGATGTGGAGAAGTGTGAATAGACAATATGTTTAATATCTAACTCTACAGGAGATGGAAGGGCTACTCCTGGACAATAAGCATCACTTATGAAATGATGGGTGATGTGGAGAAGTGTGAATAGACAATATGTTTAATATCTAACTCTACAGAAGAAAGGGCTACTCCTTGACAGTGAATATCACTTATAACATTACAGGAAGTGATGAAGAGTGTTTCTAGATGAAGAACTTCACATACAATTATACAGAAGCTGGGAGGGGTACTCCTGACCATAAGTTTCTCAAAACATTATAGGAAGTGAGGATGCATGTTCTGGGACAATGAGCTTCAGATATAGTGTTGAAAAGAATGGGAGATATATTCCTCGAGAATGAGCACTATTTATATCTCTAAGAGAGGTGTGAAGGGTAATCATGTTCAATAAGCACTGTCATTTATAACATCATGAGAAATACAGAAACGTTTCTAATGAAAAATATGCATCTTATATAATGTTACAGTTGATGGGAGAGAGTACTCATCACCAAGGAGTAATATTTAAAACATTGCGTCTGTTGGAAAAGTAGTCTTGAATAGTGAACATCACTTACAGCATTACCATGGATGGGAGGGGGTACTCCTGGACAATAAGTATGACTTATAATGCTATGGGAAATGGAAGGGGTAATCCTAACCACTGAGTGTCACTTGTAATGTTCTGGGAGGTGAGATGAGGTTTTTGTACAGAAGAAACATCAGATATAGCATTATATAAGGTGATGTGGTGCTTCTTGCTAACATCAGATATAACATTATATAAGGTGAGAGAGCGCGGCTTGATAATGAAACTCATTTGTTCTATGAGGTGGAAAGACTTGCTCTGCACATCAAGCATTACATAACGTTACACAGGATGGAGGAAGCTCTTGCATGACAAGCATCCTTTTTAAAATTTGGGTGGATGGAAGTGTCACATAACATTACATGGGATGGGGAAGCTCTTGCATGACAAGCATCCTTTTTAACATTTGGGTGGATGGAAGTGTTACATAACATTACACGGGATGGGGAAGGTCTTGCATGACAAGCATCCTTTTTAATATTTGAGCAGATGGAGGTGGTGCTGATGGACAATGAGTATGACTTGTAATGTTCCAAAAGGTGGAAGGTACTGCAGCTGGTTAGAGCATCACTTAGAATAGAAAGAAAGAGGATGGACTCATTGACAGTGGGCATCAGTTAGAACAATTAATGAAATGGGAGAGGGTATTCCTGGTATCACTTACAACATATTTATTTATTATTCATTTATTAACATTTTATTACCAGGAAAGTCTGACTGGGTAGAAGCCCATTTTCAGTGGAGGCCTGGGGAGAAAAGTCTAAAATTATTACAAAACATTTTAAAACAATAATTTTATAGCCTTCAAAAATAAAATAAAACATCTGCAGTTTAGACATAATATAAAAACTTTGGTTAAGAATTGATACAAGTTATATGACAAACATTTAATATTTAGAGAAAGTTTAGACAGTTTGCAGAGAAATTAAAGGTAAGTTAGTCTAACACAAACAAGGATTGTAATATGAAGTGAGGGAAAAACAGGCTTATAGTATATTTATAAAGTAAGGGAAGAGAATTTGATAGAAGTAAGGAAGTAAGTGAATAAGGGAGAGTAAGGAGGTGTAAGGAACAAAACGGTACTTGTTCACATTTAGGGATGTAGTTTACCTGGTTTTGAACAAGAACAGAGACAGATTGTAGCTATGAAGTCTTTCAGAGTGCTTTTGAAAGATGGGAGGGTATTGACTTGATGGATACAGGTAAGGAATTCCAGGCTTTAGCAACCTTGTACGAGTACAGACAATGCCCAGCAGAGTTGATAGGTATGTAGACAGACAGGAGTTTTTGGTCACTGGATTGCAATGAGTAATTGGAAACATAGTTGCATAGGTTTTTAGTGCTGGACAGGCAGACAAAGTATATGAAACCATGGAAGAGGTTTGATCTGTGAGAGAAACTGTTGCTACCCTTTTTTGATGATCACCGTACTAATAATATGCAGAATGAACATGCTGCCCCTGGCCATAACATAGTGCTAATGTATTCTAGCAATATTGGGGCAGTCTGTGGCATAACAAAGAAGAACTGGTCCATCTTAATGACTGATACGACACTTAAAGAACTTTTGGGTCCTTTGCCTAAATTTTCTTTTTGCAACAATGTTTTCGTTGAAATGACAATTATGCTATAGGCATTTTGACTCTGAAGTAGCCCAATCTGTTTGTGCAGGCACATTTCCTTGTAGATCTTGCAGTGCATGCAGCCACATTTGCGTTGGCAGTTTTATTCTACATACAGCTATGAATTATGAGTTTTTTAGAATTTTTTATGCTGATTGTAGGACAATGAATGTTGTCTACTAATGGAAGTGCTAGGCTTGCGAATGTTTTTATGTAAGGAAAATGAATCACCCTTTCAAAGACAGGATTTTAGAACACATTAATGATGTACGTAAAACTTGTAGCAAGAACCCTTTGGCGAGGCATGTGAATGACCATGAGGCTGATCATATTTTAGATTTTTAGTTTTAGAGGTTGTTCACCACCTTTCCTCTTTATACTGTCATTACTAATGATATTATAACCAGGAGGTATAACTTCAGAGTTGTTTATGCTGGGTTGTTCGGGTACTCCTGGATAATTATTTATAATTATTTATAACATGAAGTGAAGTAAGATTAGTGAGAACATTTAATGAAATGGGAGTGGGGGATTCCTGGTATCACTTCTGAGATATTATTCAGGTATTGCTGAATAATCACTTATAAAGTAAAATGAAATGCTAGAACATTAAGTATCCCTGGATATTGAAAATCTATAATAGAATTAGAGGAGGTTGGAAAGCTAATCTTGAACAAGCATAACTTATTATGGGAGATGGGAGGTGTGCTCCTTTACAGTGAGCATTAAATTATGATGTCAGAGGAAGTAGGATGTTTGCTGCTGAGCTATACTACTGTGATTATTCAGCTGGGGGTGAGGTCCTGTACAAACAGCATTAGGTTCCATATTATAGGAATGGCATGAGATTTTTAGCAGTGTGCATTACTGTGTCTAATATGCTGAAGCATAGTCCAAAAAAAAAGGGGAGCCCAGACAATAAGCATGTACTATACATGTTAGCGGTGGAAGGTGATATTTGTTGACAACCGACACCAAGTTATTTTCTTCTGGAGAACAAAGGGGAGTCAAACCCTAGATGAATGTTACTATACTAGAGAACTACATGGTTCATGTTTGTTCAGATTAAGGCACACCATTTTGTTTCTTGCAGGTGTGTGTGTGTGTGTGTGTGTGTGTGTGTGTGTGTGTGTGTGTGTGTGTGTGTGTGTGTGTGTGTGTGTGTGTGTGTGTGTGTGTCTTAACTGATTGGCAGCCTTACTTGAAGCAGTACTGAGTTTAACCTTTATTAATGTGCATGTAAAGCATTAGTTAGATGAATTCTTCAGCATTCTTATTCAGTGTTAAGGTGATAGTAGGTTTGATTTTCACAATTATTTAAATAGCCCAGTGGAGACAAATAACTCATTGAAAATCAATTTGTTCTTCTTACACAGCCCCAGAAATTAGCAGTTCCGGTAAATGAATTTTTTTCTTAATGTAAGTTGCATTTTTTTTTTTTTATGGGGAGAGGTTAAGTGTGGTCAGTAGCCCATTTATTTGTGATATGCCATGAACTGCAATGCAGTTTTTTGTGAAGGGAGGTTTAAGGCAGTGGCAGCTTCCCTTACTTATGTAATGAGTTGTGCTAGCTATGCACAGAGATGTCTTTAAATGGGCAGAACTGTGTTTGAGAATTTTCATGCTGATGTCACACTGAGGATGTTGTTTGCTATAGCACATCTCTGTGTGGCTTAATCTGAACAATGGTTCATAGGTAAGTATTTATCTAGCTACCCTTGTGAGCTATTTTAAGCCTAGCCAATTACCTTTTCAAAGGTAAGAATCAAAAGCTGTACCTTGTATTTATGAGGTAAGCACCTTAACCATTATCCCAAACCCCAGTTGCTGTATTCTGCTTGCGCACACTGTACTCTAATGATCTTGCAATGCATTCTTATCAAAGGTGGCTGCACCTGCTAAATTATGAGCTGTGGTCACCATTATCGTGGCAGAGAATGTATTAAAGCATTTGTGGCACAGACAGCCAGTGCCATGCCTTGATATCTGAAGGAGATCTTAATCATGTCATGCTGGTTGAGCTATGCCATGAAAAGAATTTTTGAAGATCTCACATTTATCACTGGGTTAGAAACAAAAACAAACAGTTGACAGTTTGTTTCATAAGCACGTTTATTTTGTTAATGTATTTATGCAACAGACAGCAATGTGGGTTTATGCAAAAAAGTTGTAATGAAACCATAAAATCAGAATAGCTGTGTGTATTTTCCATATTAACTCTGAATACCTTAACATTTTGTTTTTCTTTCCCTAAAGTAACTATTTTACTTTGCAGTGATGATGTCACAATATATTACAACAACAGATAAGAACAGTATGGCTTATTATTTATTAAATATGCTTTTGATCTTACAACTATACATACAGAAAGGTGATAGTCTGCCTCGTATGCCCAAGTGTATGAACAACACCCTACAGCTCATCCCCCCCCCCCTTGCCTGTACTCCCCATTTTCTAGGAATCGTATACCCTTTAAAGGCACTGATTTGTTTTGTACTATTCTACCTTAGACCTGGGCTCCCACCAATTTTAACTCACTTTTAATGGTTGTTTTCTAGTTCACTTTTAATATTGTAGAACATTATAATGTCCAAGCTGAATTGTGACCTTCAGTCTGTAATGCATGACTTCCTACACAGCTCATCTTTCTTCTTCAAATCAGTTCATATGTAATTCTAGTGAGTGGATCCAGTAATATTTCCCTTTTCTTTCTTATTTCCTAGGGAGAACAAGCCATTTTTTCTTCATATGACTTTACTACTATCCCTTTTACCTTTCTAATGACCTGTATCTGTACTTTCCTTAGCATTTTTATTTCCTTTTCCCCTGTATATTTCTAAAACTCTATGCAGTATTGTAACTGAGACCTTATAGGACACACACAAAATGGAGAATCATCTCCTTCTCTGTGGAACTTCTTGTCATGGTCCTTAGGCTAAAGTCCATAAGCGCTGCATGCAGTGTCTAAGTGGTCATCATGCTCCTGATTCCCATGTGCAGCTCCTTGATTTTCTCAGCTGGCAATTGTCAGTCTAAGATGATGGATTCTCAGATATCTCTTAAGAATGGTTCTGCATTTGTTGACCTACTGCTTGTCTTTTAACTATGTGTGGGAGTCTCCTAATGCTCATAAATTATCTATAGCAAATAACTCATTTATATGGTTGTTTAAAGATTTTCTTACTGCATATACCACTCAAACATATACATCTAACTATATGTTATTTCTTTTAAACAATTTTAGAAATGGTATTTATAAATTTCCAGCATACATGGCTTGGTTTTTTCCTTCCTTCTTTCCCCTATTTCCTTCACACAGGGAACTCTGTCCTCCTCTGATCTTCCAGAAATGTTGCTATTTAAGGATAAAAATTGAATATATTGGTTCCATATGATGGTAAATGAATTGAAGTCTATAGATAGTCTGATAGATGAGTTTGAATTAAATAAAAACTTATTGTTAGAAGCATGCAGACAGTTTCTTCTAAATAAATTTGATCTGATGTCACCCATAATTAAAGAAAATCTGGACCTAAATTATTAAATTACTTGATTTTGTCCACACAATATAAATTTCCTATTAAAGGCAAACTTTCACAAATATACAATATAATTATAAAAGAAACAAATAGCTACCCTGACAGCTACTGGAGCTATTTCTTCACAATTAATAATAATTAATCTAATGATAAGAAAATAATACTAGAATCAGCTAAACTGACCGCTTCTTCACTTAAATGGAGATTATTTGCATGGAAAGTTATGTACAGGGCATTTTTAACAACTCATATAATGAGTAAAATCAATAGCAAAGATATTTTTTGTTGGAGATGTAAAACAGAAAATAAGGTAGATTAGTCCCAGGTGTTTTTTGATTGTGCACCTCTAAAAAAATATTGGGACAGCATGAATAATTTTCTTCAGGCTTTATTTTCAGATAATTTTACACTTTCTAAATCTTTGGTTCTATTTAACACACCAATACCAATGTGTGTTAAAAAATTAAATATCCTCTGATTTGGTCTATACTAGCTGTAGTTAGAAAAGTTATAACAAGAAACTGGAAATCTGATAGCTCTCCCTCTTTTTCAGAATTTAAAAACATTATTACTGAAGTTTGTCACTTGGAATTATTGACCATTAATGCAAGATCCAGCAGAAAACTTATATAATATGTGGAATAAGTAAAAAAAAAATATTAGAAAAAAAGAGTCTGTTTTCTTATGAAATCATCAATGTACACCAAGGTTTATACAGTTTTTAATTCTGGACATCTATGTAAATACTTTAGTTATGTTATGTTTTGTTTAGTATTTTTTATTTTATTTTAAAGTTGAATACCTGTAAACATCATATCTAACTGCTTATACTTGAAACTCAGTAAATTTGTTTTCTAAAAAAAAAAAGATGTATGGGAATGGGGTCTATTACATAAGGTCAAAATACCAACTTTTAAAATGTTGAGACCACAATCCTGAATGTTTACAATGTTGATAACTTAAATTACCGACTGTCAAAATACCGCATTTCAGAAAACCGACTTTTAAAACACAGAAACAAATAATGTAGACATGTGACCATTTCCCTTCACCAGTGTAAGTGTAGAAATCCTAAGTAAACAAAATAGTGCAATTCATGGACTCAACTCTTCAATACGTGCACAGCTAACTCATCTGCGAAGTGAATCACTCAGTATTCCATCAGTACAGTTTCATGTACTCAGTTTTTCAACATGCACAGTAGTAACTCTAGTTCTGTAGGTATAGTTTTAAAAAAAATTGTACCCAGTAGTTGTGGAAGTGTGTACTGAATAATGTGGTTGCAAAAAAGTATTTGCCCTTTTCCCCACTGTAGTGGGATCTTGGAGTTGGTATATTTATGTTATGGGATCTGGAGAGTGCAGCCCCTCATGTAGTTGACTTTTAGATATTCTGGTTTGGAAAACAAAGGTTCGGAGATAGTTATGGAGATTGTGCAAGGTTTAGGAAGTGTGTTTGTAATTTGAATTATTTGTGAATGTGTTGATGATTTTTTTTATATTACGGTTTACGTTGTGATTTGAAGAGTGTGCGGTTTAGTGTTGAACCTTTCCAGCAGTATACAGTTTTGTTTTGTTTTTAGTACTTTTATGGTGAAGGGAATAACATGCAACGTGTGCACATTTTGATTCTGTGTTTTGAAAGTCAGCATTTTAAAGTTTCAGTATTCTGCAGTTTCGGAATTGTGGTCTCGGTATTGTGAAAGTCAGTATTTTAGGATTTCAGTAATATAAAGTGGGAGTTGGTGTTGTTGGTGGAGGAAATTTGGTGAGGGGAAAATGGTATTAGGGAAGATACATGTACATGCCCAGACATGCATATAATTAAAAATATAAATATGACTATAGACCAATAACCAGTTTATAGCAAAACGGGATGAGAAGGACTAGGAAATTAGATAAAGTTGTGACTTCAAGAATGTGGTTTGTGTGAACAGGAAGATTCAACAAAGTTTTGTATAATAAGTAAATAATTATAACTATTTCTGTATTGTGTATATAAGCTGTACATTTCAGTATGCATTTTATATATAATGTATATGCAAATAAAGGAAATGTGTTTGAATTTTAACATTGTATAATTAAGAATCCATCTCTTTTTGTTAGGGTAGGTGACTGCCAGTATGGTAACCAGTGGTGTTATGGACATGGATGCCTTTGCAGCAGTGATTTATTTATATGCTTAAGTCTGTGGAGCATGTAGAGTCCACTAATGATCACAACTTCAGGCTGACGTTTGTGAATAAAATTGAAAAAGATACTGATTTAGCTGACCCAGTGGAATTCTCTGCAAACTGGGATAATACTTCCCAGGCTTTGTTTTATATCAAGGAAAGGAGACCTAACAGGTGCAGCTACAGCACAAGGAAGTCCAGCTATAGTTGAGAAGAGCAAGGTATTAGAAGTGTCAGTTTCAATTATGGATACTCTTCAATAGAGACCGGGACTGCATTTGAGGAGATCATCAGAGATTTAGTGCTTTAAAGAGGGGAGCCCCTATGGACAATTATGTTTCCTTGAAGAATTTCTTGCAGCCACTGCAGAGGTAAATATCCTAGCATAGCAGTATTAATCAGTTCTAATTCAGAGCCTGTTTATGGTATCAGTCTGTTTCCTGTGCAAGTTTTAGTGACTATTTTGCATAACTCTGAAAGAAGAAAGTTGCGGTGCTCTGAAGGAATGTTGGCATTTATGGCTTATATTTAAATCTAAAATGGTATGGTCAAATGTGAGCAAGCAGCACTTGTTTTGCAAGAAGAAGACATCAGAAGGTCTCACTTGAAATACTAGAGAGTATTGTAATCTCTGAGCAAAATATTGAACAGATTTGGGTTTTGAACTGGGATGCAAAGGGTTAATTGATTTAAATATGAATGAGGGTTGTTTAGTGTACCTTGCAATTGGGTAGTTTTCTGCACTAGTTTCATTTTCCTGAAGTATTTTAAGAGAAATTGTTTGGATCTATTAAGATCATGGACTAGTTGTGCTCTCCGAGGCATTTTAAGATGAAATTGCATCTGTTATGTGCAGATTGTGCTAAGCAGAACACAAAGTGCTTAATTGCCCAAAAGAGTTTACTCAATGCACCAATAGAGAATATTTTGGCTGAACTGTTCTGCAAATAACAGGTTGTCTCCAGCTAAAAGAAGTTAATGAACTGGTAGATGGCAACATTCCCCCTCAAATTTCTGTAGAGAAGAACCTCTTGAAATATTGCCTTCTCAACAAGAAGATAATTTTGAACTTGAGATGCATGAAGAAGTTTGCTGTGTTAATGGTTTCTGAGAATGATGAAAGTGAAGAAGAGAGTTTAGATAACAGAGACTGAGGATCAGAAGAAGAACAGGACAGAGATAAGGAGGAAATTTTGGAACAAGCATGAAGATTTTTACATTGACTCATAATAGGCTGTAGTTGATAGTATGTGCCAGAGCACTGCAAAACATTTGTTTCGAATGAACAAAATTATGGGCTGGATTCATAAAGCTTACCAGTGTGTACACTTAGTGTAACATTTCTGAGTGAATAGAAAATACAAGTATTGTGGTAGGCCTGTTCTTAAATTCAGGAAGTGTGCCCAAGGTACACACATAGTGTATACTTTCTGGTAAAGATTTTCACGAAGTGGCCATGAAAGTCGGAATCCACTATGGAATGTGTAACAACTGTCCTGCTCAATCACCTAGCTCTGAAAATGAATGGCACTGGAGCATCAGGCCCATATCTCACTGGTGCTGGGAGCCGAGGGGGCTACCCTGTAATGAGTAGGAGGGCTGTCGCAGTGGCACTGAAGCCCAGGGTGAGGGCCCAGGTGGAGCTACTGTGGGTGCAGATCTTGGTGTTAGCAGGAAATATTCAAACGAGAGCTGTGAAGTCCAAAGTAGAGAAGGGTTCTATGTGAACAGCAATTGAACATGGGTCAGTCGGTCCTGAGAGATAGACGAGTGCCATTCCAAAGGGATGGGTGATGGCCTCTGTCACCCTTGGCTGATTGAAAGGGAGTCGGATTCAGATCCCCGAATCTGGAGAGGCAGAAATGGGCACCTAAAT
This sequence comes from Protopterus annectens, assembly GCF_019279795.1. Taxonomy (NCBI): domain Eukaryota; kingdom Metazoa; phylum Chordata; order Ceratodontiformes; family Protopteridae; genus Protopterus; species Protopterus annectens. The sequence continues at coordinate 480,427,347 of NC_056750.1, forward strand.
CAGTGATGAAAATGATCCTGGAGAAGCCAGCAAGGGCCCCTGGGAGAGTTCTCTTTTCTTTGCAAAGGACAGAGCACCCTGGAATGGGATTGTCCTGAAAGCGCTCATGCACTGGAAAGTGTCGGGTTCTGGTGACGTCACGTGAGCTTTTGCTGGCCCTTGAAAATCTAGGGGAGAGGGTGTGAGTCTTACACTGGGTCGTGCCCATACCCACAACAGGTCTCCAAGGTGAACAGCTTTTGGCATGTTAGAATAATGCAGATAAGGGAAGTCAGCAAGCCAGATCCATAACTTTGGGATGAGGACTAAAAAATGTTGGATGCCACATTTGTAATCCAAGCCAGATAGCTAAAAAGAAGAAACCAGCAGAACTTTTAAAGATTTATTTCATTAGCGCTTTCATTCACAAAATATGTGAACTCCTTCAGACAAAAAATACTCGCATTAAAATTTAAATAAAACTAGCACAATTACATCATATCCTTTCCTCTGAGCCTTCATAAGTTTTAAAGGTATATATGCCAATTTAAATCCACACAAAACTATGTATAAAAAACAGCCACAATCAACTGTAAAAAAAAAAAAAAACCTTCAAAGGGAGTCTATATTAAAAATATATAAGAACAATAGAAAACATACCTGCATATGTATGCAAGCAACCCACTGTATATGAATGTACATAAAAATGTCTAAGTACATACCCAATAAGAGGTATGTGAGTAAGATATATAGAAAACCCACATACTCGAATGCTTTTTTGCATTTCAAGAGCTCACACCCCATTCACCAAAAGAAGGCAATCATTAAAGGACAACTTATAAGGGTGGCTAGGATGTCCTCTTTGGAAACTACCTTTCATGAAGAATGTAATTTATTTAGAAATATGTTTCTGAAGAGGACTTATCCCCCTCACCTAGTAGACCAGGTTATAGCTGAAGTCACTATCAAGAGAGAAGTGGGGGTTTTTAAACCTATCTTGTATGCAGGGCAAAGGAGACTACCTATGGCCATGTCTGATAATGGTATTACTAGTTTGAATGTAGAACAGAGTGCCAACAAAACTGACTTTACTACTACTTTTTCTATTGATGGTCAAGCCTTTTTTAAGAGGTTTTTAAGAGAGGTTGGACCTTAATGATGGATTTGGAAAGACCCAAAGATTTGTATATCCCAAGTGGTAGAATGTATAAATGTGAGAGATGCACAAGTTTTAAATTTATTGACACCACCAATAGGTTTAATATCAGTAACACTAATTATACAATGACCCCCATTAATATTCCAAAATGTGCACGCTGATTTGCCAGCGTGCCCATTGTAAATCCCACAATATACCAACGGAAAAAGGTGAAGTTGCCTCGACTTTTTTCTGTTGGTATAAAGTGCTCAAAACATTTTTTTTAACGAACAAAAAAATAAAAAGTAAAAACGGAGCAACAGAGACTTTCTTTTCTCCATTGCTTCCATTTCAAAGCAGTGATGTACTGGGCATGCATGGGACGCAAGTCCCATATGCATGCTCAATACATCAAAACAGGAAGCAGTGTACCACAACCAGTGGAAGAACAGTAATACATCGTTATACAAAGACATTATTTAAGAAAAGTAAGTATTTTTTTTCCTAAATAATGTCATTGTATAATAGCAATAACCAACTCCATGGTTGTGGTATATTGAAATTTACCCACGGTTAACTTTATTTAATCACACCAACCATGGGAAATCTTCAGTATACCACACCACATCGTCGGTTATTGTTTAAATACACCATCCATGGGAAATATAACTGTGACACCACTGGTGTTGTTTACTTGGCTAGGTGCCAATTATATTGTGGTTTCTACATAGGAAAAACTGAGAGACACATGAGGTAGCACATTTACGAACACCAGTATGAAATAGCGAAGTCAAACTTAAACAATGCACTAGCCAGGAACACTGTCACAAACCCAGGACATACATTTTTATTCTTGGTCATTGAGCAAGTAAAGAAGGATGTAAGGGGTGGCCCTCGGTCATTGGCGTTAGAGGAAAGGAAATGTTTGTGGCAGTTCAAACTCAATGCTTGTGTTCATCCTGGCTTGAACGATCACAGTAATTTAAAATGTAATTTGAAATAAAATCATTTGACAGGTGATTTTTTTTGTACATAATTTATTTTTACATACATTCATATACAGTGGTTTGCTTGCATACATATGCAGGTATGTTTTCTATTATTCATATATATTTTTTAATATAGACTCCCTTTGAAGGGTTTGTTTTTTTTTTACAGTTGATTGTGGCTGTTCTTTATACATGGTTTTGTGTGTATTTATAAGTTGGCATATATACCTTTAAAACTTAGGAAGGCTCAGAGGAAAGGATGTGCTGTAATTGTACTAGTTTTATTTAAATTTTAATGAAACAAGTATTTTTTGCCTGAAGATGTTCACATATTTTGTGAATGAAAGCACTAACAAAATAAGTCTTTAAAAGTTCTGCTGGTTTCTTCTTTTTAGCCATCTGGCTTGGATTACAGTTCTGCAGTTTGTTTTGCTTCTTAGTTTTTTCTGGATGCCACATTTACAAAGGATGGTTTTGAATGGGGGGAGGGCATCGTGTTAATGGATTGAGAAGGAATTCTTTGGAAACAGACAAAAAGAGTGAATTTGCTCTTGGTTAAACACAAATCCCAAATAAAGACTATGACCCTTAACAGTAAATTGTCTTTGGAGATTCATGTCCCATATCTTGTTTGTTGTGAATTATTTGTAAGTTTAATGGAGAAATAAATGTGGATTTTATGGACTATTTATCTGAGTAACATGATAGTATTTTGCACAGAACATTTTTGTAGATGAATTAGCAGATTAGGGTAGGTGATAAAATTGTTTCATCCTTAATAAATATATGTAAAGACTGTATTACTCATGGCTAACGATGACAAGGCCCCTGTAGTGGATGCAATGAGAGATGTTCAGTTGGTGTGTGAGCTAAGTCTTCTTTTGTTTGCATCATGTATACCTTTTATTATACAAAGTGTCAATTGGAAATAAATCTCTTTGATTAAGGATGAATTTCCATCTACTTAATCAAATGTTGGTAATACTTTTCTTGTCTGCCAAGAAATGGTTTGGTTTTATCTTCTAATTGTAAGTTATTCTTCAATTTACCTCTAGGTGAGGAATGAGTTCTGTTTTATTAGGGAGAAAGGATCTTGATGACTTGCAGATAATGCAGCAAAAGTCACCAGAAAAAAAGATATGTAACTATTTGATTGAAACAGTCATACATTTTTAGCATGTCTAAGGGTGAAGCAGTTTTGTGACATATTATTGAAATTCAAAAAGTTGTATAAACAGCCCATTTCTGACATGCATTTGAATATTATCTGCTATAGTATGAAAGGAGACTCACCAATACCTGATGATGAAATCTTGTTTGGAGAGTTTGTGTGCCATATTGCCACTTTGTACTTTATAGTAAACAGTTGTGGTTTTCATTTATATGAACAAATACAAATCAGGTTTGCTCATACTTGTAAACATGAGTTTGCTAATTTGTACATAGGATTTTTTATTTTTTTTTTTTTTGCAAAACACTTTTAAAGCCCTTACTGTGATACAGAGATGTCTCAGTCTGAGGTAAAATTGTAGAAAACAATAGAGTGAAAATCATGAATATAGAGTATAACAGAGCTGCAGAGGTAAGCAGAGCTGTATAGAACTGGGAATTGAACTTCCAGAAAAAATAAGAGCGAACAGTGATGTGATTGCATGTTATAAGATTCTGTGACCAAGAAGGAAAATAATAATTCTGTAGTTTAAAACAGATGTCCTGAATAAAACTGATATAAGGTATACAATTAGAAAGCACTATTCAGACATTCTTGACATTTAAAAAATAAAAAAGCTCTTGGTGTCTGAATTGGGAGTGGACAGATATCAAAATCATGAATAAAACTATATAATTTGTTAAATCATGCAAAAGTACCTTCTATAATGACCTCTGAAAGGCATTTTATCAGTGTGAGGAAATGGGACATTAAAATTAATTGTAATAAAAGACAATATGAAGCACTTGGAGAATAATTTTGTAAAGATTTACGCTGGATAATTATACAAATGCCAGCCAGTATAGTATTGTTGGGCAGACAGTAAAAACAAAAAAAAAACAATGAAATGCACAGCAGGAAAAGTGAGAAGCAGGTGCACATATTTAAATTATTAGAGCAGGGAAAGTGACACACATATATCAGAGATATATTGAGAAGAAGAGAGGAGTTTTAAGATTTTTAGATATCTAAAAGAGAGGCAAACATAGTAGATGTTATTAGATATGATCTAACTGTAAGAAGGAGAAATGTGGACTGATATAAGTAAAAGGAAAAGAGAAATCCTGCATGTAAGATGGAGGGTCTATAAATGAAAGACTACAAATGTGGAATCTTAAATTAAAGAAACAAAAATCCATCCATCCATCCATACCCACCCAACCCCTTTCTCCCATTTTTGCACATGGGGGTGAGGTGTAACTTCAACAGCTGCAATCATTTCAAGCCAAGGTTTACACTGTAGCGTGACTTGCCATGCCATGGAATGGTATTGCAAAAAAAAAAATGAGATATGTAAAAATGTTATTTTTAAACTAATAGTTTTAGAAATTAAGTAAACTTGGATTTATTTTGACTGGTTTGAAGGAAAAGAAGCTGATATAGTTTGTCTACAAAATGTAAGTTTTCTTGAACAGATGAGAAGGAAAGAAAATTCAAGTTGAATGAGAATGGAGAATACCTTAATCCAAGTTGAATGAGAATGGAGAATACCTTAATCCTTTGTCAATCAAGATTGTCCTGGGCTCGGATATATTTAACAGCAACGTTTGAGATTAAATTATTGCATGTAACTGTTACAGAGATAGAACTACTTTCTGTCACTTATGGATACAAAAGTCATGTATGGATCTATTATATAATAATAACTATGCACTTACAAGAAACAGGACTGAAATGTTTAGAAAAATGTAATCATTTTTGCAAAATGTTGACACAATATGCTTGTCAAGAGACATTTAATACACATTTATTAAACCGAAAAGGAAGAAGGAACTAGCTGTGAGTTTTTAGAGTGTTTATAAATAGAAAAAATAACACTTGCAGACAGTGATGATATAAATATGAAGACATGGATATGAGCATTTATGTTGTTTATCTTTTATTTTTTTTTCTGAAGTAAGAACCTTGTATGTATTATTTTTGGACCACAGGACCTTGACTTTTTTAGTGAAATATATGAATTTTTAAGGTTTCAAGTGAAAAGATGATACATATTTTAGTAATAATAAAAGAAGAGGACTGGATTTATTAAGAATTGACAAAAGGCATGCACATTTTTAATAGCTGCCCTAGTAAGCAGACGGCAATTGAGAAGATCAAGGAGGAATATAAGATCCTGGTTGCAGTAATTAGTAGAAAAGAATTTAAAGCTTCTCAGTAGTCCCCTGGATTGCAAGCCTAGTAACTACCTGTTTTATAAAGAGAAGTTTTATAAAATAATTATGGAAAAAAAAATGAAGGGACAGCTAGCAAAAAGTCAAAAGGGGAAAGATATTATCACTTCTCAGGGAAAAAAACTGAGAAATTAGATGATAGGAGGGGTATTTCATAGGTTCAAAGGAAATTATGATTCATGAGCAAAAATAATCAAGTCAATGGCAGGAAAGTGCATAGCAAAGTAGTTTAGGAATTATTACTCAGAGTTAGTTAAGAGATAGATTGTTAGACCAGACCAGTAGAAACAGAAGATATTTACTAAGATGAAAGCAAATAGGCCCTGAAAAAGATTACATCTAATCTAAGACTCCTTTAGGGGTTTAACATAGTATTTTTGTAGTATACTATATGACTGTCAGAAACTTGAGTGTTTAATGAGTGGTTTCTTGCTCAGAATCTATATGAGAATTTAGTGGAAGAGGTTTTTACATTTATTTGGAAAGGTAAGGGTGGGAAAATGGACAGTAACTGAAAGCCTCTTACTATATTAAATGGCAGTTATAATCTTATAATGTAACCTAAAGTGGCTTAAAAAAATGTCTAAGCTTGTTTCCTGCTTTCCTGTAACTAGTCTAGTCCAAATACAGGTTTGCTGTAACCAGGACTATTTGTTAGCTTCTGAGTCCCCAAAGCCTTTCTGTGTTGGAGGGAAGCATTCTAGCTTATCAGTGGGAGTGGTAAGCACTAGGTAGCCTATTTACCACAAGAGTGGTTGCTGGCCCAGAAATTGTAGTTTATTGCCCATTTGGGCAGTTGTTCCATCTCTTTCAACATACTGGTTTAAAAGCCCGTGTTTGCACTTGTTTCCTATCTTTCCTGTGACTAGTCTAGTCCAGATACAGATTTGCTGTATCCACGACTTGTTGTAAGCTCCTGATCCCCCCGAAACCTTTCTGTGTTGGAGGGAAGCATTCTAGCTTATCAGTGGGAGTGGTAAGCACTAGGTAGCCTATCTACCACAAGATCCAGGTACAGATTATTAGTTTTAGCACTTGAATTTGCTTATTCATGCTCAGCACTTGTTCAGAACTTATTGTTAGCACTAAATAAGCTATAAATTACTACATCACTCAACTTGTCTAGAGGAAGGTAGTTTTTTATTCAGGCATGTCCAAGGGTCAGCTCTCAGTGTTCTCTCCTGTTTATCTGATGAATCTGGGCATCTTGGGGCAATGTAGCAGTTGCCTTATGTACACAGACAACCCTCTCCTCCTACCACCCAACACCACGACCTGTGAGAGATGCACTTGTCTAGTCAAACTGGAGGTAAAGCTCTCTCCAACCAAGACTGAACTTGACAGTCAAGAGGAGAAGGTAAATACTTGCACCACACCACACTCATCACATAGTCCCACTAAACCTACACCACCAATATCCACACATTGAAACACAAAAACATTTGCAGAGGCTCTCAATAATAATCTTCTCAAGCAACAGAGACCTCCAAAGCAGAAATGCAAGCAACCTCCACCCAGACACAACCCAAATGACACATAGCCCACAGACTCAGTGTGCCAATAAACCACAGCCCATAAGGCAAAACAATGTACCCAACACACTGGTCATAGGTAACTCTATAGTCAGGCACACTGATGTCCCACTCACCAGGCTAAACAAGGAGAAAGTTACTGTCAGCTGCCTGTCGGGTGCCAGGATCCGCCACGTAACCCACACACTCAGGACACTCCACAACAAGTACAAATATGACTCTGTCATTTTCCATATTGGTGTGAATGACCTGAGATGTACCTCCCTGGACTACATCCAAAGAGACATGGAAGAGGCCTCTGATCTTGTAGCCCAGGCAGGTATGACCCTAGCCCTGAGTAGCATCCTGCCATTGGCCAGAATGATACCGCACTACAAGGACAAAATGATTGACTTCAACAATTGGCTAAGCTTCTGGTGTCATTCTAAGGCGATCCAGTATCTGTCTGCCTGGGGTGACATGGATGACAGACCACGATGCTTTGCCAGAGATGACCTGCACCTGTCGCCCCTGGGATTCCTGATACTGGCTAAGGGTCTTGCCGGCCATATAGTGCCTTTTTTAGACAAGGCTCAAATGACAAATTCACCACCATAACAGGAACAGGCAAGCAAAAACTGTGGGTAATGCTACTCAATGCTAGAAGTCTAAATCTCAAAATGCAGCCACTCGAGGCACTCCTTAAAATGGAGAACATCGATATCTGTGCAGTGACTGAGACCTGGTTCAAGGCTCTAGAGACCACTCCTGCATTACCAGGCTATAACTCATACCACACTTTTCGGGCCATGTAACCTGGACCAGAACACCAAAGGTGGAGGTGTGTCCATATTCATTAAGGATATCCACACCGCCAGGCTAATTGCGCAGCATAATGCATCCGAGGTTATCCAAGTGCAACTAATTCTGGGCAAAACTGCAATCCAAATTATAGCTTGCTACAGATCCCCCACCATGCCCCAGGATTCCCACTCCTCTTTTCTTGATATACTGGAAAATATTACGGTTCAACTAAACACCCTAATAATGGGCGATTTCAACTACCCCACCATTAACTGGGAAAACTACTCATGTACCTACTCTTTCGCTCAACACTTTCTGGAATTTGTAAATTCCAATGCCCTGGATCAACTTATCCATACCCCCACCAGGGGCAACAATATCCTAGACCTAGTCATTACCAACATGAGTGACCGGTGTTCAACACCTGAAGTCAACTCCTTGTTGGTCAGATCCGACCATAAGCTAATTACCCTAGATATCCGCATCCCGCCCCCACCCACCATTAAAGAAACCACGTTAAAAATTCCTTTAAAGCCAACTTCATGCTTCTTAAGACAGAAGTGGCAAACTTCATGACACCCATGCAGATGGACAATACAGTTACGACTGCTGAATCCTACACAAATGCACTCTATAAGCACTTACACGAGTGCATGGATTGTGCTATCCCAAACAGAACCAAGATGCTATCCTCCAAAAAAAGGAAGCCAATTTGGTGGTACCCTGCCTTAAACAAACTCTACAACAGAAGGAAGAAACTGTTGTAAATGAGAGTATAATCCCATGAGTAGAGGAGCTCCCTGGTCAGCCTAAGTAAGAAGCTGAGATCCATTATAAGTAAAAAGCTGAGATCCGTTATAAGATCCTCCAAAGCTAGCTACAAAAATAAAATTGCCACTGATTCTAAGGGCAACCATAAAGCATTCTATAGCTATGTCAAGAATCTCAATGGCAACACCCAGATCTGAGATGGAGTTACAGCACAATGGCATGAAAATGACAGAACCAACTGATATTGCCAGCATCCTGGCAGATAGGTTCAGTGCTAACTTTGCCCCCCTCTCACCCCTTAAAGAGCCCATATCTATACAGGAAGAATGCAGAGTCTCTGTAATCACATCTATACAGGTAAAAGCTGCACTGTCTAAAACCAAAAACGCAGCATCCATGGGACGGACAACATCCCAGGCTGTGTTTTACATGAACTTCAGAAAGAACTGGCTCCCCACCTAAGCACCATGTTCAATCATAGTCTCACATCAGGCTCTGTGCCCACTGAATGGTGCGCAGCAACAGTTATCCCACTCCACAAAGGTGGAGGCATCACTGATCCTGGGAACTATCACCCTATTAGCCTGACGAGCCTGGTCTGCAAGGCCATGGAACGTATCATCATAAGAACTCATAAATAAAGACATGGTAACCTCCAAACTCAGGACCCCACCCCATTTGGGTTTCTGAAAGGCAGATCATGCCTTCTGAATCTGATCGACTTCTTTGAGGCAGTCACCAAAGCCGTAGATGAGGGTAAGGTGGTTCACACAGCCTATCTTGACCTCGCCAAGGCTTTCAACACCATCCCCCATTCTGGAATTATAGCTAAACTCACTAAATTAGGTATAAATCCCTATGTCACAAGATGGGCTGCCAACTGGCTCACTGACAGAACCCACACTGTAAAAGTTGCAGACTCCAAATCTGACTTCAAACCAGTGACATGTGGATTACCACAGGGTTCAGTCCTGGGATCTCTCCTGTTTGGTATCTACTTCTCTGAAGAACAGGCTAACATAGAAGGCCTCTGGCTAATGAAGTTTACAGATGACTGCAAACTAGGAGCCATAGTCGAGTCCCCAAATGATGTGAACATCCTACAAAAGGGCCTCACTGAGTCAGATGCCTGGTGTCAGAGGCATGGCCTCAAGCTCAGTGCCAAAAAGTGCATTGTCATCCCCTTTGGTAAAAACTCTGTACCCATGAACTACCACATAAACAGCAGTCTACTTAACGCTGAATGTGTGATGAGACCTTGGGACCCAGGTAGACAGTAGTCTCTCCTTTGATAATCACATTGCCACAGTAGTCAGGAAATCCTTTTCTGTGGCACACCTCATCACAAAAGGGTTCTCATCCAGGAAAAAAGAGGTCATTGTTCCCCTCTACTCGACACTCATTAAACCCATTATAGAGTACAACACCCCTTTTGGAATGTACCTCACAAGACATCTTCAGCAGCTGGAAAGGCCACAGAAGTACCTCACAAAGAGGATTACTGGCCTCAAACAGATGCCCTACACTGACCGTCTCAAAAAACTCCAGCTTTACTCTGTAGCATATCGCCTACTCTGAGGAGATCTCTGCCAAACATATAAAGCTATGTTAAACCCAGAGATGTTGGACATGCTACACCTAAAGAAATCCCAATCCCTCTGAGCTACACGCTCTAGGGACCTAAACCTTGTCACCACAAAAAACAGGAAATGCTGGATGGATAGATTCCTGTCCCAGAGACTTCCAATACTCTGGAACAAGGTACCCATGTATGTCAAGCAAAGTTCCTTATTAGCTCTCTTCAAGAAAAATCTTGATGAGTGGATAGGAAATAGGCAATACACCCCGGGGATCACTTCTGTGGCTCTGCTTGACAGGGGAACAGGAAATTAACTTTCCTGGGTGGCGTAAGCCAGGGAACCTTGTTGGCTAGGCTTACTTAGGCCCTTGGGCCAATAGCCTAGTACCTTCCTATGAACCTATAAATATATTTATTTATTTATTATTTTACATTTGTTTACCGGGAAAGTCCGACTGGACAACAAGTCCATTTTCAGTGGAGGCCCGGGGAGAAAAACTCCAAGACATGCAATGAGTGAGAAAAAAAATTTAAAATTTTACAACTAGAAAGCTGCTAACAAACTTAACAATTTACATAAAGTTTCAAAAGTGATCAATAATAAATGTCACATAGCAGTTATAAAAAGAAAACAAATTACAATTGATGGAATTTTAAACAGGATAGAAAAAACAGACTAGTAGCTTAGGTTACTATTGGAGAGTACTGAAATTGTATAGGCAGATCTGTTTGAGCTGATTACTTTGTATACAGGCTTTACAAGATTGGCCAATAGATGTAAGCGTGACCTACAATGACTGTTAAATGAGAAATGTATAGAGAGAGAGAGAGTGGAAGAAACTAGAAGGAATTACTTTTAGATAGTATATAGTGAGGTTGCAAGGTTGAAGCTAGATGGAATGTTAAGGAAAGTGCGTAAAGTGAAAGTAGACGTGACTAGAAGTATTTATGTTTAGAAAGTATGTATCTAGTTTGGTGCGAGTTAGATGGTGACTTGGCTTATTCTAATTTAGTCATTTTTAGCCAGGTTCAGTACATGGGCAGATCCATGTAGCAGATAGGTCGGCTTTTAGTAGTTTTTTGAATTGCACTGTATTAGCGTTAGATTTAATGTCTAGTGGAAGGCTATTCCAAGCTTTGGTGACATTACAGGAGCAGAGGGATTCTCCAGTGTGATGTTTACTTTTTGTTATTTCTAATAGAGCATTGTTGAAGGGTCTGTTTAATAGAGTAGTGTGTTAGTAAGTTCTTTAGGGCTGTTTGTTTTTTTTCTGGGTGGTTTATAATATGGTGGGACATTTTGAGCTGATTGTATTTTAGCAATGAGGGGAATTCAAGCCATGAAACATTCTGGCAGCGGTGGGATCTTCAGTTATCACCTATTTTCGAATTTTGCTTTTTTATTATAACAGGTTTCTAGTTTTGTCATATTGGTCTTTCTTAGATTGATGAGGCTCGGGGATGCATCAAGTAAAGTTGAGGTAAGGTGGGTTCTAGCAATAGTACCTTTGGTATCAGCTGTGAGATAGTGTTTGCTGCTGTACAGGCACCCTAGCTTTTTATGGACTTTTTTTATGGACTGGGCAATATGAGTGTCAAATAGCATATTCTGGTCAATAGTATCCCCTAATAACTTGGTACTGGAAACTGGAGTTATGATGATGTTATTGACTGAGGTGATTTTGAATGCAGGGGGATATCAAGAGCTTTAGTAGGGTGAAACAGGATTAGTTTAGTTTTTCAGGGGTTTAAAATTAGTTGAGTATTAGTTAGCCAAGCTTCTACAGCTGCAAATGACTGTTGAGTTATTTGTTCTAGTTGCTGAAGGGTAGGAGCGGCACATATATGGGTTAAATCTTTTGCGTACTGTATGAGTGTGGTATCTTTTGTAGCTGTATGGAGTTTGTTTGTGAAGATTGCGAAGAGGAGTGGGCCAAGGATAGAAGCTTGTGGGACTCCCAAGGTTACAGGAAGAAGAGGGGAGAGGTTTAATTGCCATAATACTGCTTGTTGTTGGCCATCCAGATAGTCTTGAAACCACACTATCACTGGCTGAGGCTTAGACCAGCTAGGGCATTTAAGAGTTTGGAATGGGATACAGTGTTAAATGCCTTTGACAGATCAAGGAAAGTTGAGGAGACTAGATTACCTTCACTGTGGAGTTGGTTAATGGTATTGGTAAAACTCAGAAGTAGTGAGTTGGTCGGAATTCATGTTGTGTGGGAGTAAGTAGATTGTGAACAGATATTCTAGCAGTTGTGTATGAATGCATTTTTCCAAGATTTTTGAAAGGGGAGACAGTACGACTATGGGACAATAGTTAGTCTGTGGATACCGCCTTTGTGAAGTGGAATTATGTGTACTATTTTCCAGAGTTTGCGATAGAGCGGTTAATTAGGATGGCAACGTGGACTGAGATGGCATCGGCTGCTAATTTCAGGTAGGTTATCTGCAACCAGTGTAGTTGGCTTGAATTTTTTAAGATATTTTTTGTTACAGTAGCAGTAGGGACTGGTTGGAAATGAAAGCTGTTGAGATTGAGAATTGGTAGGGGTAAAAGGGGGATGAGAGAGAAGCTAGTATTTATAAGGTTTAGAATGGATTCAGTAAAGTATTTGTTATTCTGGTTTGGAAAATTATCTTTGGTATTGGATAAGTTTGGGGGTGGGGTCGTGGTTTGGCCTGGTTGCAGTATTTTATTAATGGTGGACCAAAGCCTTTGGAGATTTTTCTGATGTTTTATCTGGATGTTGTTATAGTAGTCTTTTTTTGGCCTGCCTGATCTGTTTTTTGGCTGAGTTCCTGAGTTGTAGGTATTTTTGGCAGTTTACGGCGGATTTCTCCTTCGCCCATTTATCCCAGGCTTTATCTCTAATTTTTAGTAGTGATCTGGTTGACTTACTAAATCAGGGAGTATAGTTGGGTTTAATCCGTAAGGTTCTGGAAGGAGCTAGTTTATTTTGGATGCTGATGAAGGTGATGTTAAAGTAATGTACTGCTTCATCTAGAGGGAGATAGATAACTGGTTTCCATTTGTAATTAAGTAAGGTTGTAAAATCTAGAGCACTGAAGTTTTTGGTATTACAGATTTGATGGTATTTTGGGATTTTAGAGGGGTTTATTAGTTGTCTGAGAAGAGAAGTAGGGAGGTGATCACTAAGAATGTTGAGTAGACAGCCAGAGGTCTGTGTGGTATTGGGATGGTTATTTAAGATTCAGTCTAGTACTGACTCTTTGTTTTATATCATTTCTAGTAGGGGTTTTGATTAGTTGTGAGTAGCCATGGAGATTGATGCGGCTTGTAGAGGAAGATGTGTTACAGGTGTTCCAATCTATGTCAAAGTCCCCTTCTACGATAGTTTCATGAGGGAATGTGATAGATGACCATTATAATATATGTTCCATTGTAGTGATACTCTGGCTAGGTGAGATGTAGATGCCTATGATATTTATATTTTTTTGTGTTAAGATTGAGTTTGGTTAGTATTAGTTCAGCGTTTTGGAAAGTGGGGGTATCTATGTTCAGCAGGTCTAGAGAAAGGCTATTTTAGAATAGGATGGCTAGTCTCCTGTCTTTTTTTTCCTGTCTATCTTTTATATATATATATATATATATATATATATATATATATATATATATATATATATATAAACCAGGGGGTGTTATTTCATTGTCATTGACGTCTGGTTTTAGCCAGTTTTCAGTTAGCAGGACAATGTCTGGATGGTAGAGAGTTAGGGTAGCATGGAGTTCATGTATTTTGTTAAGGATACTTCTAAGGTTGATGTTTTAGGAGGTCTGAATTTTTCCTTCTGAGATAGGGTGGGGGGTGGATTTGATAGGGTTGGTTGGGTGGATTGTGAGTCCGAGGTTGGGACGAATATCTCCACTGTGTACTAGTCTCATTGTTATTAGATGCAGCATTTTTATGTTTATGCATGGTCTTATCATATTTTAGAAATATCTGTGGCATTGGGTGGATAACTAGGATAATGAATTTTGCTAGTGAGGTAGGGGTAGTGTTGTAAATAGAGTGTGCTATTGGAATGGAGGGTGGTTGTTTTTGTGTTGGCTGTGACCGTGTAGGGGTATGTATAATGGGATGGGTGCTCATAATATTGTGAGGGCTCATAATATTATGAGGGGATGTAAGAAGTGTGAGTAGAGTTAACCATAATATAGTAGCGAGGTGTATAATTAATATGTTTGTATAGTATGGGAGTGTGTGTTGTTGAGGTAAATAGTGGTTATGTGTGGTGGAGTATCTGCTAGGTGTGGCTTAGGTTAGGAGTGTCTGGACTGGGTGTGTGGAGTGAGGGTGTGGCTTGCTTAAAATAAATGTTGACGTAGTTGTGGTAGGTGGGGATTAGGGGCAGAGTAGGGGAGCAGAGTGAGCCCAAAGTGGAACGGAGGGCAAACAGAGCGGGTTGTGCCTGCTATTTAACTTTGCAAGAACAAATAAAACAATCTCCAATGGCCAGGATTGGCTAGGTAAGTGGGAAAATATAACAGATGTGAACTATGCTGTATGTGAGTATGTTCAAGGTGAAAATTGGTTTGAGAAGCCCAGTTAGAAGATGTACACCCAGTTAGTGGGGGAGAGTTCTTGAAGAGAATATTTACAGCTGAGGAGCAATATGTACAAATTGCTAGGGACAATTGTTTATTCAAGTAAGCCACAGGAGTGATCTAAACTAAGAATATGGTATAAGATGGGGAGGGGAGATAAAACTATAAAAAGAGGGGTGTTCAGAGGTCCCTGGCAGTGTGGTCACTACAGTTTAGCACAGGTATGTTCTGCTTTTTACTCTTACAACTTTTTACATGTACATGCATTAATTAGTTGCTGCTTCTGTGAGGGGAGGTATCCCACGCTGAGAGTAGAGGGTCCGGGCTTGAATTCACACAGCTGTACCGCACATAGCCTGTATAATTAATTATTTATTTTATTTATTTATTTTACATTTGTTTACCATGATAGTCCAACTGGATACATGTCCATTTTCAGTGGAGGCCCGGGGAGAAAAGCTCCACAAAGACAAACTTACATAGATTACACAGAAGTTAGCAAACAATTATAAAAACAAAGTGATTATATACAATGGGTTAGTAGTGTTCCCTAGTAGGGACTCACAATTGTCATGGGCAGACAATTAAAAGTAAGAGACATCAGATTGGAAGCAGAGCTTGGTGATGTAGTTACAAGTTATGATAATTGCAGAATATGCTTTTAGTTTCTAACTTAATCAGGGTTGGTACATGGACATAGCCAATTCACTTTGAGATACTGTTTGAGGTTTTTTTTGAAGAGACTTTTGGAGGATTGTAGGGTTATATAGTTTGGCAATGAATTCCAGGTTTTGCCAATGAAGTTGGCAAACAGGGATTCACCAGCAGAGTTATTAGCTTTGTGGGTTTGGACCAGTAGTTTATCGGCTGACCGTAGGGATCTTAGATTGCTATATGGCATAATAATATTTTTAAGTGAGGGATTATCCTCAGGGTGGTACAAACTTTTGTGCGCTATTAAGAGTTGATTGAATTGAATTAAGCTGGGAAGTTCTAGCCACTCTAGTTGTTTAAGGTTCTGGCAGTGGTGGGTTCTATAGGTGGAGCCAGTGGCAAATCTGGCAATGTGGTTGTAGCTATGGGGCAGCTTACCTAGTTCGGATTTGTTGAGGTTTGAAAGTACAGACGAGGCATATAAGAGAGTAGAGAGTAGGTGTGATCGGGCGATTGCAGTCCTAGCCAGTGGGGTTAAAAATGTCTTGTTTCTGTACAGTGATCCAAGCTTCATATTGATGGTCTGTATGGTTTTGTTGACCTGTAGGTCAAATTTGAGATTGTCTAGGATAACCCCTAGCAGTTTGGTGTGATTATCTGGGGAAATAGTGGTACCATTGTTAGATGTGACAGAGAATGAAAGTGTGGTGGATCTACTAGTGGGAGAGAAGAGTAAAGAACATAAGAGTGGCTATTGGACTTTATAGGTGCACTGTATGTTGCAAAAATTTTAAAAGATTTTTATTTTTGGACCATATTCCAGTGGATACCAAAAGGTATAACTGCAGAAGTCAATTTTTTAAGAGGATTTTTTTAACACAGGATGCCTATGAGGGAAAATATTTTTTTTCTTTTTTTATGATTTATATGATCCTAGGAATTCTTTGGGATTTATTTAATTTTTTATACATGTTTCTTGGATATAAATGTAAAATAAAAGTGTTTAAATGCTTGATTCATTTTTTTTCTCCTAATCATGTGACTTATTTCATTTTATAAGCATAAACAGTTTATTTTTAAATTAGTCTGATAAGGTTTCTTTGTTGCTTTTATATGCCACAAAAGTGTTTACTTATAAATTTTCATTTCGGCCCTATGCATTTTTACAATTTGCAATATGTATAATTGTTTTTATGATAAACATGATGACATTGTTTTCTCACAGCAGCCAAGTCTGTGGAGGTGTCACTGTATATCCTTTTGAAAGTCTGGACCCTGCCATCGCTGTAAAATGTCTGTCTGAGTCTTTCAACAGAAGTGTAGCTTTCATACTTCACGAACATTTGGAATAGTCTCTAGTAGGCTGTATACAAGATGTTTGTATAGGGACCTGGATTTGGTTTATGGCCAAGCTAGACATGTCAAAAGGCAAATCTGTTTTAGCTACAGTGTATGGCCTGACAGTAGATGTGTCTAAATTTCTTCAGTAAATTGCAGGTATTTGGTATTAAAAGCTCTAGGTGATTTTGGAAGGAATTTTAATATGGTAGTGTGTAATATACAGGCCCTGTCCCAAACCCAAAAGGCATCATAAAGCTCAGCTGGTAATCAGAGAATGGCTGGGTCCTCTTGATAGGTATATGGTGGATTATGTACCAACAGGAACCAGATTTTTCATTTTCTACCCCTGTTGGTACATCTCAAAATAAAATGTACTTTTCATTTATCTTATCTGGTTTAATGTGGTCTCTTTCCAATGTCTTGCTGCTTTCAGACCCATTTACAGATCACCAGTCTATTCAGTTGTTCCTGCAACATTCTAATCTTAAAAGTAAATCCAAATAATACGGATTAGAACTGCTTATACTGAGAGGCCTGGAATGTTTGTGTTTCCTTAAGAGCAATGTGAACCACTATTTAAGTTCTAGCTACTTGGAGAATGTCCAAATATTTACATTATGAGATTTTTTAAGCTAAAGTGGATAAGCATTGCCTAGGTTGCGAATGCTTTGTTGTAGGTCAGGTTTGCCTCTCAGCTGATCTTGAAGAAGAAACCAAAGTTTTTACTCAATGTAGCAAAGCTAGGTAGAGTACTAAGATGTTACAGTGGTCTCCTATATCTCTTAAACTGTAGTTGAATTAATTTATTAAAGAGAGAGATGAATTGTTCCTACAACATGCTGTTGTATAGTATTTCAGTATTTAAAAGAACCCTAGGTATTCTTTTTTCTTTTGGCCAAAAGGATAGCTGATGGAGCTACTGTTAAAATAAAACAGGATGGTAATCATGTGGTGAAACCATTTTAGGGATTTTTGTGCCAGACTACGATCATAGAATGCTGCTGTCAATAGTGAAAACTATTACCAAATTCTTAGAAACCTGCAGCTTGCCAGACTACCATGAAAGAGATTAGTGCAGCCCTTCAGTTATTCCTGTCAGAAGAAGCACCAGGTCCTAATGGTATATGCCAGTAGAGATGTACACAGTGTCAAAGTAAATAAACTCGGTGGTCTAGTCTCCTTTAAAAAAATGTTTCCCAAAGGGGACCTCCTTCTCTAACTAAATCTGGCAAAGACAGGCCTATTTCACTGATCTACATAGTTGTAAGATGTTATGCTAACATAAATAGCTAATGGTTTCAAGCCCCTTTTCGGGAATTGTTAACCACAAGGCTGACTATATTTGTTCAATGACATAGCTGTGTGAAGCCCTGTCGCTCGTATTTAGGCAGCATCCCAAACTCTGTGCTAGCAGTGACTATATTATTACACTTTGAAAGATAGTTGATTCTGTTTCTTGAAAATACCTTTGACTGGTTATCAAGCAGTTTGGTGTGCTAAACCTCCTGCTTAGTGTAATTAAGGCAGTATAATGGTCATTTAGCATGTGTACAAATCCAGAACATTCTTCTCCATTTCTGTTACCGAGATCCACCCACCAAGGCTGCCTTCTCTCTCCTACTCTTAATTTTTTATCTGGTTATTGAGTCTCCGCCTTACTTTGCAGATACTAAAGCTGTTATTAGTGTGGAATCACACCTATAAGCAAGTAAAATGTTTATTATTTGTTGCCGATTGTTATTAACTTCTAAGGTTTTCCTGTCCAGTTCAAGGTGTTTCATTCTGTGAATTAAATGTCTGGACTGAAAATTGACATGTCTAAATCAAAATTATTTCCAAATTACCCAGCAACCAAAATCTCACATTTCTTCTATACTTCTTGACCTACTGTGTTATTCTGGTCCTTCATGGTACCAGGGTGATAAGTTGTATGGGGTACCCATTAAACTGATAGAACTTAACTTTACAGTATTATAGATAAATATTTTTGTATGTCAAGAAACACACGACAACACACCAGAAAAATAGCAAAAAGCTTTACTGATGTCTCCGGTACCTCAGCTTACGCCTTCAAGGAATACATTTTTACACCAAGCAGCATCCATTTATATAATACCAATTCCCAATTTGACAATTACACAATAAAGAAATGATCCCACTCTTAAAGATCCCATACATATCTTCTTCTTAAAGATCCCATACATATCCTCTTCTTAAAGAGCCCATACATATCCTCTTCTTAAAGATCCCATACATATCTTCTTCTTAAAGATCCCATACATATCCTCTTCTTAAAGAGCCCATACATATCCTCTTCTTAAAGAGCCCATACATATCCTCTTCTTAATGATCCCATA
The DNA here is from genome assembly GCF_019279795.1 of Protopterus annectens. Taxonomy (NCBI): domain Eukaryota; kingdom Metazoa; phylum Chordata; order Ceratodontiformes; family Protopteridae; genus Protopterus; species Protopterus annectens. The sequence goes on from NC_056750.1 coordinate 480,446,424, forward strand.
CATATCCTCTTCTTAATGATCCCATACATATCCTCTTCTTAAAGAGCCCATACATATCCTCTTCTTAAAGAGCCCATACATATCCTCTTCTTAAAGAGCCCATACATATCCTCTTCTTAATGAGCCCATACATATCCTCTTCTTAAAGAGCCCATACATATCCTCTTCTTAAAGAGCCCATACATATCCTCTTCTTAATGATCCCATACATATCCTCTTCTTAAAGAGCCCATACATATCCTCTTCTTAAAGAGCCCATACATATCCTCTTCTTAATGATCCCATACATATCCTCTTCTTAAAGAGCCCATACGTATATTCACAGACAATTGACATTTTTAATTATTTAAAATTGCATGCATTATTCATTGCATACCTCTTCAGTATTGTTATTATTGGTGATATTCATATAGTTCCACCTTATTGCAACTTTAACTATTGATTCCCAAAGTTTCTACATGCATTGAAGCACATTAAACTTGAATATACCTTCTGCTTTTCTACCTTCTGAAAAAACCTACCAAAAATGTGAACCTCAAAGCTATACAAAACCTGTCCTATTGGTCATAACCCTACAGAGTCACAATGCTGAAAGGAAAATTAGCCACACATCATTAATACGCTGAAGTATAATAGAAATGTATATCATTCTAAGATTGACCATAAATGTTCAAATCCAATTCCTTGTTTAACCCCCTAGGAAATAAGGTTCTAAAATTAATGATACATTCTGTTTCTAATAAAGTAAAATTTCCTACAGTTGGTCCTCCCTTCTGTGATTTAGGTCTAGCTAGTGCACCAAAAAAGGAAGTATCATCAGAACCCCCATGTACCTCAATGAAATGTTCCGCAACGGGACTGTCCATTTTTGCCCTTCTGATGTCCCCCAAATGATTAATGGTGTGCGTCTAATATTGAAGAGGTATGCAATGAATAATGCATGACATTTTAATTAGTTAAAAATGTCAATTGTCTGTGAATATACGTATGTCCTCTTTAAGAATGTAATAATTTCTTTATTGTGTAATTGTCACATTGGGGATTGGTATTATATAAATGGATGCTGCTTGGTGTAAACATGTATTCCTTAAAGGAGTAAGCCAAGGTACCGGAGACATCAGTAAAGCTTTTTGCTATTTTTCTGGTGTATTACCGTGTGTTTCTTAGATTTTTGGGATCTTTGTGTGTTTTGGCCACGTTTGTATGTCAGTTCACACTTAGTTGTACCTTGGTGACACACAGACAAGGTGCATGCACCTTAGTACTGTTATACAGCAACTGATTTCTTTCTCCTTATCTCTTTGATGTTGGTGGGCAAATTGCAAAAGTCACTGCTTCAATATGTTTGGAAAGGTAAGTGAAGACAATTGTCAGCACATGTATATTCCAATGTATACTAGGGACATTGGAGTGGAGGGTAACCCTAAAGAATCGTGGAACACTGTATTCAGTTTATTACCTCACTCCATGCTGTCTTTTAGTGCAGTACCTTACTACCCCCATTCCATTTGTAGGTGGCATGCTTTAAAAGTCACACATTATTGCATTACTCTCTTGGAGTAAAGTTCTGAAACTGTAGTTAGGTGGTTCTTTTATGTGTAATCCATGAGAAGGAAGTAGCACAGTGGAAACATTGTATCTTGTTCAGTTGGCTGTACCCAAACAGTTTTCATATCATTTGAGAGGTTGAAGAAACTATTTCGGTCCTTCAGAATGAATTCGGAAGATGTTTTCTTCTGGGATATGTTGTATTAGGAGATGCAATAAGGTTTCACAGCTGCATGTGGTTGAATAAAGGGCTGTATGCTGCTAGTGACAAAAGATGATGGGTGGAGAAAGCTAGACATCGTTATGATGTTTTGATCAACCCAAGTAAGTGACGTGTTTCTGTGCTGCCAGGGAAGTTTAATAATGTATATAACTTGTACATTAGCTGCAATATAATTAAAACAATGTTAAGAGCTTTAAATGCTGTACTCTGTACATCCTTCTACATATGAAATTGATACAAACTTCTATTTGATGAATAAAGAACCAGAATGACAATGTTAACCATCAATATAGATTATCACACTAAAATAGACTTGGCATGAGCAACAATAAACTTCTCTTCCCTTGAAACTCACATTTATTGAGAATCTTCTTCTTCTTTCGGCTGCTCCTGTTAGGGGTCGCCACAGCAGATCACCTGTTTCCATTTCTTCCTGTCCTCTGTATCTTGCTCTGTCACACCAACCACCTGCATGTCCTCTCTCACCACATTCATAAACCTTATCTTAGGCCTCCCTCTATTCGTGTTACCTGGCAGCTTCATCCTTAGCATCTTTTTCCCAATATACTCTGCATCCTCCTCAGCACATGTCCAAACTAATGTAATCTTGCCTCTCTGGCTTTGTCTCCAAACCTTCCAACCTGGGCTGACCCTCTAATATACTTATTCCTAATCCTGTCCATCCTCGTCACACCCAGTGCAAATCTTAACATCTTCAACTCTGCCATGTCAAGCTCTGACTCCTGCCTTTTTGTCAATGCCACTTTCTCCAACCCATATAACATAGCTGGTCTCACTACCCTCTTGTAGACCTTCCCTTTCACTCTTACTGGTACTCGTCTGTCACAAATCACTCCTGATACTCTTCTCCACCCACTCCATCCTGCCTGTACTCTCTCTTTCACCTCTCTTCCACACTCAACATTACTCTGAACTGTTGATCCCAAGTACTTAAAGTCATCCACCTTCGCCACCTCTACTCCCTGCATCCTCACTATTCCTCTATCCTCCCTCTCATTCACACACACATATATTCTGTCTTAGTCCTGCTAACCTTCTTTCCTCTTCTTTCTAGAGCATATCTCCATCTCCCCAGGGTCTCCTCCACCTGTTCCCTACTCTCACTACAGATCACAATGTCATCTGCAAACATCATAGTCCACTCCTGTCTGATCTCGTCTGTCAACCTGTCCATCACCATTGCAAATAGTTAAGGCCTCAGAGCTGATCCTTGATGTAATCCCACCCCCACCTTAAACGCATCCGTCACTCCCACCGCAGACCTCACCGCTGTCACACTACCCTCGTACATATCCTGTACCACTCTTACATACTTGTCTGATGCTCCCAACTTCCTCATACAATATCACAACTCCTCTGTAGGCACCCTGTCATATGCTTTCTCTAAATCCACAAAGACACAATGCAACTCCTTCTGACCTTCTCTGTACTTCTCCATCAACACTCTCAGAGCAAACATCGCATCTGTAGTGCTTTTTCCTGGCATGAAACCATACTGCTGATCACTAATCACCACCTCCCTTCTTAACCTAGCTTCCACTACTCTTTCCCATAACTTCATGCTGTAATTGATCTGTTTAATCCCTCTGTAGTTACTACAACTCTGCACACCACCCTTATTCTTAAAAATCGGTATCAAAACACTGTTTCTCCATTCATCAGGCATCCTCTCACTTTCCAAGATTTCATTAAACAATCTAGTTAAAAACTCCACTGCCATTTCACCTAAACACCTCCATGCTTCCACAGGTATGTCATCTGGACCAACAGCCTTTCCGTTCTTCATCTTCTTCATAGCTATCCTTACTTCCTCCTTGCTAATCCACTGCACTTCATGATTCACTATCTGCACATCATCCAACCTTCTCTCCCTCTCATTCTCTTCATTCATCAACCCCTCAAAGTACTCTTTCCATCTGCTCAACACACTCTCCTCGCTTGTGAGTATGTTTCCTTCATTATCCTTTATCACCCTTACCTGCTGCACATCTTTACTAGCTCGGTCCCTCTGTCTAGCCAATTGGTACAGGTCCTTTTCTCCCTCCTTAGTGTCCAACCTTTTACACAACTCTTCATACGCCTTATCCTTAGCCTTCAACACCTCTCTCTTTGCCATGCACCTCATCTCCTTATACTCTTGTCTACTTTCTTCATCATCTCTTTGACAATCCCACTTCTTCTTCACCAGCCTCTTTCTCTGTATACTCTCCTGTACTTCTTCATTCCACCTCCAGGTCTCCTTGTCCTCCTTCCTCTTGAGAATGCAACTGTCAAACCATAAGACAACAAAACAAAGGTGTGGTGTATTTGCTAACAACTTGACACAGCCCATTGGATGCAAGTGACCATTTTTAGAGGCATCCTAGGAGATTGTCTGGTGAAATGACTGGGTTTGAGTTACATAGCTGACAAAAAAGGCAGAGGGACTAGAACTCTGCACTACAAAAGAATCTGTTAGCCTTATTCATTTGCACAGTGTTGAAAACAGCACAACAAAGTGTATTTCACACCAGAGTGCCTGCAAAAAAGCAAGTTAAAAGTATATATATTCACTGTTAATAACCAGTTTTATTTATGGCCCGATAATAGACATTGTCAATAGTCAACAAATCAAGGAAAACAAAGATCATACCCAAAGGACATTGGCTCATGTGAAGATGTCCATGTTTACTACAACCGATTCCTTCCAACCTTTACACTGTAATGATTTTGGGTTGCAGGAGCCAAGTATTTATTTATACACTAGTGCTTGCTCATATGTGTACACACACACAAAGTCACACTGTCACAAACTTAAATACACACACACAGAGCCATTAACTACAACCACTATGACTATACACCTCAGATGACATCTGCTTGAGAACAAGTGATTTAATGCATTTAAAATAATAGGCCAGAAATGTATTTCACATCTCTGCTAACAGAACCATACAGTGCAACCATACCTCTAAACCTCTTACTGCAAGAAATCTGGACAAAGCCTGACAAAATGGGGGGACAAAGGGCCAAAAATGGGGACACATTTTAAATGTTCCTCCTATAAACTTAGAAAGTTGCTAGTATAACAGAATTTCTGTTACCATACATTTTCTGAAGGATATGAAGTCTGAAACTCAAATAATTTTCTTTATTTAATTGACCTTAATCCTTAAATCATACCACTGATTTTGTATGAGGAACAGACCAAACATATGAGGACATTCTGCAAAAATCTGTACAGCTGAGAGGTATGAATTGTGCAACCAATTGTAATCCCCCTCTGTCTCTCAACTTTTTAACTCAGGAATCAGACACAAAGAGCCAGAAATCATGAACAGATACTAAATGTGTCTCTTGCTTATTTAGCACGTTGCTAGAATAAAAGGCTTTGCATTTACATTTTCTGTAGGATACAAAGTCTAAAATGCACATGCTTGTCACTGTTTAATGAGTGCAATCACAATTTGCCAGAAAACCACAAGTTTTTCAAGGAAAGGAAAATACCACTTAACTTCTTTGCATAAGAATTCTATGCAAAGCCAAAATTAATGATGGTAGAAATTTGATCTAGGAGTACTGTCTTGAGTGAGTTACTCAAAAGCAAATAGAGAAATTGAGGTGGAAGGATTCAAACTCTGTACTTTTGCCTAGAGGAAGCAATGTGTTAACACTCAGTGTCAGACAACTCTAACTTTAAATGTACTTTGTGAACATCAATAAATATGAAACTCTAATAATTAGCATTATTCACTGACTGCTAAAGCTGGCTTGTCAGCTTCAGTTCATGATCTGTTGTTCATGTGGTTTAGATGTAATACAGTTTATACTCTTGGTAGCAAAGTAAAGGACCACATATACCACACAACCCCTGACTATCTGGCAGTAAAACTCTCCATGTGGCAGCACATGTAGTCTGTCTCTCTCTGAGCCCATTCCAATCCATATGGCAGTAGCAGTGATGCCCCTCCACACACAATATGGCAGCAACAGAGACCCCCCTCTGATCTAACACACGAGAGATTTAAAAAAAATGATGCGGCAGCTTTGTGGTATCTATGAAGACCACACTGGTGATTTGAGCTGCAGGAAGTCTCTCTCTCTCTGAGCCAATGAGATAGACTCTCTGAGGCTCAAACCATCAGAGAAGTGCACAGCCTTTCTCTTAAAAAAAAACAGCAATGGACCCTTGGCAGCTGCCTAGGTCACCTTGTGCTTGATCTGTCAAGCTGTAGTACACATAGTATACCAAATTTGCTGAATACAAAAGTAAATAAATTTGTACATCAGATGTTGAACATCAGACAAGTAAAAGTAAAGTTAATGCAGCTGTTAATTTCACAAAATAGTTGAAGGTTGTGCATTAGGGCCGGCAACTCAGCACGTAAAAATCAACTGCCAATCATTAGATGACCGGAGTTCCGTCGTGGCGACCCCTAACCGGGAAAAGCCAAAAGACACAACAAGAGTGTAATACAGATAGTGCAAGGGCAACTTTATATTTAGCTGCACATAATTGTGTTTTCTGAAACTCACTCAAAGTTAGCATTTGGAATTCAGCAATTAAATTTATTTGTTAACCGATTAAGTGACATCATAGTCTATCTGAGATTGTTTTTAGCCATGAACTGGATGCAAGGCTATGAGCAAATATAGTATATATGGAAAGTGCAGGCTAGATTCACTCTAGAAATACATCCAAAGTCTTATTTTGAACAATAACAACCGTTCATTCCAAGCAGTAGTCAGTGCTGAAATTTTACTACTGCAACACATTGCATGAGCATTGGCAATATATAGTGTGTGTACCAAAATTAAAAAAAAAAAAAACAATTATTTCTGATGGATAGTTAACAAGTTTAATGTAAAAAGTCATGAGTATTAAGAAGCCATGCAGCTGCAACACTGATATGTCCCTGAGGTTTCTTTTGCATGTATCTCATTGGTGTCTACTACAGAAAGTTTGAGGATTTACACTGTAAAGACACTAGCCTCTGTGTCTTTCTTGCAGTTTTTTTTTTTGTTTTACTGAGTAGTTTGTCAGTGTGACTTTTTTACTGTTTGGTTTGGGCCTTCAAAAACCATAAGTTAAATCAAGGACAAGTTTTAATACGTACAGCATTCGTATATCAGCTGATAATGCCGTCTTTTTGTAAATTTCAACAGGAATTGATGTGCTTGAACACTGTTCCTTAAGAATTCTAAACCTATATAATACTAACCTATCACAAAACTTCCCAATTTTAGTAGCAATCCCTCACCCCGTCCAATAGTCAGTGCATTGACGAACTAAGTGAAATAAAGTGAAAGGGAGGCTCTTCCAGGGTGCAGATATCATTAGAATATTTCATGTAGACTGTATTATTCTACACACCAAAACTACTGGATAAATAAAGGAAGTGTTTTGAAATTTAAAAACAAGTCAAGAAGATTTTTATGACACTTGCTCAAATTGAGTTTTTACATTTATCCCAGCCACAAAAAAATGTCATTGTTAGTGATTATAAATACTTCTCAACAGCCATTCTTACTTGGCACAAGGCCTACACCCACCAGCAGCAGCCAGACATCCTAAAATATAGTCAGAAATAAATATATTTACTGCCGAATGTATTAGTGTTGACCATTTAAAAGTACAAATTAAGTAAATGAAGATCAAAAGAAAATGAGGCTACATGAACATTAGTTTGTGAGTGTTGTTGAGCCTGCACCAGTGGTCATGGCAATCTGATTATTGATTATCTTCTAAGGCAGTTGATGGTATAGGCAGGGACATTAGGCATGCTTATCCTGGTGGGAGGGACCTTGGTGGCCATGTCTAACATGTTGTTCTGCTGGAGTTCAAAGTTCATAGAGACTGATGTCTGGGCTGTGGGTGGGAACCTTGCTGGCTATGTCTCAAATGGCGTTGTGCTGGTGTCTAAAGTTCATAGATTGATGTCCGGGCTGTGGGTGGGGAACTTGCTGGCCATGTCTCACATGACATTCTGCTGGAGTTCAAAGTTCATAGAGATTGATGTCTAGGCTGTGGGTGAGAAGCTTGCTGGCCATGTCTCACATGGAGTTCTGCTGGAGTTCGAAGTTCATAGAGATTGATGTCTGAGCTGTGGGTGGAAAGCTTGCTGGCCATGTCTCACATGGAGTTCTGCTGGAGTTCGATGTTCATAGAGATTGATGTCTGGGCTGTGGGTGGGAAGCTTGCTGGCTATGTCTCAAATGGAGTTCTGCTAGAATCTGAAGTTCACAGAGATTGATGTCTGGACTCTGAGTGGGAAGACACAACAGCCACTGCTGCTCTATAAGCATGGGGTGAGGAATATGCTTGAGATGGCTGCCTATTGTCTATCCAGCTTAACAATGATGCTAGTATGTGAGAGACAGAGAGACTTGGGTCTGACCAAAAATAAATTGCACCACCCTCCGAATGACAGTGCCACTCCAGGATGCTTGATTCTCACCTTCAGGTCAGTAAGGAACTGTGAAGTTGCTCCCTCGGACATAAAGGAATCGCTGAATCTGTAGATTAATATGAAAGAGGATTGACCATCATTGTGTCAAAGGCCCAAAAAATACCATTGTGTGCTTACAAGGGCAGAGCAGGACCTCGATAACATAGCATAACATGGATGAATTATAGTGTAAGAGACTTGTACTGACATGAGACTTGCTAGAGTCATCTGGCCATATAATGTGATTAGCAGTTCATATGTAAGCTGAAAACACAGGATAGAGGAATAGGCAGACTGTGGATAAAGAACTACATTATGTGTAGTTATGGGTACTTGTATGGCTGTCACCATCTCAGATGCCTACCATGCAGGCCGAGTGCGAATTATTCTACAAATGCCAAACATTCCTGTAGCCATCATGACACTCAGTAAACCTTATAAGCAGTACAAAATCACACATATTGTGAGTAACCTCAGTGCAAAAATAATGGCAAACAGTTGCATTAATATGCACATAGCAGTGTGTGTGTGTGTGTGTGTGTGTGTGTGTGTGTGTGTGTGTGTGTGTTTACTGGATTTCATGGTCACTTTTACCTCTAACAAGAAATTAATCATGCAGTGTCTGTGAAACACTATGGCCCTCATCCGTGCAATATATACCTCTCAGTACATGGATCACTAAGTTTGCAAATTAATCTAAACTAGTGATCATTGTTTTCTCATATCTAATGTAGTGATTCTCTGTAAGTCAGGCAAAGAAGATACCAGAAAAGTTTTGGTGTGGGCCTGCTGCCTTGGGACATTCCTTTAGAAACTCTATATGATGTAAAGAACTTACCCCTCACACACTCTAGCCAGCTAATATCTTAAGTCCAGTTAGGATGTATAGATAGAAAACCCCTTAGTAATGGCTGTCATGACCCAATTAAACACTGTAGGGAATTTTAAAAGGCATAATCCACATTTATGTAACCTACAGAGACCAGTTGGCATAATGGTTAAGGCCTCCCATGTGCAAGGTATGAAGTTCGATTCTGATCTCTAGGCAATGTCTGTATGGCGTTTCCTTGTTCTTCCTGTGTCTCTGTGGGGTTCTTCCCACCATTAAAAAACATACTTAAGGTCAGATTCAATAAAGCCTACAAAAAATATACACAATCTGTATTCAATAAAATTCTTATCACATTTTTTGTGCTTTCTTGTCACTCAGAAAGATTACACTAAGTGTGCATGTAGTCCACACTTTTTGGTAACCTTTATGAATCCCTGTCAATATTTAAAGCTGCAAGAATATCAGTAGGAAACTAAAATTAGAAGGAAGAAGGTATGCATTATGTCTGTGCTTTCTAGTCACTCAGAACAGTGTACAAACAGGTACAGTTAGCTTAGGCTTTATTGAATCCGGCCCATGGTATTTCCATCTCAAACCCACCCAAGAATAGAGCTGTGAGCAGCAGCATAGATTCTAGATGGTGCCCTCTAGGGGAAGAATTGTATAGACCAACTATTTTTGGTATCATCTGTGGTGTGCGGTGTCCTCAGGATAGGAGGACACAGATCACAAACTGTGCACCGTGCCAGGGATAGCCACTTGGTGTAAACATATTACTCTAGTTGGTCTGGTCACATTGACCAATGTTGCCAAATGAGCATGGGGTATTTGTTTGTGATTAGTGGGATGAGTACTCTAACCTACACCAGGGATTCATGCTAACAGTAGGAGGGGTCTATGTGCCCCTGTTTGCCAGTATATGCTCAGCATAAAGTGGAGCAGCTCTAGGTCAATATGCTGTTGCCTGGCCAGTGTCCGATTGCACAGCTTGGGTTACCTGGGATAGCTCTGTTGAGCAAAATCTGAACATAAAAAACAATCAACCTGTCAAACATAAATTAAGAATTGCTGTACTCAGTGCTGGTTCATTGACAGGATGAAGCTTGAAAGTGGGTGATGTGATAGTATAGAGGAGGTGGGGCATCCTATGTATCCAGGAGACCAGATGGAAGGTCAGTGCAGCAAAGCTGCTTAGCTTCGAATCCAGTTTCTACAAGTCAGGGGGAGGAAAGATTAGAAAAGGTGTGGGAATTATAATGAGGGAGTGATTTCAGAAGACAGTGAGGGATGTCATCACAATTAGTGACAGACTCATGGCAGTCAGATTCCAGTGTAATGATACACTGCCATATATGCCACAGTAGGGTTGTGATAGTGAGAGAAAGAGTGCATTCAGAAAGAAATTGCAGGACAACATGAATTGTTGTTGATAATGGGTGACATGGATGCACATATCAGAACAAATAGAACAGGATATGAAGACTGCCTGGGTCGTGGGGCAACTGGAATAAAGAAGGAGAAGCCATTCATAGGTTCAAAGGTTGGTACTAGGCTGTATGTGTGTGTGTGTGTGTGTGTGTGTGTGTGTGTGTGTGTGTGTGTGTGTACGTACATACATACATACATGGGCTAGAGAAACTAAATGAGAAAACCACAAACCCCCCTTGATAATTATCTGAATGATGGTCCTTCATAGCATACCCTTGTTCAGGAGTTGCAGAACAAATGGGTTGATTGGCTGAGGAGGGGGCTGATGATGAACAGGCAGCTGGAGCAAAGAATGTAAAAATAAAACTTCATTTAAATAAAAATTGACATACCAGTTTAAGTAACAAATTTAAAAGTTACGAAAAGTATAACAATACATTGTTATAATATCAGACCTAAAATTACTATGTATATATATAGCTATATAAATTTTGCATTTTCCATCTGTTTTAAATGTTGTAACAATAAAACCTTTAAAAAGTAAAAAAAATGTCATTAGAATTCAGCATATAGCTACTAGTTGTCAAAAAAATCCAGTAATGTATTTGAAAAACTAAAGAATCTTAAGGAAAATTAAAGGGAAGATTATACCCTTAAGAATATTAAAAAGAACAAATCCATTCAATGGCTTTTAAATTCAGAAAAAAAAGTAATGTTTTATGAGAAAAAGAAAAATCTGTTAATCTTCCATAGTAGCTGAATTTTATAATTATTTACAAAAGAATGCTAGTTAAAATGTTTCATTAATGAAGATGAACAAAAGGAGTTCATAAACATTTTTGTTATGCCACAGAAAACAAGCAAACTATAAAACAGTAATAAATAAACTATGAAGTAGTTATTGTGCTCATTCTAAATACTGTCATGTGATCCAGTTAAAAACATAAGTCTCTACTGAAGAAATAAAATAGTTCATTTGTTATCACACATCTGTGATATTTTACAACCTGAAATTAACAGAGATACTAGACACTACAGTTTGGTATCACAAACACAGACTGCATACATAACCAGGTTATATAACTATACAGCTAGTAAGAAGTGTATTCAAAATGTATTTTGAAACTGAAAATACGTAAAGAATCAATTCAAAGTAAATGTTGAGAAAAATATGCATTTAGATATTAACTGCTATGAAAGTAGTTTTGCTCATGGATTAGAGACTTATTAGAATTTTACATAAGCTACAGTCTGAAATAGAACAAGAAACCGTCAGTCAAAAACAGTTCAGATTAAACAAAGTATTGTCATGTTTAATCAATAAAAAGATACATTTTTCAGCATAGTTCCAGAAATATATTGCCTGCCAAAAAAAAAATGAAAAGGTAATGTTCCCTTTAATAAATCCAACATTCTAACAAATATTTAATGGGTTGTCAATAAAAGAAAGGATAACGTTTCACTTACTAAACTGCTTTGTGTGTACACTGCCTTTAACGAATTTCACCAATAAGGTGTTATAGTTCCCCTTCAAGCAGCATTAAGTTTCACTATTAGAAGTGTGTGTGTGTGTGTGTGTGTGTGTGTGTGTGTGTGTGTGTGTGTGTGTGTGTGCGCATTGTGCATTTATACATGCACACATACACACACACATGTGGTGCTGCAGTAGCGTTGTCACCTCACAGTAAGACGTCCTGTTCGATTCTCAGCTAGCGCGTCTTCTGTGTGGAGACATGCGTGAATGGGCGTACCTTCATTGAAGGTTGTGCATCAGGGCTGGAAACTCGGACAATCATTAGCGGACTGCAGTTCTGCTGTGGCGACCTCTAACCGGGAAAAGCCGAAAGACACAACAACATGCACACACACATGTAAACGTATATATATATATATATATATATATATATATATATAGAGAGAGAGAGAGAGAATATTATCATGCAATACATTTCTATGGTACAATGTAAACATACTGGTCATAATTCATAATGGTCAGTGGGATTAAGCTTGGAATGGTATGACCAGCAGAAAGATGTTGCTGATGACAGTGAACCTGTATGATATGTTGTGGTCTCTTTGTCACACATAGTATCCTTCTCCATTACCATGCGGACTAGCACATCCTATTGGGCTGGTAGGATATGTTTGGTCTCATTGTTCCACATAGTCCTATTAAATATAAATCCATTACCTTCCTACCCTATTAAGAATGACAGCAATTTTAAATATGATTTTTTAACAGTAGCCTAAGGAAACGTTATTTTTTTTAAGTCAGTCTAAAAATGCATTTAGCAAACCTTGTGTCATTATGTCAAGGAGAGCAATTTGGTCACTTGATCAATCAGCTATTAGATTTAGCCCAGAAAAGTGGCAAATGAAAGTTTGAAACTGAGAAAGTTATTTCCCATTTTAGATCAATTGGGGAAAAATTATTTAAAATTAAAGGTGTGAATTATTAGTGACATTAAAAGTGGTGCTTTTTTTCAAACCAATAAAACAGCCATTGGAATTAAAGGTATGAACTGGCCGGTGGGATTAATATTCGAATGCTTTTAAAGATGCACTAGCTGTCTGATTGCCAAGCTAGAAACTTCCCATATCCAACTCTCAGTTAATAGCACGATCTTATTAAACTTGTTGCATTTACCACTGGTCTGCATGATAGGAAAGTAGATGGTGTTGTTTGCAAATATATTCATTAACTGTGAGAATAATTTTCCTAGATGCTTGTAGGTAGTGATAGAAAAGTCATAACATTATATTATAGCCCACTTCTGAAGCAGAAGTGGAAAAAGGGATTAAGTAAATTCTAGCTTGTTAATCTGACAACCACTGCCTCTGATCACTGGATGTATCAAAGATTATTCAAAGCTTAATCTCACTGACCAGTTCACACCTTAAATTCCAATGGTGGAATTACTAGTTTGAAAAAGAGGATTACTCAGTTAGATATCCAAGGGAATGGATTGAATGGGAATGACCATTGTCCAACTGTGGTGGGAAAAGTATATAGATAATGTTATGACATGTAATACTGTATGTTTTAAATGGCATGTTTACCTGAGTTCACTACACAATTTAATCCTGATAGGTTTTAAGTATCAGGTCATGTACAAGAGTCTAAAGTAATACTGGATTTGATTCAATCCTTACAACCCTCAAAACACTATACTTTGATTGTAGTATGATTTTCAAAATCCATGTAAACAGAGGAAAAAAATGATTTGGCTGTCACAGTTACCTGACTGCACAGGAGAATATCTACACTTTACTGTTGGTACTGTTTTCTTTTGTGGACAGCAGGGTTCTCTTTTTTTCTTATACTGTTATTCTTTCAGGGGGGAAATGGACTAGGGTAGTGCTCTGAATATCTGGAATTTCCTAACATAAATAGGAGATTGCAGTGTACACAGATGTGGTCTCTCATATTGAACTGTTTTTATAGGTTCATAAGTCCATAGGTAAGTACTAGGCTATTTCTCTTGTGGGCCATTTTAAGTCTAACCAATTTTTTTTTGTGCTAGAGATAACCTATTCCATTTGGTTAAAGATTAACCTTATCCATCCTATGGGCAATAATTACATATTACCCCTAATGAGAATAATTGTGATTATATCCTAGATAATTTGAGGACAAAGCATTTAGGAGCTGCCTCTGTCCATTAGTAGTATGGGGCAGTCCTGGGGTAAATTGTGTTTCCCATTCATAGATCTAAGTTGCACTTCAATATGGGCAGGGATGAGCTTTATTTGATATGGACATGGAGTTGGTTCAACAGCAGCAGAATCCTCTCTGAGATTTACCTGTCCACCCAAACTGTTCCGCTGATGTTGCAGAAGAGGTTTGGATTCAGACTTGAGGATTTTTGATGCCATTTGACTTGCTGCTGTACTGTAAATCCATCATTGATTGGTTAGAGGATTCCTCACTCGCCAGACATAGGTCACCTCTAAATAGTCTGTAGGATGCTGAGCACAGTGACAGCACTTTGATTTGGTCCATGTAGGATATGTTTTTTTAGACCTTGTGTCCTTTAATGTGGGCATCCTAGTCATTGCATGTGTCTGCACAGACACATGCCAAAGTGGGCATTATATTCAACAATTGAACTAATGAGGGCTGAGTAAAAGGGGACAGTATTGTCCCCAGATCTCAACACAATCCCTTTGTTTATAAGATGTGCAATTTAGAAGCACTTTCTTACAACAGTAGATGCATATTGGCCAATTGTTAGGTCACTGTCCACATAGGTTCCCAAATCACAAACAACTGGATGAATTCTCAGGGGCATAATTGCAATGTGGTAGTTTCCTGGGGTTGATGACTTCCCAAAGTCCATGATTTTGGCAACACTTATTTATTTGAGACAAACCATCCAGGATGTTCTTAGCTTTAAAGTATAGTAAATGTCTTTTTTTTAATCTAATTCTAACTCGGAATATGAATCATTTCAAGGAATCTTCCAGTAAACTTGGAATTTTTTAAACTTTGTATTAAATATAATTTTAAATAATAAGGTATAACATAGTCATCTTTCAGAAGTAGATCTTGTAGAAAAAGTTTGTGCTGATCAGAAACTTAACTATGAATAGAGAGTGAAGAGAGACAAACCAGTAACTCTGAAACTATATTTCATATCATGTTAGTAGAAAAGTTCATTAATGTGAAAACCAAAATTTACATTCTTGTCTGTGCTACTAGAAACATAGTACATTGAATTATGTATATACAAAATCACAAACTTATACCTATAAATGATGAAGGGCTCTGTTGAACCTTTACAGAGAAACTGAATTAGTAAATATTGATGTAGTGTATTTCGTAATAGAAGGAATATTTTTAAAGAATGCGGTTAGTTGTGGATGGCTTATGAACAACCAGTAGCCCTTTAAATTAGTATCATCCCCAGGATTCAATAAAGCCTGCACTAAGTGCACACTAAGTGTACACCGTTCTGAGTGAACAGACAACACAGACATAACTCATACCTTCATCCTCCTAATTTTAGTTTTCTTACTGAAATTCTTGCAGCTTTAAATATTGATAGGAATTCATAAATGTTATCACAAATTGTAGTCTACATGTACACTTAGTGTAATTTTTTCTGAGTGACTAGAAAGCACAAAAAATGTGGTAAGAATGTTCTTGAATACATATTGCGTACACTTAGTATGCACACTTTTTCTTCTTTCGGCTTTTTCCCGGTTAGGGGTTGCCACAGCAGATCACCTGTCCACTCATGATTGACAGTGGAGTTTTACGGTGTCGAGTTGCCAGCCCAGAACCCAACCTTCCACAGAAGGCACACACACATACGCACTCATGCCTAGGGCCAATTTAGTGTCCAATCCACCTACAGCATGTCTTTGGGATGTGGGAGGAAACTGGAGCACCCGGAGAAAACACACACGACCACAGAGAGGACATGCAGACTCTGCACAGAAGGCACCCCAGCCGAGGATTGAACCGGAGAACCTCTTGCTCTGAGGTGGCAATGCTAACTGCTGCACCACCGCAGCCACCCTACTTAGTGTACACGCTGTGTATGCTTTTTTGAATCTGGACCAATATTTAGTCTTACATTGTATATACAATTCCCAAACAGTGTCAGATCTTGCATGTTTTATAAAATAAAATGAAATTATAATTCAAAATACAAAATAAAAATTGAGCAAAAGAATCAAATAATTATGGTAAATATACACACATGGTTTATAATAGTCTGATGTTTCTAATAATCTTTATATTGCAGTATAAGTCTTTCATAATTGTTTAACTTAATTTTCATTGAAGAAACAACATGATTAGCCTTTGAGTGAACTCAACTTTTCCTACAGGAGTAATGGAACTTGAAAAATGATATTAGAAAAGAATAAGGTTGAAAGGAATATATTAAAAGGGCAGGTTTGTGCATGAGGGGATGTGTATTACAGTAGCATCCAGGTTATTTTAACTGTAATTTATACGGCATAGTATATATTGCTTTGGGCAGTTTGTGTGAAGTATTTTAGCTCGGGCAAACTAGCAAGAGTTTAAGTAAATGAATTACTGAACATATCTATGCTATTAAAAAGTGAGAATACCTTATACAGGCACATTGAAGATTGTAAAAATGTAAATGTCTGTTTTTTTATTATTGATCATGTTAATATGCATATTAGTAGGGGCTTATAATGCCATTTTAGAAGAAAAAGAATCTTAAATGCCAGTTGAATTTAAATATTACTGTGTTTCCCAGCTTAAATGACAGTATCTGTTTAAGGAGACCATTAAAATTAATGTAGGAGATTTTAAATAGAAAGATATTAAAGTTGGGAAAAGTAAAATTGGTAGTTACATAGATTCTATGAATAAACATATGTCTAATGTATTATTATTTTGAATTATTAAAGTATGAAGAAGGGTAGGTAGTATTATAGCACAAGATAGTTTGGGTATTAGGAATGAAGGCAATGCTTGTTACTTTGTATTTTGATAAAGGCTTGGTGAGAGAGAATTGCTTAATACAAAGTTTTTTTAAAAAGCAATTTGGCTTCTTGATTTTGGGTTTAGAGTTTGTGGATTTTTTTTGTTTGTTTGTTTTTTCATAAAATCAGACATATTGAGGTGTGTTTTGTAGCAGTAATGCAGCAGCTTCGCACAATCAAGACACAGAAGAGACAGGATTCATAGGAAATGTTCTCCAACTTATTTTATATTGTATTTTGGATGACTTTTGCAGTATATTAAAACAACTTGGCAGATATGCTAAACAGTTGCCAAAAGACAGTGGTAGCAGAGGGCAGTATTGCTTGCGTTCTGCAACATGGTGATGCAGTGAACTGCACATAGACTTACATTGTATTTTAACTTTGCCTACCAGTTTTTCAGCAGGTGTAACAAATGCTGAACATCGAGGTAACAGCAAGAATTTCAGTGGATTATTATCAGAGTTTAGAAAGAACATTTATAAACTTAGATTGTTATAGCGATACAATTTTTATTTGAAAGACAGTGTTAAAGCTAAGAGAGTACCACTGGGTTTAGGAATAAATACGTTTCCTAATGGTGTGTCTGAAAATGGAGAGATGTTAAAAAAATATTGAACTGAACATAGTGTGAATTTATGAACATAGTGATAAAAAATCATACAGTACACTTAGAAAAAAATAACTGAAGAGGTTAATAGCTTGAGCTAGACATGGAAGCATATAAAGAATATGAAGACAACAGAGTTGATGAAAACCACATACTGTGCAAGACTGAACATCGTGATAATGTATTGGACAGTGGAAAGTACAACAAAATTACTAAATATAAGAACATATATGATAAAAGGGAAGGATATGCATTAACTACTATTACTACAAATAAAAAGACTACTGGCCTAATAAATCAGACTTAGGGAGCACAAAGTATACAACAGGGTGAGAAATGCATGAAACAGGTGAAAGACAAACAGTACTGATTTCTGATATAATAACCATGATATTGGAGAGGATTCTTGTTTATAGATGGGATCAGATAGGATAGTGGAGAGAAGCAAGCAGGAAATGTCAGAGCAAGAAACATTCTAATTAGGAGGAGAAGGATGGGAAACAGTGAGGGGCAACCATTTCCAGAAAGGAAGAGGCAGAGGTCAAGCCAGATGATGGAGGAAAGGAACTATATAACTGAAAAGGACAAGGAGAATTTATTCCATCTATTATTAATAATGTAGACATTGATGGGCAAATAGCACTGCTTTCTGTGTTTTATCCATCAGATAAACAGCTGTCAGTTATGAATTGTAATACCATGTGTTACTAAAAGATTTACATTTATACCCACCATAAGGGCCAGTATAGATATAACTTTATTGGAGTTACACCTGTTTGTACATAATTGAACATAGTAACAATTGGAATAAAACTACTGATATTTTAAAAAGGAAAAGTATGCTTAATCCTACATTAATAAGCACTTTAAATATTTTTTTCTAACATGTCATGTGGATTTAAGAAAGTTTCTTTCCAATAAGAATTAAAAAAAAGGTTTTAATATGAATAATAATGAAGGGAAATCACTGAATAATTCAATAACAGATTATTCATATTATGAGACTATGATAAAGGAAGTAGTATAGTAATTATGAATGCATCTGATAATATTCATGAAATAAGTAAATTATTGCATGCTTGGGAAAGTTATAAAGTGGCTTCATTAAATAAAATTAATAAGGTCTACAGGGGAGTTGATGATCAATTGAATGAAATGTTACATGCAGGTTTAATAAAATGGAAATTTGTTTATTTAAAACACTTAACTTATAAACAGCCTGTCATGTTTGCAATTTGAAAAATACACCGCAACGATAAAGATCCCAAATGAAAGTTATCATCTAGAGGTTCTAAAACAGAACATATAACAAATTATGTAGAGAGACAATTTAGTAATTATAAATTCAAATTGTTTGCAAGATTCATAGCATTTTTAACTACATGTAGAGAGTTTATATTTAATGAATAGCATAGGATGGTTACAGCTAATATTAAGAGTTGTTTATATACAGCAATACCATATCATGATGGGCTGGAACCTTTAAGAGATCAACTTTTAATGTTTGAGTAGGAACACAGAAAGAAAACTGATGTTTTTGTGTGTCTTAATGGATTTAATCCTAAACAATAATTTTGTTTTTTAATGAAGAATATTAACACTGAGTTAAAGGAGTAATAATGAGGCAGTGATAGCCTTGAAAGATGCTAATTTAGAATCATCACAACAGGAGAAGAAATATATTTGGGAAAGTAAATATTATAGTGCATTAAGATTATATGGCTGTTTTGTTGATATTTTCTTTTCATGGGATGGTAATTTAGAAGAATTAACAGAATTTATAAATTATTTGAATAAGACAACTATTTTTAAAATGTACTTATCAGCATTGCAGTGTTAGCATTACATTTCAGATGTTACTGTGACAAGAACAAGAATAAACAAATGTTTTAAGTTCCATATATGGGAACAAAACTTTTAAGAATTTATATTTGCACTATACTAGTATACATTCAAAAAGAGTTAAACATATGTTGAAGTGCAACTAGTAATACTATCTGGACTTACAACAGAAGATGATATAAAAGACAAAGAAAGTTGCATTTTTGAAGTAAATGTTTTAGAAAGGGGGGATATAATGATTGGGTGGAAAAATATTTTGTTGGAAATTAATCAAAAAAAAAAAAGCTGATTATGCTCCTATTTTATTAAGTGGTCTAGTAGTTACAGGAAAGAAAGAAGTTAGTATAAAGAGGTATAATTCTATGGTATTAAATTATAGTTTGGATGACAGTAACACAAGAAACATTACTAAAATAATTGGAGTATCACAGAGAATAATCAGAATGTTTTTAGAGTGCTTTTTGTGAACCCACCTTTACCCGCAGAAGCAGTGGACATTTAAAAATCCTATTAGAAAAAACTAAGGTTGAAAGGAATAGTTTTAAGAAAAATGGCATGTTCACATGTGGTAATTGCTCACAATGTAGGTTTGTGCACAAGGGGATGTTTACTACAGTAGTGTCTTAGAATAAAAGTTTAGGATCCCTAGGTTATTTTAACTGTAGTGCATACAGAACAGCATATATTGCTTTGTGGAGTACATGTAAAGCAGTTTGTGTAGGCTGAACTATATGAAGATGAAATAAACAAATTAGTGAACATTTCTGTGCTATTGTAAAGGACAGTGACAATGCCTTATATAGGCACAGTAAGGTTTGTAAAAGTTTAAAAACTTAGTTTTTTTTATTACTGATAATGTCCACATGGATATTATAGGTGGATTGTTGTTTTTCTTTCAGCTTTTCCCAGTTAGGGGTCACCACAGCGGAACTCCGGTCCGCTAATAATTGGCAATTGATTTTTATGGTGTCGAGGTGCCAGCCCAACCTTCAATGAAGGCACCCCCATTCATGCATGTCTTTCAAATGCCACTCGACCATGGGGAGGACATGCAGATTCCACACAGAAGGCGCACCAGCCGAGAATCGAACAGGAGAACCTCTTGCTGTGAGGCGACAACTCTACCGCTGCACCACTGTGGCTTGGATATTATAGGTGGATATGATGCCATTTTGGAAAAAAAAATCTAAATGACAGTTGAAGTTAAATGCAGCTGCTGTACTCTCCAGACAACCACCTTGCACTCAACACCACAAAAACCAAACTCATGTTATTTACCCTTCAAAAGCCACCATCCTAGACAAAAACACTTTCATTATCACCAGCCAGAATAATACACCACTCAAAAGTGTATCAAATGCAAAATTACTAGGAATGCTAATCAACGACCAGCTCAAGTTTGATACCCACCTACAAGCAAATATTAATAAAACACATAAGAAATTAGGCATGCTCTGCCATCACAATTGGTATATCTCTCCCTCCACCAAACTAATACTCTTTACAACATGCCTTATCCCATCCCTCCTATATGGAGCCTCACTCCTTACTAACCTACAATCCTCCCTCAAAACAAACTTCTCCTCCTGCTACAATAAAATTTCAAAATTTGCAACAGGCCACAGATCTTCTACACACCACTGCACTGCCCTTCACAAATGTAACTGGCTAGAACTACCCAATGACCTCACCTATATTCAACTCATTTAAACACATAACCTTATCTTTAAACTCTCTCTCTGCCCCTCCTTTGCCACCACCTTTAAAATGCATCTACCAAATAGATCCCTCAGATCTAATTCCCAAAATCTGATTGAACTACACAAACCTCATCCACCTGGCAAACATCTTCTGTCCTTCTCCTTAGTTTGCCTGTGGAATTCTCTCCCTCCACTAATCCACACCACTAGCAGCCTCTCTTCTTTCAAAACCTTACTCCACTCCTACCTAACATCTCAATGGGAATGCTCCCGCTCCCATTCTGTATAAAATCCCAATGTCAGGTACTCCCCAGGATCCAGTGCATCTGCAAACTTCCTCCTATGACTTCTTAACTCTGATAAACATCTTCTGGAAACAACAGATTTTGCATATAAACAAGATTGTATAAAACTTCTATTTTCTGTTTTAAAAAATTCCTGTTTTTGCATCTCACTAATGCCATTTATTACCTATATCACTGTATTATCTATTGTTATTACTTGCTTTTTAATTTGTATATTGTTGTTGTTTAACTTGTATTTGTATGTTGCATAATTTTCTGGAGCTTTTCACCCCAGGACTCCATTGAAAACAGGTCCATACGACCCAATGGACCATCCTGGCAAACAAACTACAAATAAATAAAATAAATAAATGACAATATCTGTTTAAGGAGAACTTTAAAATTTATGCATGCAGCTTTTAAACTGAAATGTTTGAATGAAGTTGGGAGAAGGTAACATTGGAAGTTAACATGGATTTTGTGTATGTATATGTTCAATTTAGTATTTTAAATCAATTGATTATAACAAGTAATAACATAGGTAGGAAGTGTATGTGACAGTGTAGGTATTTAAAAAGGAGGAAATGGTTGTTACATTGTATTCTAATGTTTTGAGGAGGTGTAAGCTCTTATTGCAAAGTTTTATAAATGAGGTTTGGGAACAAACCAATTTGTCTAGTGACATCTTTGGTGAGTGTTAGAGTATTAAATGGGGTGGGGTGGTAGGGTTGTTGGGGTATGGGGTTAGCATTGAGAAAAAGAGATAAGTCTGACAGTCTTTGGGAAGGGCTGGGTTAATTTGTTAAGGGGATTTTTAGAGGAAGTGAGATAGATATAGGATGGGACTTAGTTTTTTTAAGGAGTGTAACTGGGAAAAGGAATCACATTTTGGCATGAATTTGCTGAAGCAAAGTTACATCCAAAATGACCTGTAGATATTCCTGGAGAACAGGAAGACCTCGAGTTAATGGTGGGTGGTGGGCTTGTCGGTGGCAGGTGGTTTGTATATGTAATAGATTTTTAGTTTGTATATTTAACAGTTTGGGGGGGTATTTTTATTATTATGGTGTTGCTGATATGTACTGGTTTTGGAGGTTTGGATATCAGGAACAGAGCAGTTAGGGTGGTGATGGCAGTGGAAAGCATGCCGTCAAGATGTCCAGGGACTGAGTATTGTTTTTATTGGAGTTTTGTCTGCCTCTGTCTCTGTTGTTGGCCTTTCCCTGGTTATGTCATCTTGTCATGAGGTGCTTGGGGACTTTGGGGGATTAGCAAGGGTTTTTTTGTGGCCATACTCTCCCTCATTTTGTTACCTGGACTTGTGCTGCAGTGATTGCTTGGTGTTGTGGGTTGTTTTCAGATGTGGGGTTGCCACAATTTTGGTTGTGTAGCTTGGCCTCCTTGGGGGGTTGGTGTGCTTTTGAAGTGATTATAGGAGTGCCAACCCACTTTGCTACATACCTTTCAACTGTCCAGATTTTGCAGAATGATTTTAACTCATACTTTTAGTCAATTCCTCATAAGAATTGTAGTTTTCTAGCATATTGCTGAGATGATCTGAATACTGAAGTCACTAAATAAGGACATACACAAGAAAAATAATAATAATAATAATAATAATAATAAATATATCTACAGGCAACAGTTTATACTTTTTGATGCTGGGACTGGTCCTTTTTATTGTGCCAGGTTGGCCTTTTTTTGGATTTTGGTAATGCCATGAGACATAGTGACAGACGTTGGTGGAAACTGCAAGACACTGTAGCCTCATACAGTGATGAAATGCCTGCCAGCCCCTGTTCCTTCAGTTAGATGGCTAAATCTTTGATGGACTTTGGAGTTGTGGACATTGTGCCATTAGGAGAGTTCATGAAAGTTGGTGGAGTGCTTGTATGTCAGGAGTGGGGCTGGCAAGCAGTTTCTGGGTAGTGTAGGCTCAGAGGTTTCAGAGGATATCATTCTTTAGCTGATTGTACTTGCATGCTGGGTTCTAATGTTAGCAGGGGCCAGTTCAAAGGGAATTATTTTTTTTCTTTCCTCTCCTTGAAGTCTTAATATTTCTCTCCATTGTTGCAAATGGTTGGCAGGAGGTTAATTTGGTGACTCCAGGTTTGCTTTCAATTGATGAGGGTGTTTCTCTTCTTCTTTCCATGGGTTTCAGAATATCTGAGGTAGGGGAACTTTTAGAGGTTACAGGGAGGGGTGTCCTTTAGAGGGGTAAGGCGACAGCCATGGGACACATTCTCCCATTAAGGTGGAAGTATTGCAGCGTATGCTCCAACAATTTCCTGATTCTTCTCTTAAGGAAGAAATAGTTAAAGCCTTTTCTCAGGGTTTTCTATTAAATCAAGGGTGGTGGGCATAAGGTAGTCTGTAATAATTTGTGATCTGTATGGGGGAAAGAGGATATATTGAAGGGTTTGGTAGAAAAGAAACAGACAGGTAGGTTGTTGGGTGCTTTTGATATCCCCCTATTTGAGAGTTTTAAGGTTTCACCTCTGGATTTGGTAGCTAAGAAGTGGGTCAGTGAGTTCAAGCTGATTCACCATTTATTGTACCCAGAAGGGAGCTCTGTTAATGACTTCATTTCAGTCAAGGATTCCAAGGTCAGTTATGCATCTTTGGATGATGCTGTGAAAGTTATTTGGGGGTTTAAGGAAAAGTGGTTAGTGAAGGTGGATATTGTATCTGCATTTTGCTGGTATGGGGAGGAGTGGCCATTATTACCATGGTTGTTGGAAACACATTTTACTTTGATAAGGCTATACCAATGGGATGCTCAGTAACCTGCATTACTTGTGAGAAATTTAGCACTGTACTTCATTGAATGTGGCAGCAGTGGGTGGATATGCAGATTGAAATGCATTACTTGGATGATTTCTTGATATTAGGTAAGGGGGCTGAGGGAGGATTTGAAGGTTTGTAAGTTTTGGGGGATATATGAAGACTTGGGGGTCCCATTGGCTAGGCAGAAGTTGGAAGGCCAAGCTAAGGCATTGGATTTCTTGGGTTTATTCCTGGATTCATAACTTGGGTTGTTTTGCTTGTTGGCTGATAAGACAGTTTGAAGGAGAAGATTGGGCAGGTGGTGTGCGTGGACATGGTGAGGATTAGGGAGGTTATGGAGCTTTCTGAATTTTGCATGTCAGGCAGTTCATCCAGAGTGCAGTTTTTGTAGGTCAGTGGCCTTTTTGTTAAAAGGAGGGAAGAGCAAACATTATTTGGTCAGTATTAACAAGTTGGTGTGGATTGATCTTACACTTTTGTTGTGATTTTTGGAGAGATTTAATGCTGTCTCTTTTTGGCAGATGGACTGGGTTGGTGACGAGAAGCTGCAATTGCTCATAGATACAGTTGGGGCATTGGAATGGGTGAGTTTTTGGAGGGGAATAGTTTGCAGCTCATTGGCTGGTGGATTGGAAGGATGTGTGGAAAAGGGATGTTGCCTTTTAGAGTTAATGTCAATTTGGGTTGTCTCTGTAGTTTGGTAGGAGCGATTGAGAAGAAAGAGGGTAATTTTTGATTCGGATAATATGGACATGGTATGAGTTTCACAAGCAAAGGCTGTGAGATCTGAATTGTTGTTGGTTTTGCACAGGTTAGTTTTGTAGAGCTTGTTAATACATTTTTGTTCACAGGTTTGCATGTGGCAGGGGTTAGGAATCAGATTGTTGACAGTCTGTCTCAGTTTCAATTTTCCAGGTTCTGACAGTTGACTCCAGGGCAGAGGAGGTGCCAATGATGTTGCCAGATGAGGTGTGGTATCTTGTGTTGACATAACCAGGAGATTGGTGCAGCAATCCTGGGCAGCATCTACCAGGAGAGTGTATGGTAGAGCACTATATGATTTTGATAAATTTATTTTGCAGTTACCTGAGGATGAAGGGGTTTGGTTGGAGGAGCTATTATTGTGAAATGTGGCTCAGACTTGGGGGCAGAGTTAGGCAGTGCAATTGGTTAAGGTTGACTTTGCAGTGTATAGTACATTTGCACAGGTGGCTAGGCTGCATGATTTGACAAAGTCCTGTATGGTGGGGAGTATGTTGAGAGGATGGAGTAGAGTGGTTGGAGTGAATATGGATATGAGTTGGCTGTTGACAAGGCAGATTTTGAATGTTTTATTGAAAGGTTTAGCTTTAGTGGTGGGTGAGTAAGTGGATTATGTTTTGTGTG
Source organism: Protopterus annectens (assembly GCF_019279795.1). Taxonomy (NCBI): domain Eukaryota; kingdom Metazoa; phylum Chordata; order Ceratodontiformes; family Protopteridae; genus Protopterus; species Protopterus annectens. The sequence goes on from NC_056750.1 coordinate 480,471,981, forward strand.
GTACTTTGTATTTATGGAAGTATTTTGGAGCATGCTGGGTGTCAGAGCTGTTAGGGTCATTATTATGGAGAAAATTTATTGTTTTTCCATGGTCAGTGCACATTTGGTTCCATAGTTCTAAAACAGATCAGTTAGGGAAGAATGCTCAGATAGGTCTTAGGAAAGATAGGAGTGAGGGGCTTTGCCCAGTGGGTTAGGCTGTGGAATTGATGCAGACTCCTGTGGAGCCCTAACAATTTCTTTTTTCAAGTCGAGAGGGGGTAATCATTTTGTACATGTAATAAGAAGGGGGCTACAATATGTGGGTTTTCCAGGTGAGAGGTTTTCCACTCACTCTTTTTGTATTGGTAGGGCTTCAGATTTGGCTATTGAAGGCAGATCCACTGAGGTCATCTGAAGAGTGTGGATGTGGTCTTCCAATGCCTTTTTATCTTATATTAGGGAATGGATTCTACTGATAATTAATATATTTTTTTTTGTCTTTCAGGAAAGGAGATTATCATCTTGGGCCATTCGTATAGCCATTGGGTGGTGAAGAGGAGCAGCAGTTAGCACGGATGGGAAAGAACTTGGGATTGCATTGACAGGGGGGACAGTTAGTTGGCACAGGCTTAGAGGTCTTAAGTGGACTCAGTTTATGGATGAAATTGAAGTGATACAGTTATGGATGGGGCTTCCTTGAATATTGGTGATACATTTGACTGGTAATGATTTAGAAATAATTCCTAAAAAAGCAGTTGGTGAATAAGATAAGGGAGGATCAGTTTATGTTGCAGACATTATATCCAGGCATGTGCATTGTATGGCCGGAGATAGTACCACATTTGTGTTAGAGAAATGCTGCTAGTTTTAAGGCTTTGGAGTACGCACAGAGGTTTAACTATAGGCTGGCTCAGTAGTTGGGCATTGGGTATGTATACAATAGACCATAGGGATTTTGATGACAGGAACCCAGTTTGTTTTAGATCTGATGGGGTGCACTTGAATGAGTTTGGCTTAGATTTGTTTAACATACATTTAAGTTTATTTTTAGAAGGTTTGGTGAAAGTTCTTTTGTAGGAGAGTGGAAGTAACCTATGGTTAGGCTGGTGGATGGAGCAGGAGGACAGGCTTGTCCATCTTCTATTCTCCTGCTTGGTGTTGATTCAATGAGTTCTGGGGATGAAAGTGAGCTGTAGGATGCTGCTTGATTGATAAGAATAAGTGAGTGGAGCTATGAACGATGCTTACTCTGACAGGGTGAGCGAATACAGTGCCATGATGTTATAAGGAGTTTTGTGTTGTGGTTTCTGGGTCATTCCTGTTAAAATTAATATTCAAAATAATGCAATAAAGTTATGTGTGGAATTAATAAAGGTGGTCAAATGCCATTTGGTGTCATTCTGTGTGGACCGGAACAAAAAATTGTTTCTTTCCTGTGCATCATTGCTTTGAGTTTTAGAGTTTGTAACCTGCATTGTGTTTGCTTATTTTAAAAATATTACTTTAATATAATTTATTATCATTCTACCAGACCCTTTCACAAAGGAGTACACAAGGCTTTAAACTTAATAATATCATCCTTTTTTTCTTTATAAGGTGATAATGCCTGACACAAGTCCTTAAATGGTTTGTCGATCATCAGTGGTTCAGATAAGTCTGAAATTACTTTAGTTGGTATTAAGAGGTATACCTAGAATATCAAAATCCATGGAAAGTAATCACAGTAAAACAGCACACAGTACCTCCAACTTGCTCTAGATAATCTTAAATTTTAGCTTTAGTGCTACTCTTAATAAATGTGATCATTAAAGATGATTTTGGAGGTGTGAAACCTAATGGAAAGCAAGAACATTGTTGGAAGTTATGACATCCTCTGTTTCATGCACAACAGGTAGGATACTTGGAGTACGGAAACAAAAATACACTGTTGGGTACAGTCGCACGTAAAATAAATACCAAAATATCAAACAACACAAATACTGCTACTTACACGGCAACTCAAAATGAAAAAGGCAACTGTTATAACAAAATAAATTTATTCTAAAAATAATAAAATGGTTAGTGCTTTCACATTAAATAAACTAATGCTTCATCAGACCAAAAATACACTGAAAATGTCACTTAAATACAAGAACATCACTTCCTACCTCTTGAAACATATTTAAACTAACAAATAAAAATGTTAATAACATAAAGTACAATAAAATACCTTATCTCATTTCCATGTTAACTAGGACTCATCAAAAGTTCATCTCAAACATATGACATCACAAGCAAAAAACACTTGAATGCAATAATTTAAAGCAACAATGCTATAAAAAGCATGTTTTACTGATGCTAACACAATGTATACAACATTACGAGTTCTTAAAACAAACCTATCCAAAACAAATCAAAAGATAGTAAAGATAAATTAATTTTTAAATTTTAAATTCTAAATAGGCATAGCAGCATTCCATTCGAAGGTCAGCTAAACTCTAATCCCTAATTACATTGCACTTTCTAATTCTTTCGGCTTTTCCCGGTTAGGGGTCGCCACAGCAGATCACCTGTCTGCTCATGATTGGCAGTGGAGTTTTATGATGTCGAGTTGCCAGCCCAGCACCCATATCGGACTGAAGTCTAAACATATAGAGTTACCTTCTGACAGTACTTAACAAATACAATGTATCCATTCCCATACCTATTCTCTAGTAGATGTAAGCTGATGTAAGTCAATGTAAAAATGAATGCACCCTAACAGTTAGGCAAGAGAAGGAATGGGAGAGAGACTTCACATGCTATGCATTTTCAGAATTCAGGTCAACATCATAAGTTTAGTTTTTTTGTTTATGAGATTATTAAGTTAGGGGTTAGAGGTGGTAATGTTAAGAACATCTCCGAAGTGAGGAAACAGAGCTGGATACTTGAATTTCAATCTTAAAAATTGCCAGGCTTGAATGATTATATGTCTTTGAAACCTGCCCTTAGGATGCATTCCCTTTTACATTGACTTTGTAATTTGGGAGCAGAGTTTAACTGACTTTGGAATGGAATGCTGCTATGCCTATTTAGAATTTAAAATTTAAAAATTCATTTATTTTTACTATCTTTTGATTTGTTTTGGATATGTTTGTTTTTAGGAAATTGAAATGTTGTATACATTGTGTTAGCAGCAATAAAATATGCTTTTTATAGCGCTGTTGCTTTAAATCATTGCATTCAAGTGTTTTTTGCTTGCGATGTCATATGTTTGAGATTAATCTTTGATGTGTCCTAGTTAACAATGTGGAAATGAGTTAAGGTATTTGAAGGTTAATGTATTTTATTATACTTTGTTACCAACAATTTTATTTGTTGGTATAAATAAGTTTCAAGAGATAGGAAGAGAAGGTTTTTAAGTGATATTTTAAGTGTATTATTGGTCTAATGAAGCATTGGTTTATTTAATGCGAAAGTGCTGTTTTATCATTTTTGGAATAAATTTATTTTGTTTTTTTATTTTGAACAGTTGCCTTTTCATTTAAAGTTGCTGTGCAAGTTGCAGGATACTCTGAGTAACCTAATACTTGAATTTATCTTGTTCAGTGCAAAGTCACAGATGCAGTCTAATAAAATATTGTAATATCCTGTATGTTATCCACCACTGCAAATTCAGTTTCAAAAGCAGTTAATCATTTTTAGTTTGCAATCTTATGCAGCACCATAGCACACCACTGCTATATGAGGTTTGGTAACAAACCAATTTATCCTGGGACATCATCAGAGTGGGGTTAGTCTGATATATTAGTAGGAGTAAAGAGAGTGGGAGGAGGTAAGGGTTAAATAGGTAGGGATGATTGGAAGGAAATGATTTATGGACAGGGAGAGGCTTAAGGGATTTATGCATGCAAAAGTGGGTAAGGAATAACATTTTGGTGTGAACTTGCTACCCACCCTCCAGCCCTCTTTTTAGTGGAATAGTGGGGATTGTGGTAATTTGTCAGATCAGGTAGAGCAGAGAAGAGGGACATGTGTGCCCTGGTTTTGGATGGTCTTTCCAATGAATTGGGAAAGGAAGTGAGTATTGAAGATGACTAGAAAAATAAGCAAGCGGGGTAAGGACACTGCTTATTTGGTCGAATGCTAATTCAATAAGTG